>NW_022111369.1:91907010-91932534 GCF_000313985.2 Echinops telfairi
GCATCAGGATTGGAGGAAGTTATTTTATTAACAACCTGGGATATGTATATGACACACACATATATATATATATATACACACACACACACACACACACACACACACATACACATATATACTCTCTGAACCCTGGGAGCAATCGGTTTTATTTTGTTACATCTTGTTTTTGTTTCACTTGATGTTGCTGTTTTACATTGCTGTTTACATTTGAAGTCCATGAGGACCCTCCTCCCATTCAATAAATTAATGCAAGACACCAGGAATTGTGTTCCCATGGCCACTGACATAACAGAGATTAGGAGAAATGCAGTGCTACTGCAAAACCTGAAGGTGAAAAAAGCCGGGTGCCACACAGTATTTTCCCTGATGAATGTTCCTGCAGAGCAAGCCCAGAAATACGGCCACCCTGACTGCAGGGTACAGAGTTTTACTCTCATTTAAATTCCTATGTGATATTTGTCATCCAAGCGCAATGTTAAAGCTGCGACAATGGCTTGCTACTGTGACCCAAAGCAGTAGTATATAGCCCAAAAAGGTCATGGTGCTCTGATAAACTATTCTGAGAAAACAGCACGGATGTCCAATATTTCAATTCTTGGGAAATCAATAAACTTCCAAATGTCTCCAGGAAGCCATGCCTCTTGTGAAGCAGGTTGTTCTTGCAGATGTGCAGTCACCTTACCTTGGGTGCTTCAGCACTTAACTGGTCGATTACCTGTTAGAAGAACTGATTCCCCTCAGGAAATGGGCCCTTATCTTTTCAGGCCAGCAAGCTGAGGAATGGAGAATAGGGAAGGGGGAATGTCAGTAAAGGGACTTGGCAGCAAACCTCATAGGGGAAGAAGAGACCAATGTAGTTTATAGATGGGATTTGGTTGGCTGACTGCCTTTTTCCTTCCTATTCTGTGCTCATATCTCTATCTTTTACAGTCCCTTTTATTCCTCTTTATTTTTTTCCTAATAGAAAATATTCTAAGCCTGGATTGAAAAAGCAGCAAGTTTGTCTGCAAAACAAAAGAACCCCCCACCCCATACACATTAACAGCAAGGAGCAATTTGGTTAATATTTCTTGAGAAGCTGTTTTGCTCAATGCTGCTTTGCTCAACGCTGTGGATTCTCCCCCGGGAGGTCATAACACTTACTGTCAATACATTTCTGCTCCATAAAATCACAGTCAACTGAGCTAGCTATAAATCAATTAATAATTTGCATAACTGCGCCTTGTTTCAAACATAAAATCAGCAAAATCCACATGTTTAAATAGTACTTTTCAAATATATTAAAACCATCATTTGGAGAACAAAATATAGTGGATAGAAGAAAGTGCTGCACTGAGATTTACAAAGGCAAGCACGTTTTGCTTTGCTGTTTGTTCCCCGCCCCCCATATAATTGAGTTTATTCACATTTCTATAAGTTAAAAAATAAACCGATAGAGATTAAAGTCTCTATTATTTTAAATGTTTTATTTAGTTAAATGCATTTTAGCTTTGCAATAGTTCTGTCTGTTTGTAACCAAATATTACATAAAAATATTATTTTTAATCCTGAGGGATTTCATAAATAGCTATTGCATGAACACTTCTTTCTGCCTCCTGTTCATCCATCAGTGTTAGCTACAGGCACCATCACCATGTGACTACTCAAACTCATACAATGCATGGTTTTGCACTGGCAATTCCATGTCTTCAAAAAATGTTTGAGGTGAGTCACAGTTTTTAAAAAGACCAATCTCTGCAGCTTTCCTCTAAATGCCTGTATTATTTCATCAACAACTAGGTCAATATAATATATATTGACTTTATGGTATATAGTGCATAGTGAATTTAGAGGCAGCTCACCCAAACTCATTTTATTTCTAACATTTATTTTCTATATAACCTTTGAAAATCTTGCTCAATTTCTCCCTACTCTATTACCACATTTGTAGAAAGATAATGGTATTAGTATTATAATAAATTTATAAGACCATCATCAGAATTAATAAAGGCAGACATATACTTAGTGCTATAGATACTAGATGATAGACAAACACATAAAACAAACCAATCTCACAGCCATGGAGTCAATTACAACTCATAGCGACCCTATAGGAAGGGCAGGGTAAAACTCCTCCTGTGGGTTTCTGACCCTGTAACTCTTCATGGGAGTCAAAACCTTATTTTTCTTTTGTGTAGAAACTGGTGGTTTCAAACTGTTGATCTTTCAGTTAGTAGCCCAATATGTAACCCACTACACCACCAGGGCTCAAGGTAGGTAGATAGGTAGATGTTAATTATAGTTTATAGTTTCATTGGTATAATATGAACCCAATGTAACCTTGAAATTATCTTTAATATTGAGGTGGAACTATTTATAGGTCAAGCCTTTCATAATACAGAAGAATATTATATAAACATTAAAACCCTAAACATGTAACACCACGGAAAGCACACACATTATTGAATTATAAACAAAATGCCATGTTCTTGGTACCTAGTAGGCAGTCAGGAAATACTCCCTGAATTGAATTAAAGTGAAAGAGGAAGGAGAAAGGATTTATTTTGTTTATGATTTTTAAAGGATCCATCGTAGTAAGCATAGGAACAATTGTGAGGATTGCAAAGGGCCAGACAGTGTTTCATTCTTTTGTGCATAAGGTTGCTATAAGTCCAAATCAATTCGATTGCAACAACAACAACATTGTACTAACACTCCTTTCATATTTTTCACATAAATTGAGCATCTTCTATGTGCCACTCAAGCACCAAGGAGAGGTTAGCTTCCCAGAGAATGAAAGATGAGAGTGTATGTGAATATTAGAAAGGCACTGCATGGGTAGTAGAGATTTTTGTTATGGAACAATAGAGAGATGAGACTTCTGGAACAAAGCTGGGGTAGTTTGCCAGTTGATATTTTAGAGTTGGATCTTAGATAACCATTGAATTGAGAGTTTCCATACTCAAATTAAGTCAAACCAAGCAGTATTTTAATAGGTAAGATGAAAAACACCACCAACAAAAATGAAACAAAACAATAAACAAATAAACCAAGTGTACAATCTGGAGAGCTGAAAATAATTCTGATGGGAAGTCATTGGGATATTTAACACCAAATATAAGGCTATATAAGGATTTGGAGAGAAAGGAAAGAGATGAAATAGACCCTAATTGATTTCCTACAACATGCTCAAGAATTTGTTCCTTATTTTGTCAATATTTTTCAATTTCTGCGAACATTAGCTAAAAGAGATGTGATCAAGCTTTCACTACAGACCAGTCACTTTGGATGGCCATCCTAGGGAATAGACAAGGCAAGTTATGAGGGAATTCCTTCCGTAATACAATCTGAGTTTGTGCAAAGATATCAGAATGAAAGAATAAAACATACATAATATTGTATTTTTTATTAATCACTTTATTGTGGGGCTCTTACAAATCTTATGACAATCCATCATTCAGTTGTATTTAGCACACGTGTACGTATGTTGCCATCAACATTTCCAAAACATTTTCTTTCTACTTAAGCCTTTGGTATCAGCTCCTCTTCTTTTCCCCTTTCCTCCCCCACCCTCTCACTCTTGTGAATCCTTGATCAATTATATATTATTGTTGTTATTTTATGTTTTACTCTGTCCATTGTCTCCCTTCACTCACATTTCTATTATTCATCCTCCTGGAGGGTGGCTTTTATATCCAACCTTGTGATTGGGTTCTCCCTTTCTCCCCCTTCTCCCCTCTTCTTTCCCCCACCATCCTCCTACCCTCATGATATCACTACTCCCGTTACTGTCCTTGAGTGTTGTATTTGTCCTGAATTCCATGTGTCGAGAGCTCTGATCTGTACCGATGTGTGTACTCCAGTCTAGGAACTAGAGGAATGATGTGTGTTGAATTGTCCCTTCCTCGTTACCTTTCTGTGGAGGGGTGTCCAATTGTCTACAGATGGGCTTTGGGTCTCCACTGCAACTCCCCTCATTCACATTGATAAAATTGTTTATTTGGGATCTTTAGATACCTGATACTGGATCCTATCGACACCTCATGATCACACAGGTGGGTGTGCTTCTTCCATATAGGTTATTTGCTTCCCTCTTAGATGGCTGTTTGTTTAACTGTAAGCCTTTAAGACCTCAGATGCTATATCTTTTGATAGCTGGGCACCATCCACTTTCTTCACCACATTTACATATACACCCATTTTGTCTTCAGCAATTGTGTAGGGAAGGTGAGTAGCAAAGAGTGCCAAGTTATTAGAACAAAGTGTTCTTGTGTTTAGGAAGCTCTTGAGTAAAGTCCCAAAGCCCATCAGCTATCTTAATACGTTAACATATAAATATAGATATATTGGCCTCTACCCATTTCATTATAAATTAATATACTTACATAAGTACATGCCTATAGGTGTACCTGTATAAATAGCTTTTGCTTCCTACTTTTTCCCTCTATATTTCCCTTTGCTCCAGTCCCAGTCTCATGCTTACCCTCCACTCGACTCTCAGTAATTCCTCTTGGATACATTGCACTTGATCAAACCCCACTAGGCCCCTTTGCCATCATTTTTAGATCTCTTGTTGTGCCCCCATCCCTGAGCTTGTTGGCTTCCCATCCCTGCCCTGTTCTCTCCTATGCCCACCCCCTGGCCCTGCAGACCACCAGTTCCATTGTTTTCTCTTGGAATTGTTTGTCCTTCTTACCTGACATAGATAGTAATAGGTTGAAAGAAATAAAGAAACAAGAAAACAAATCTAAACAAAACAAAATTATAGATAATTCCAAGTCTGTCTGCTGACCCTTATGAGGGTTTTCCAACCATGTCTAATGAGGTGGCAAGCCCTGTTCCCCTAGTCAGAAGTCTATTTTCAGGATTCTTTGAGGACTTGGTGATTTTGTTTCCCTTGCTGCCCTGTTGCACTTCCTTTATGTTTCACCCCGTTGCAGACCAGACACTCTTTCCGCACACAGTGTTTCTCCAATGCTGTCCCCCATAGCACTATGGGTCACTGAGGGAATGTGTCTATTGGTGGGGCTGGCCTTATGGTCCTCTCTGTGCATTTTCTCCTCTGGTCTGGGATGTCATCCCTGGGGCTTGGTGGGCCATGATAAGGTCCACTGTCTCTATCCCACTTAGTTCACACCCATGTGGTCTGGACAGACCCGCCACTCATATATTATATATAACTTTATATATTTAAGAAATTTAAAAGGACATGACTAATGTGTAGGACACTGCCTAATATTAGTTTGCTGGTAAGTAGCTCTCCAGAAAAACAAACAAGAAGTCCTGAGTTGTACAATCTGTCAATTTCCACGTGCGTTAGTCCAGGTAGACTAGAGAAACAAATTCTTAGGCACTCATATGTGAATAAGAAAGACCTTTATATACAAGTTAAGGAAACTTCCCAGCCCAGTCCAGATCAAGTCCAGAAGTCCAATATTAGCCCATATGTTCGATACCAATCTATAAAGTCCTCTTTAGATTCACGAAACAGACACAATGATGCTAAATGCAGGGTGATCAGAGGCCAGTGGGTAGAAAGTCTTTGGATCCAGTGATGTTGTAAGCATCTCAGTCCTGGCAGTGGTCTCCATGTGGCTTCTCCAGTTTCCAGGGGTCTATAAGCATAGTGCCATGTGTCTTGTCAGTAGAGCATCTCTCAGGGAGTGATCAGAGACAGAGAAGTGTCTCCTGCCTCCAAGAAGGAAATACAGGAGTTCCCAGAATTCTCAGGAGAAGGCCATGCCCACACAGAGGCCTCATTTGTTATATCTTGATTGATAGGCCAGACTCCACCTCTTCACTCATAATTCTCTCAAATTGACACCAGATTATTTAACTACCACAGACCATCCCTTGTCAATTTGTCACTTTCACATAAGTCTTTAGCTATATATAATTTTCAACAAACAATAATAAGATTATATCTGTACCTAACAGGATAAAACTTAAAAGCATAAAATTCAGTATGTGCCATCCACATTTAAACATAACATTCTATAAGTGAGCAAAACAAAAAATATACTATGCCTAACAATTACAGTTACATTACACCTACACCTTAATCCTATAATCATATGAATACATTTCCCCACCTATGAAAGTTTGTAAGCCAGCCACTTCATGCCTTTATCTGCCCCATTTGGGGCATCCAATTTCTCTACTGCCCAGTTACATCAACCCAGTGCTCTGAGGAGACAATCATATTCTTTGATGTGAAGAATTTTCATTCCTGTTGGAATCTTCTGAAATCCAGATATATAAGCAAAGTCAAATCAGGACAGGCCATCCATAAAGTCTGCAGCAATATGCACCAGTTCACAGGCTCAAATATCTTCTCTTCATCTAGTTGGCTTCTGGTCAACTCAGTGTGGGCTGCCTCACTAAACCTCATCAAGGTCTCCAATGGATGTCTTGCTTTCAGAGCATGGCCCCATCACAAATTCTCAACAAGCCTAGACCCCTTCTGCTAGGTCATGAACTTCAGCCCAATCAACTTGCTCTCTTCTTCTGTAGTTCCTGGAAACCAAGTCCATGGGTATCAGTGGCCACGCCCAACCTGTGTCTCTTTATTGCTGTATTTTTTCCACTTCCACTCAAAAAGAGGATCCATGTAGCCACCTAGCAAGCATTTAAGCCTGCCCATAGGCGTCCTTCAACATTCAGTCCTAAAGAGGAGTTTTCTTCATGATTCCAGATGTTTTTCCAGCTACTGACATAAACCACTGGTTCAAAATTCCAAACTCCAAAGTGTTCCTTTATTCCTCCAATCTGTTAATCTTTCCCTTAGGCAGATATCTTGGAATCCAAATATCCTGAGTACTCCAAAGCACTGGGTTAGGCTTATCCTTTCGGAGCGTTCTTTGCAGGCATGCCCTAAAATCTTCTAAAGATCAAATTAATAGCTCTAGGTAAATTGGCTTACAAGCTCTCTATATTCATACTTCCCAATAAACATTTCAATCAATTATTATATCAATCATAAACAGAAGATATCAGTATAAACATGATGGAATCAGATACTAAACTCAATTCTTAAAACAGCTCAATCCTTATTTAGTTTATCTTAATCTCATCTAAACTATTCTAGTAATGCACAATATGGGATTAGGCCTCTGAGAGCATTGCCTCAAGCCAGGGCCAGGCCTTCGGCCAGTCATTTTGACCTCAGTCAGCTATTTTTTTTCTAACCAGCATGGTCTGTGAAAAATTTAAGGGGCAATTTCTACCCCTGAGCTCAAAATATACGCTAACAACATTCATTTTTGCCATTTCAATCAGGGATAACCAAAGACCAAACATAATAATCCAAACTTTAACATCCCATATTCTTTCCAGAAAACCACCCAGTAAACTGCATGGACATATTTGACCTCTGGCTAGCCAAAGAAAAAACACTACCATGCAGCAGAGGTCAAATAAACATCCACTCTCTATCTTTATGATTCTGTGGGTCAGATAATACCCAATTCATGATGGGCAGCTCAGGCCTCATGGTGACTTAGTGGCCCATGGTAAGGCGTTCAGTCTCCAATAAGGCCCAGTAACAGGCCAAAGGCTGTTTTTCAAAAGGGCAGTAGTTGTCAGCAAACGATGGCAGAACTTTATTCCAAAATCTGAAAAGTCTATGTTGTGATTCACCGAGAGGGGTTTTCCAAAGACTCCACACTGCAGCTTTATCTACAACTGACACCTCAAGCACCATTGGGTCAGCTGGATCATATGGTCCCAGTGGCAAAGCAGCTTTCACAGCAGCCTGAACCTGTTGCAAAGCCTTTTCTTGTTCTGGGCCCCAATCAAAATTGGAGGCTTTCCATGTCACTTGATAAATAGGTCAAAGTAGAACACCCAAATGAGGGATATGTTGCCTCTAAAATCCGAAGAGGCCCACTAGGCATTGTGCCTCCTGTTTAGTTGTTGGGGGAGCCAGTTTATTCTTATCAGTAATAGCTTATTCTTCACTTTAGTAGAAATGTACTGACATGCCCCACACCACTGGACCCCTAGAAATTTTACTGAGGTGGGGGTGGGGGTGCCAGAATCTTCATTGGGTTACTTTCCCAACCTCTTGTATGCAGATGTTGTACCAATGAACCTAGAGTCTTTGATACATAATCCTTAGTGGAGCCAATAGCATAATGTCATCAATCAGTGGACTAGTGTGACGGTTTGTGGTAGAGACAGGCAATCAGTGTCCCTTCGGACTAAATTATGGCAAAGAGCAGAAGAGTTGATGTACCCCTGTGGGAGAGTTGTGAAAATGTATTGTTTCCCCTGCCAGCTGAAGAAAAACTTCTTCGGTGGTCCTTCAAGACTGATGCTTACAATGCCACTGGATCCAAAGACTTTCTACCCACTAGCCTGTGATCATCCTGCAAATGACATCATTGTATGTGTTCCATGAGTCTGAAAGGACTATAGATTGACATCGAACATATGGACTAATATCAGACTTATGGACTTGATCTGGACTGGTCCAGGATGTTTTCTTAATGTCCAGTTGAACTTGTATATGAAATTCTTTCTTATTCACATACAAGTGCCTATGAATTTGTTTCTCTAGTCTACCCAGACTTTTACATCATGGTATAAATGTTTCCATTAATGCCAAATTTAAGCTAGCAACCAGATGTTACTGAGTGGAAATTGGGAAGAGATGTGAGAAATTGGCTACCTTCAGCACACCATTGGCCCCGGGTCACTGCTCATATCAACAGGTTAATTAGGGTGTCATTTAAAGTGTAGAGAATAAAGAAAGAGAAATAAAGAGTAGTAGGCACTGATTTTAATTTAAGGTATTTCAAAGATAATCTTCTGATGAGACACTAAATTTCTGTAGTCCCTGAGTAGATAGGATTTGAAAAGGAATCTAGGTGTTGTAGATTTGGGGAAAAGTAAAAATAACGTATTCTGAAACAATGTTAGTAGGAGATACAGTAGAAGGAATCTTGCTGGTGTTTTCAGGTAAGCTTTTAAACTATTAACTGTGAAATCAAAATACACCAGCCCCTTCCCAGAAGAATGGTGAGACTGTTGTCCTAGTAAAATACATACAGTCTCAGAAGACCTACAGGTACTTATATTATGTACTATATAATGTCGTTGTGAGTTGGAAAGGACTATATATTAGTAGTTTCATTTTGTTTTGGTGTATTTCTTTGGCAGTGGAAGACATATGCTGAATGACATTCAAGGGACCAAAAGAATACATGATTGATCAGCATGGCTTTATAGAACAAAGTGAAGTCTGGGATGTGTTGAACATTTATGTACTGAATAACTCATTGATGATGTCACTAATGGATCTGGTTAAATAGGAACATCCATACCTGAGTTTGAAAATCAATAAACAAAATTGTATATATGTTATGATTTAAATGATTATATATATAATCATTTGGATATCAATAACTTTGGATATCAATGTAGGGTTGTATTCAGCTGAATTAAAAAGGTGTAAATGGAATATCAATAACTGATGATCCTTAGAAAAATATTCTTAACGGTATGAAGGAAGCAGATAATAATACAGAGCAGTGGTTCTCAACCTTCGTAATGCCGCGACCCTTTAACACAGTTCCTCATGTTGTGGTGACCCCCAACCATATAATTATTTTTGTTGCTACTTCATAACTGTAATTTTGCTACTGTTATGAATCGAGCAATCCCTGTGAAATGGTGGTTCAACCACTGCTATAGAGGAAGAAGTGAGGATAGTAAGTAATTTGTTGAACATCTTGGTCATGTAAAAATATAGTAAAAGATAAGACCAGAAAAAGTGGCCAAATATAGCTTAAGGGTATTCTCATATGACAAACTAAAAGTAGGACTGGTAATTCTGCTGCACAAGATTTATTTAACATGTTGAAGAGCAGAGGTCACTTTGAGGAGTAAGGTGGGTCTGATGCAAGTCATGCGATGCTTGATTGCTAATATACATGTGAATGTTGTACGTTGCATAAAGAGGACCTGAGAAGAATGAATGCATTCAAATAATGGTGCTGATGAAGAAAGTACTGGATGCCAGAAGAAGAACAACAACATAACAATCTGTTTTGGATGACATACACTTGTGATCATTTGGTTTATTGTGTCAAGTAGGCAGGTCACAGCTCGATTGGAGGGCTGCTGAGATAAATGGCTCTATGGAATTGGTTTCTTCCTCTCCATGCTGCTGTCTGAGCTAGCCCTTTGCCTCAACTGTGTGTAGTGCTACCTCTGGGCAGAGCCAACCTGTGGATCATGTTGCCTTGCCATGCATTGCTAGAGCTTGAGGCTCCATGGGGAACTGCTTTGCTATGCTTTTGTGCTGCTGGCCTTTGCTATGCCTCAACATCGCATCTTCCTGCTACCAGCCCACCCTGCTGTGTCTGCTGTCTGCATGCTGACTCTCTTGGTCTTACCTGAGGAAGATTGTGCCTTCTGCTTCCTGACCTTGGACCAGCAGCCAGTGTGAATTGAAGGACCTTCGCTGTATTAACTGTTCCATTAGAGCAAGCCCTCTGTACTCCTGTGTGGATTAATTAGCTGTTGTATTCCTTTCTCTCTTGTATTCCTTTCTCTCTTGCTCTTCATATATATATATGAATATATGAAATCATAAATGTCCTGGTTTTGTTTCTCTAGAGAACCCTGTCTAAAACATAGTCAAATGTTCCTTACAGGTGAGGGTAGCAAGCATTTGTCTCATGTACTTTGGTCATCTTGTTAGGAGAGACCAGTCTTTAGAATGGCAGCCAAAAAGGGGGAAGGTCTTCCATAAGATGGATTCATAGTGCCTGGGCAATGGGCAGAATATAGCAATTATGAGGATAGTGGGGGACTGGCACCATAACACCATAAGGTTGCTATGAATCAGAACTGACTGGAAGAGGCCTAATAAAATAATAATATATAAAATATAGGAAGTCTTGATGGCATAAGGAGTCCTGGTAGTTCAGTAGTTACACACTAGTCTGCTAACTCAAGGTTAGCAAATTGAAACTACCAACTGTTCCACTGGAGAAAGACAGAGCTTTCTACTCCCATAAAAAAATTACAGTCTCAGAAATTCACAGGGACAGGTCTACTCTGTCACTATTAGTCAGCATCGACTCAGTGGCAGTAACTTTGATATTGGGCTCTTTTGGTGCTATATGGTGTTGGTGTTATGCCTTGGGTTTCTACCTCCAAGGTCACCAGTCTGAAACCACCAGCTGCTTAATGGTAGAAATATGAGCTTTTTATTCCCTTAACGATTTACAGCCTAGGAAATCCTGTCCTACAAGGTCAGCGTGAGTTGGAATCAACTTGATGGAAGTGAGTTTGTTTTTTTGATATACAATACATTCAAATTTTAAAATATTGTTTTTAAAAGCCAACTTTTTTAAAATTGAGAAATTTGTGTCCCACCTAAATCATCTTTCAGAAAGGGTAGATTAGAGATTTGTATAGACATGTAATAGATTAAAATAAGCACGATATTAGGAAAAGTTTTGTTATTTACACTATTAGCAAATATAACTGATTCTGTGCTGATCTTATGCATGTGTGGTACCCCCATGTCTGGCAGAATGGAACTGGACTCCACAGTGCGACCTTCCAAAGAGCTTCCTCACCAGGCTTTCTTTCAAGCTGTTTCTAGGTGGTTCCAACCAACAACCTCTCAATTCGTAGTCAGGCATTTAACCATGTACAACAGCCTGGCCTCTTTTACATCATACAATATAACTCAGATAACATTTTTAAGAATATGTGAGAAGTCCAAGGACTTATATTTTTTGTTGTTATCACCTGGTAGATACATTCTGTTCCCTTGTCATATTTAGCTGTAATATATTTATATTTTGGAAGAAGCCCCATTCTCAATTTACTTACCTTGCTTTCTTAGCCTTTGGTTACTTTACTTTTCTGAAAAACAATTTAGAAATCATAACTGAAACACTCCTTTCTTTCAAACAGCTAGTTACTTCATAAGAACCCTGGTAGTACTGTGAGCTGTGCACTGAGTTGCTAACCACGAGGTCTGTGGTTCAGAACCAAGAGCTTCTCCACAGGAGAATGATGAGGCTGTCTCCTTCTCTGAAGATTTGATATCTCGGAACCCCCCCCCCCCCAAATATACTCTGAGTTGGAATTGACTGGATGGCCATAAAATAGAGTAACATATAAAAACTGACTTCTTTTTTTTCTCTTTCTCCCATAAAAAGTATTTATATGTAACACGCATTAGATCTGATGGCATTTCTTTTTTTCTAACTCTATTGCAATTTAAATCTGGTAATAACTAATTCCAATTGCCATTCTTGTTGGCTAGTGTCCCTTTCCCACATCTATGTTAGGGACCCACTCCTGCACAGTTCTCATTAGCACCTTCACTAGAAGATAAATGGGGGGGAGGCATTATTTAACACCATTATTTACCAATTTTTAGACATCATGTGTTGAAAAAGCAATGAAGAAAGAAAATATTTGGAAATATGACTGTTGACTTGTCACTTATATGACTACTAGGAATTCTGAGACCACATATAGATATACGAGCAGGCAGCCCCATCTTTCAGCTAAGTCCTGAACCACCAGTCTCCTCAAGCTGCAACCCATTGCCACCTACTTAATTGTGGCTCATAGGACTTTGAGGGTCCCCTTCAACATTTTAGAACTGAATAGAAATTCTCCATAGGGTTTCTTAAGCTAAGTTGTTATGAAAGATTATTGCTCATCTTCTGGTAGTGTGATGGTGATGTGTTAGGCTATTAATCATAGGGTCATCACTTCGGAACCACCACGTGCTTTTCAGGATAAACCCGAGGCTTTCTACTCCCAATGAAGACTTACGGTCTCAGAAATGCCTGGGGGCAGTTCTATTCTCTCCTATATGAGAAGGTGGCAGTAGATCTGTTTTTTGTGTTTTCACCGGAGGAGCAGTTGGTGAGGTCAACCTGCCAACCTTCAGGTTATTAATCCAACCCTTAATCACTGCACAATACTAGAGCTCCTAAATAGTTGATAATAGTTTAATATAAAATATTGTGTTAAATATCAAGTGGGAGGCTCAATATATTGTTGTTAATGGATTAAATAAGAACCTCTGGTGATTCTGATGTCTAAGTATTGTACTACTTCCACCAACTATTCTGCTGTAAGAAGATTAGGCTGAACAGCGTTGGGAATTTTATATAAGGTTTCTATATGTTGGAATAGACTTGATGGAAATTATTATTATTTTTTAATAAATTGAACATTTTTACCTCTTAGAAAATAATGGGAATATTTATTAACTTCTTTCTATGAAATTATTGACTATAAATATATCAGCAAATAATGAATTGAGTATGACCTTTAATATTATTACATCTACAAAGAGACATCTCCTTAAAACAGTCCCTTGGTCAATTTATTAGTTGCTGCATCCCTTGGCCAATTTATTAGCAGGATCGTGAAAATGGTGGAAGCCTCTGTCTTCTTTCTCCTGAGTATACAGGAACGGTGCTAGAGAATCATAGACCAGGTAGAATTGACAATACAGGGTCTTGTCTTTGGGGAAGCTAGCGTTTCAAGCTTCTAAAATATGGATTTAGAAATTATAGGACTGTGATTCATTTCTCACATGTTAGCCACAGGGATAAGGGAGAGTAATTTCTTTCCTAGCACTTTATGTATAGGATATATCACAAAAAATATCTGACTGTATCATTCCATGATGTTAAAGAACTAGTTATTCTTTGATTGATGTTCATGTCTTCATGTGAGTAACATACTGCAATAATATAGCATATTAATGGATTGAAGGCTTTTGACTGAACACTTTCAAATAGCTTAAGGAATAAAACTTGTTTTTCCTATACCAGTTAAATTCAGAAGTCTGTAACTGTATTTACTGGGTATCCTGTTGTTTTAGTTTGATCTTGTTTGGAGCTTTCTGTATTCCTTTCTCTCTTTAAATTTTTTTAAAATTATCTTTATTTAGTTTATTTCAGGAGAGATACTAAACACAAACTCAGAAAATATAAAACCATAACTTTTCAATTTAAGTAAAGAAAAAAGTAGCATCATTGATCTCTGAAAGTCTATCTCAAAAGATCTCAAACAGTTATGGCATTTATAAATCAATGCACAAAACATATTGTTTCTTACATATGTAAGAAACTTACTGTGAGTTCTATTCTGCATATCTGTTTCATGTAACTTCACTACTGTATCATTTTTCATAATACATTCCGTTGCTTTTGCTCCTAAGGAAAAATGTAATTTCTATCATAACACCTTGAAGTTAAAATAAAAGCATGGGTTTATGATAATCCCACAAGAGAGAGCTAGAAGCATGGACCATATCCAAGATATGCATTCTAAGTCATTCAGTAGATTCCTTCTTTTCATACATGAGGAAAGTGCTTCACTAGTGACTAAAAAGAATTCATGATTCCTCTCATATATTCACCAGTGTGGTTGAGGCAATTCTGACGGACTCTTTGCAACATGATTCACCATAGAAGTTCTCCGACTGGACTGTTCATGAATATAGACATTCTCCTGAGCAGCGGTGGGTTTCAAACCAACCATTTTAGCCACTGAGGCACCTTACTCTCACACATTACCCCTTTTTAAAAAAAATTGTTTTATTTGAAACACCATTTTAGTATTGTGGCTATTCTTTGTTTCAAACATTAAGAACAACCTTGACTTTATATCATTATCTTTTCTCATAAAAATTTGGAAGTAACAGCAGCTGGTAACAAAGTAGCTCTTTGAGACTTAAGTGGGGAAAAACAATTATATCAACTACTTCACTTTCCTTTAGGTAGCACCTCTTAGAGAGTTCATGCTAACAAACACTAATGATTTTAAACAGCTTCAGGATAATGGAACAAGAACTACTTATAAAAGTGCTAAGTACATTATTATCAGCCTTTTCTAAGATTCTTATAGTTCCAACATTAGTGAACTACTTTCTTTCTCTTAGAATGAAAAACTAACAGTGGGCATCGATTTATTTTCCCTCCATGATGTATACATTGTGGAGTAATGTTTACAACTTATTAAGCTCACTCAGTGCTACATTTGTAACAGAGTAGTAGAAATAATGGGTGCTTAATTTATCAGGAAACTATCAGAAAGTGGAATTTCTGTTTTGACTATGAGACATAAGAGATTTTAGCTCTTGTAAAACTCATAGTAATGACATTGAGGAGTAATATAATAGTTTATTTCAGAACATTGTAAATCTCCCAAGGCAGAAGTTCTTAGTAACATCATTATAATTATTTTATGTTTAAAATTAAAAAAAAATGTGTAAAGGTATTTAAATGAAACTGGGCAAATTTTTTACATACCTACTTCTTGTTTCCTTCTCTAAGCTCCTATACACACAGATAAGGTGGTGCTTCTGAAATCAGTTTTTAATGAGGCAAATCAATGAGATTTAGATTAGAATCCCTAACGGCCCACTATCAATGCCTTTGTATAAGTTAATGACTTTTTAAATGAATTATTTGAGAGGAAAAACCTAATGGATTGCAACTGTTGTTTTTCACATTAAGTGGAGAATCTTCAGGCAAAATATACTTTATGAAAGAACACACCCCTTCTCACCTCCCGCTAAATGTGCTTTTTCAAATCTGAAGAACGTAGGAGAGCCAAGGATGAAGAGGAACTTCCTATGGGTCTTGGAATTCTTCAACTTACATTTGATTAAAACAATGTTATTCCAATGGAAACCTATTAGTGTACTCTATCAACAAATACTTTTGTTCAAACATTTTCATTTCAATCTGTTTGATTATTAGAAAGCAGATTAAATTCTATCCCTGATATAAAACTTTATTTATCATTATTAATTCACTTGCATATTATTTTTTACTCCGTTTTTATGATTTTTTTGGTATGTTTATTTCTCTTCTTTCCCAAAATTCAGAGAATGAAATTGCATTTTTTTTTCTCATCAAAGTCATAATATCCCAGCCTATGCATCTGGCAATCTGGTATATATTCTGAATTGCTTCATATATTTTCGTATCAATGAAAACTTCATAGTCCATATATGATTTGTTCATTTGTGAACATTAGCATAACAAGAAAAATACTCTCATTTAAAAATTAAATTTATGCAAAGATAAAATACAATACTCAGAATTAACTTTTTTGTTGTTGTTCATTTTGAATCACCACCACCATGAACAGGAGCCTTGGTGGTGCAATGGGTTACAAGATGAACTGCTAACCACAAGGTCAGCAGGTCAAACCTACCAGCTAATCCTCAGGAGAAAGATGAGACTTTCTACTCCTGAACAGATTTACAGTCTTTGGAACCCTCAAAAGCACTTCTATTTTGTCCCGGAGGGCTTTTGTGAGTCTGGCTCTACTTAATGGCAGAGAGGTTTTTTTAAACAGGAACAGTACATGGCATACAGTATTATACCATTCCTTTTCCTATTGCCAATCTAAATTAATATAAACTTAGTGGTTTAAAATCACACATTTCTATTAGTTTGCATTTCTAGAGGTCATAAGTCTTAAAAGCAAGTGTTCTTTTTTTTTCTGAAGGCTTTGAAGCATTGTCTGTTTCCTTGTCTGACTCAGTTTCCAGAATTGCTTGCATTCCTTGGCATGTGGCTTGTTTCATTACTCAGAGACTCTCTCTTTAACATTATTTCACATTTACTTAGGAAACTGTAAAATCGAACTGCTAAAATAAATGATCTAAAATCGAATTACATATATTTGGTTTCTTTTTTAATATATATTTGGTTTCTTAATGAGTTACACACTGGGTGCTAACCATGAGGATCCTATGTAATATAGAAATAAATGTTGCCTAGCCCTGCAATAGCTTCATAATTGTTATGTTGGAACTCATTGTTGCAATCACTCTGTCAATTCATCATAGAGGCTCTTCCTCTGTTTGACTCTCCATCCATTTCAATGAGCAAGATGTCATCTTACAAGGAGTAATCTCTGCTTATGAAATGTGCAAAGTATTTGACACAAACTCTCCCCCATCCTTGCAGCCACGGGGGATCATGGTGGTCCTTGTTCTAGGACATATTTGCTTGTTCTTTAAAAGTTTAAGTTGTTCTTCAAGCCAGTGAGTCTGCTCTGACCCACAATGATGCTATGCACACCAGAACAAAGCACAGCACAGTCCTGTTCCATCATTATTATAATAGTTACTATGCCTAATCTCGTTGTTGCAGCCACTATGTCAATCCATCTCCTTAAGGGCCTTTTTTTTGCTGCCCCTTCACTTAACCAAGCATGATTTCCTTGTACCAGTACTGGTTTTTCTTGACAATATGTCCAAAGAATGTGAGATGAATTCTTGGCATCCTTGCCTCTAAGGAGCACTCTGGCATACATTTTCAAAGACAAATTGGTTTGTCCTTTTAAGAGTCTGTGGTTGTTACATAATCTCATGTCAACTTGAGGATATTGAGTGAAGGGGTGGAGTCTAGTCCATCAATCAGGTCAGAGGCTGATGCCTCCTTGTGGGTGTAGCCTTATCCTGAGGATTCTGGGAACTCTCTCTCTCACCCTCTAGAGGCAGGACACACTCTCTATCTGCCTTGGTCTTCCTGCTGACAAGCTATCTAGAGCCACGCTGATGGTAGCCACAGCTCTGGAGATGTTTCCACCACCACTGGATCCACAAGACTTTACACCCACTCACCTGTGATATTCCTGCATTCCGCATCATTGCATGCACTTGTATGAGTCTGAAGAGGAATTCATGAGCTAAAATCCAACTTCTGGGCTAATATCAACTTTATGATCTTGAGCAACACTGGGCTGGGATGTTTTACTGTTGTGTAATTACTTCTTGATATAAAGTTTTCTCTTAGGCATATGTGAGTGTGAATGAATTTGTTTCTGTAGTCAACCCAGTCTAACACATTATGGTACCCTGGAAGTGGGGTACTAAAGAAACAAATCATGAAGATGGAGAGTGGATGCTTTTTTGACCTCTGCCTCATGGCACTCTTCTTTGGCTAGCCAGAGGTCAGATAGGGTCACTTGATTGTTTATTTGATTATTTTCTGGAAAGGACTTGGGATGTGAAGGGATTATGTTTTGATTCATAGAAGTTACCTTTGGTTAATCCTGTGTGAAATGTCAAAAAGGAATGTGATAAATGTAAATTTTGAGCTAACAAGGTGAAATGACCTCTTGAACTTCTCTGCGATGATGCTACCTATTCAAAATGGCTGACATAAGGTCAAAATGGATGACAGAAGTTCTGGCCCTGGCTTGATGCAGTCAGAGGCCTAAGGCCATATTTCATATCAATGGAATAATTTAGATAAGGATTTAAGATAAGATAGATACAGATTGAACTTGCTGTTTTAAGAATTGAGTTTAGGATCTGGCTGTACTAGGTTTATACTGTTTTCTTCTGCCTATTATTGATATAATGGACATTGAGGTTTTCCTCCTTTGTGAACCTTCTGTTCAAGTCTTCTGCCCACTTCCTCAATGGGTTATTCATTATTTTCTTGTTGTAAACTTGCAAGATTTTATAGATTTTAATAATAAGCCCTTTGTTACGTCGTTACCAAATATCTTTTCCCAGTATGTGGGCTCTCTTACTACTCTCCTGATGAAGTCCTTCGATGTACACAGTGATTTATCTTTAGTAGTTCCCACTCATCTATTTTATCTTCCTTTAGCTGTTTATCCTTCTTTATTTCTGATAGCCCATTTCTTCCCTGTGCTAAGGTTCTTAGCTTTATCCCAGTTTTCACATTGATGATATTGAGAGTTTTGGGTTTTACTTCTAGGTCCATGATCCAAATAGTATGATACAAATAGTGATAATTTACTTCTTCTTGGCACAGTCATATAACGTTGATATACTACTATTGTCTTATATTGTTATTTAGAACCTCCAGGATGAAGTTGAATAGGAGTTGGGGACAAGGGGTATCCTTGTTGGGTCTCCTTTGTCATGGGAATATTTTTGTCTATTCTCCATTTATTGTACATTGGCTGTTGGCTTTTTATATACAGCTTTTTATTATATTGAGGTAATTTGCTTCTAATCCTGTCTTCTTGAGTGTCTTAATTATGAATGGGTATTGAATGATGTCAAATGCTTTTTCTGGGTCTATTGATATTATCATATGGTTCTTGTCCTTTTTCTTGTTAGTGTGATGGAAAATGTTGATGGCTTTTCAGATGTTCAAATATACCTGCATCCCTGATATGAATCCCGCTTGTTAATGATGAATTAGTTATTTTTGATAGATTTTTATATTCTTTTGCTAGATTTTGGTGCAAATTTTGCACTGATGCTCATTAAAGATATCAGCTTCTGTTTTCTATTCTTGTGGAACCTTGCCTGACTGGTACTAATGTCATAATACATTCATTGAATCTGTTTGGGAGTTTACCAACCTTTTCTATGTTCTGGAAGAATTTGTGTCAGCTGTTCCTTGAATGCTTGGTAGAATTCTCCTGGGAAGCCATCTGGCAGGGGCTTTATTTGTTTGGAATTGCTTGAAACACTTCTTTTGCTATAGATCTGTTCAAGTTCTTGGCGTCTATCTGAGATAATTCGGGATGGATTTTTCCCCCCTCAGTATCTATGTCCATGTCCTCCAAGTTGTTAAATTCAATGGAATATAGTTCTTCTCAGTACTGTGTAATTAGTATTTTAATTTCAATGGGGCCATTGTACTTTTCCATGTTTCATCCCTCATACTGGATATTGATGTCTGATCCTTTCTATCTTTTATTAGGTTTGTTAGTGGTTTGTATATTCTGTTAATCCTTTCGCGAAAACAGCTTTTTACTGTGTCATTTTTTTCCATTGATTTTTGTTTTCCCATTCATTTTTCCCTGTCCTGATTTTTATAATTTATTTAATATTGCTACTAGAAGTATTATTCTGTTGACTCTGTTGCAAGTGCTGAAGGTTTTGTGATAAAGTATCAACCATAAGTCTCTATTCCTTCCTCATATGTACAGTTATTGCCCTTAAGCATATCCCAGAGGCTGTGGTATGTTGTATTTTCATTCTCATTAGTTTCCAGGAAAGTGATAGTTCAGGTTTTTTGTGCCAACCTGGAGGATAAATACATGTGGGATTAATTGAAGGATGGAGAGATAAATGGCTCGGTGAGCCTCACCTTTCTGGTTCTCTGGTCTCTTGTTCTCTGATGGCCAGACAAGTGTGCGGCTCCCTTAGCTAGTTCTCTGCCTCAGCAGGCAAGGCTCACTTCCTGCGAGACATCCCTGAGGAGAAGCCACATGCACCCACCCTGATGAAGCGATGGGTACTGGAAAAGCTGTGTGGAGACCCCTGACAGTGCTGAGATTCTTACATGCTCACTGATTCGGCTTTCCTCCTATATTTGGCGTTATTTCATGTGTTTTGTGAGTTTGAGGGGGACTTTGTAGATCAGTGTCAGACATATAGGCTAATGTCGGACTTATGGGCTTGAACTGGATTGGGTTGGGATGTTTTCCTAACACAAGGACCTTCCTAATTTCATCTCTAGTTTGTGCAAAAAACCAGTGCTTTTTGAAAAGTAAGTTATTTAGCCTCCATGGTATTTTGCCTCTGTTATTTCATCTTCCTTTTGTTGATTTCCAGTTTTATGGCATAGTGGTCAGAGAAGTCTGTGTGACCTCTATATGTTTGAATTTACTTATGTTTGACTTGTGTCCCAGTATGTGGTCTATTTTTGAATACATGCCATGCACCCTTGGAAAAAATGTGTATGTTTTTACAATCGGGTGGAAAGCTCTGAATATTTCTATTAGATTGAGTTGTCTGATTGTAGAGTGTAGTTCTGTAGTCTTTTTGTTGCGATTCTTTCTCACTGATCTGTCTTTCTTGGAGAGTGATGTATTGAGGTCTCCTATTATGGTTTTGTGATTTCTCTTTTCAACTTTTGAAAGATTTGGTTGGTAAATTTCATGGGTCTCTCATTGGGTATGTCTATGTTTATTATGCTCCTGGGCTCTTGGTCCATTTCTCTTTTATGCATCCTGTAGTGCCCATGTTTATCTCTTATGTCCTTCACCTTGAGATTGATTTGTCAGAGATTAGAAATCAAGTCCTGCTTTTTTTAGATTGCCGTTGACTTGATATGTTTTCTGTCATCCTTTGATCCTCAACCTGTTTGTTTCCTAATCCAGCCTGCTATTATTTGTCTTTTAATGGGTGCACTCAGACCATTTACTTTCAGAATAATTACATCCAGGGGGCAGACTGAACACCAATTAGATTGAATCCTAAGAAGAACACACCAAAGTATATAATAGTCAGCTAATCCAACTTAGAGGAAAAGGAGAAAATATTTACATCCATCTTTGGTTTCTTCACTGTCATCCCATACCTTTTGTGATTAATATTTCCCTACCTCCTTCCTCAACTGTGTGTTGTGTATGGGGTATTGATTATTGCTTTATTTTTCCTTTGGGTCAAAGGAGTCTTGGGTGTTGCTTTCAGTGTGATGCCTTTTGGATAGTGTTACGCTATCGTTGGTCTCATGTTTGTGTTCTGTCGATGTTGTTTTGCTGTTCAAAGTGAGTTAGAATGTGATTTTTGTAGTGCTGTTTTGGTTTTCTATGTATTATTTGAATTTCTACTTCTTTGAGAAAACTTTTATTTCAACTTCCATTTTGTCAGAATTTTCTTTATTTTATTGAGGGGGTTTTCTTCCAAGAATTACCTATTTTAGCTAAAATAGTTGGTTTCTTCACTACATCTTGTTCTGGAATACCAATTATTCATACATTGTTTCTCCTCATAGCATTGCTCATTGTTCATAGGTTTTCTCTAGCTTCTTTAATTATCTTGTTTGTGTGTCTTCCATGTTTGTTCTATTCTGCTAGGATGTCTTTGAGGTGGCTCATTCAGTTTGCTGCTTCTTCCAACCTTTTGTTGAGGGCTTTCACCATTTTCTTTGTTTCTGCTGCATTGTCCCCTAACTGATATATTTCCCTTCAGTATCCTCTCTAGCTTCTCTAATTTCTCATCCTTTTTATGTTGATTCCCTCATATCCTGTATGACTCTAAGGAGTATTTGGGAGATTTCTCTCTGTGTCAGCTCAAAGTCTGCTTTTTCTATGTACATTGCTCATTTGGGGTCATCTTCAGCCACTGGGATTTGTTTCTCTTGTTTTCTTATAGTGGCTGCTGATGTGGGTTGCCATTTAGATGGAACTAGAGATGATATGTTGTGTGCAGTGCATATGGCACAGGGGAAAGGACTGGCTGGGTCCTCACGTGGCATGTGTGGAACTGCAAATTAGACCGTGGTAGCTAGGCTGGGCCATGAGCAGTGGATGGAATGGTGTCACAAGTGGGAGGGGTGGACTGAGCCATGACCATGGTCACTTCGTGGTCAGCTCAGGCTGTGCAAGCTTGGGGCTTCCAGCCAATAGCTGCTTAGGTTGCATACGTGATGCTGGATGAGGGGTAGGACCAGCTGCAGCTGTGAGCCCTGGGTGGCACCAGTGGCATTCTTGTGTGTGCTGACCTCGCTAGACCTGTGGGTCACTCAGACTCCTCAGATGGTGCATTCAGGGGGAAGAGTGCAGTGTGGCTTCAAATGTGAGTGGCCTGGGTAGTGCGGGTGGTATGAGATAAACTGGCCAGATCTATGGGCCACTCAGGCTCCCTAAGTGGTGCTGGCAAGGGGAAGAGTGCCCAGAAAGCCATGATTCACAGGCAGCATGAGCAGAGCAGCTGGCACAGGTTGAGCCAGCTAGATCCGAGAACAGCCTAGGCACTGCCTATGGTGCTGGCAGAGTGCTCCATTGCTGCAGTTCACGTGTGGTGCAAGCGGAACGGTTGGCAAGGGCAGAATTGGCCAGATCCATGAAGCACCCAGGCTCCACAGGAGGCATGGATTCAGTGGCAGAGTGGCAGAGGTGACACAGGTTGGGATGGCCAGGGTATCAGGCCATGAGCCACAGAAACTCAGCAGCATGGATGGAGGGGCAGGGTGGATCAGAGGCATGGGAAAAGTTGGCCCACACACTGGAACAGCACCCTGGGATGCCGTGAGACCCTATTGCATATCCTAGACCTCCCTCTCCCCACCCCCAACTCAGCCTCCCAATCCCCAAACCCAACAATCACAGACAGAGCTACCAATGCAGTCACCTTTCCCTTGGTGTCATCTGCCTGGATGTCTCTTCTCATTTTAAACTAGGCAGTTATGCAGTTTTTCCCTTGTTCTGTCTGAAGTTTTGCTTCTTGATTCATGTGCACAGTCATCATGAGGACAGAGGTTTTCTGGAATTCATATTGTTCTCAAGGTTATCTATAATAGTCGATTGACTTTGTATAGTCAATACAATGGAAGTAAATATATTTTTGGTTTCCAATGCTTTGAGTCAATATCTATCTGATCTCAGGAGTGGTACACCTTTTCCCATGTACTTTTGTGAGTCTGGCCTGAACTTCTGACAGCTCCCATCAATGTACTTCTGCAACCATTGCTCTAGGATCTTCAGCAACATTTTATTGTTCTAGAGTCTGAACTTTCCATGTTGGGTCACCTTTCTTTGGAATGAGCACAAATATGGATGTCTTCCAGTCAGCGGGTCAAGTAAGTATATGTCATATTTCCTGGGATTGATTAATTTGGGCCTCCAGTGTTTAAGCAGCTTGTTGAACTATCTCAGTTGGTTTCCTATCCATTCATTGAGCTTCATTTTGAATGCTACTGCATTTAGTGGTGCTTCAACTTCTTTCTTCAGCACCATGGCATCTCATTCATATGCTATTTCATAAAGTGGTGGAATACTGAACAGTTCTTTTTATACAGTGGCTGTATTCCTCCCATGTTCTTGTGATGCTTCTTTCACATATTTTGCCTATAGAATCTTTCAATATTGCATCATGAGGCCTGAATTTTTTCTTGAGCTCTTGCAGTTTAAGATACGCTGCTAAGTCTAAATCTTTGCCCATTGTGCTGTAATGTTTTACTTGTCTTCTTGTGCTACCTTTTGAATTTATCTATTTAGGTCTTTGAATTTATCTACCTTTTGAATTTATCTATTTAGGTCTTTGACTTTATCTACCTTTTGAATTTATCTATTTAGGTCTTTGACTTTATTATTACATTATTATTATTGTTGTTGTTGTTGTTGTTACTATTGCTTTAGCTACTCTTTGATTAAGAGCAAGTTTGAGAGATTTTTTGACATACACTTTGACCTTTTCTGTCATCCTGTATTTTTAATGACCTTCATGTCCTCCCACATCTCATCAGGTCTCTATTATTAGTATGCAATGCATCAAATTCTTGAGATGTCCTGGAATTTCAGGTGGGATAGAGGGAATGACTCAAAATTGTATTTTGTCTATCATGAACTTATTTTCCTATTCTTCACCTTTAATGTGAACGTACATATGAGAAATTGATGATTTGCTCCACAGTCAGTCTCTGGCCTGTTTTAACGGTGGATATTGAGCATATCCATAACATTTTCCCAGAGATGTGGTCAATTTGATTTGTGTGTAATCCATCTGGGAAGTCCATGTGTATAGTCACCTTTTTGGTTTTTGAAAAAATGAGCAAGTCACTGGTCTTGCAAAATTCTATTCTGAAATTTCCAACTTCATGTCTGTCATCAAAGCTTTATTTTCCAACTTCTCTTCCTTCTTTTTCGTTTTCAACCTTTCCATTCCATTTAGCAGAATTTATCAATGCATCTTGATTGTAATTTTGGCAGTCCATTGTATTTTCAATATTCTGCATTTATCATAATTAAAATTCATGGATTCTTCTTCAATCCTCCTTATTCTATGCATAACTTTAGCAAGCATATGAAGTGATTGACAATACCAAGCAGTAAAATACACTTCATCCTCAAAGTGACATATTTGGTCTTCCACACTTTAAAAAGATCTTGTGCAGTAGGATTATCCATGGAGACTTCTGCCTCCATGAGAATTGATTGTAGATCCAATCAAGACAAAGTCCTAGACAACGTTAGTATTTTCTCCATTTACTGTGATGCTACCTATAGGTCCAGTTGTGAGGGTTTTGGCTTTCTTTATTTGAGTTTCACTCCATACTGAAGGTTGAAACCTTTGATCTTCGTCAGCCAGTGCTACAAGTCTTTCTCACTTTCAGCAAGCTGGTTGTGCATCTGTATATTGAAGGTTGTTAATGTGCATTCCTCTAATCCTTTTGCTTGGTTCATCTTCATATAGTCATCTTATTGTATTATCTGCTTACCATACTTAATAAGTATGATGAAAGTATACAATCCTTAGGCATACCTTTTCTAATTTTAAATCACCCAGAACTCCATTGCTCTGTTTCAAAAGGAGCCACCTATTCCAGACAGAGATTTCCCATGAGCACGTTGAATGATCTGGAGTCACCATTCTTAATAAGGCTATCTGGGGTTTGATAGGAGCCACACAATTGAATGCCTTTTTCATATTCAATAATTCACAATCAACATATTTCTGGTATCCTCTGCTTTGAGCCAAGATTCACATACTGTCACCAATACCATGTCAGGCAGTGGTTCTCAACCTTCCTAATTCCACGACCCTTCAATACAGTTGCTCACATTGTGGTGACCCCCAACCATAAAATT
>NW_022111369.1:91933540-91935078 GCF_000313985.2 Echinops telfairi
TACTGGAGGCAGAGAAGAATCACAGATGATATTACATGTTTTGAGTCATGTACATTGAATGATGTGACATGAGGAAATTATGAACATTAGACTAGGAACTATGGCATTTCATATATATGTACTATTGGCTCCTCAACTGGAGACATTGAGTGGACAAATGAATATATTAGTATTGAGCTATAAAGAGATAAACATATAGTAACTACATTTAAAAATAAATAACTGACATTATATATGTAACTTATTAGGTTCTTCTTTCCTGACTCAATGGTCTTACGGTAGCAGGTATACTGATACAAAACCAGAGACAAAGGGCCTTATTTTGAAAATAAATTGTGATTTTGATATATTATAATTCAATATTTTCATAGTATTAAATTTAAAATGTCTATACCTTCAATTTTTTTCTTTTTCTTTCATATTTGGTTTAGTTTATCATCTGATTCTAATCTTTTTGAATAAATGTTTTAAATATTGAAAGTTGAACCTCATTTCCTTCTTTATTTTGTCTGCTATAATTTCTGTTGTCTCAGCAATATCCTTATTTTATTCATATATATGTATATATATTTATGTATATGTATGTGTGTCTGTGTATATATACATATATACTGTATATATATTTAATATTAATGTTTGGTTTAAGCACTGGACCTCTAAATGATTAACAATTATTTGAGGTGATATACACCATTTCTTTCTTTCTTTCTTTTTTTGTAGTCCAAGTTTGATATATGTTACCTACTGGTCCAGTATACCATTAGATAAATGTGTGGCACAAGACCTCTTTAGAGTATTGAAAAGCAATGATGTTACTTTGAGGACTAAGGTGCTTCAGACCCAAGTCACGGTATTTTCCATCGCTTCATTTCCATTTCACATAAGCATGCAACATTTGGAAAGTGAATAAGGAAGAACGCTGAAACACTGATGCATTTGAGTTATTCTGTGGAAGAATATTGAAAGTAACATTGACTGCTGAAAGGACAAACATATTTGTCCTGGAACAACTAGAGCCACGGTGACACTAGTAGGCAAAGAGGGCAAGACTTCATCTAAAATACTTTGGACATGTCAGGAAAGACCAGTCCCTGGAGAAGGACATCATGCTTGGCAAAGTACAGGGCAGCAAAGAAAAGGCAGAACCTCAAAGAGATGACTTCACACAGTGGCTGCAACAACGGGATCAAGCCCAGGAAGCCTTTTGAGGATGGCTCTTTCTGGGCAGTGCTTCATTCTGTTATGTGTAAGTTCTCTATGGGTGGGAACTGATTTGTTGGCACCCAACAACAACAATAACAATATGGTTACTGGAAAATTATGATCTTAAATCTGTTCCCCCCAAATTCACATCTTCCTCAGAAAGTCTTAGATACTTAAGCTCAATAAGTAACGTACTTCTGTATTTACTTGTATATGTACTTGATGACAGTAGGTAAACTTACAAAATTCTAGAAATATGTATTAGCATGGGTTTTAGGAAATGAGCTCTATACTCAAGTACTTTCCCACAAAGCTATTCTCACTGACTAATCTTG
>NW_022111369.1:91935263-91939174 GCF_000313985.2 Echinops telfairi
ATTTAACAGACATGTTACTCTGCCAAAATTCTATAAAAACCCAAATATGTATCCTCGATTTTTTAATTTGGGTCATTATGGGCACTAGTCCGTGAGTACACAGTAAGTATAACTGTTTGAATGCACTCCTTCACAGTTCCTTCTTCTGTAACAGCTTTGAAACATACTGAATTCTCCAGGAATATATTGCAAAAGTGATTATGTATGATCATATAAGAAGGCATATTTATTGTAATTTTAACAGTCTTAGAAATTAAAACCAGGAGCTGATATGGGGTTGAAGTATGTAAATGTATTCTGCTTCGTGCTAAATAACAGTGATCATTGTGCTAATGGTAACACCTTTCTTAATAAGGTTCATCAAATCTGTCAGAAATACATTTTCTTTGAAACCGCAAACATTTCTGCAAGCCTGACAAGAATGACACACACACACACACACACACACACCCCTCCCAAAACACAAAGGCAGTAAGATCAAATGACTTTCCTAAAATAACGTATCTTTTAATTGTTAGTGGAAATTCTAGAATTTGTCTTAAATTCAAGAATATGTTTTATGACAAGTCCTTGGCGCCCTCCCTTGGAAAACACTCTGGGATCTAGGGTATTTTTACTCTACCGCGAAGTAGTATATTCTACTCCACTGTACTATACTCCATTGTAAAACACCGTGCTCTATTGAGGTATAGTAACAGAGAGCTCCGTGAGGAAGTACATCACCCTACTTAGGGTGTTAGGCTGCTTTTTTGTGTTTTTTCATTTTATTTTCTTATTAGAATTGATCAGAAGTTCAATTCTTTAGCTTGGTTTTATTCTGAATCTGAAATGATCTACTTCACTTCAAGTGACTACAACTTAACAGAATTTCATCAAGATGATACATTGAACCTTCCACAGCTTTCTCTATACTTCCAGTTGAGTTCTTTAATTCATCCCAATGGCTACACAGCACTCACAGATAATAAATTAAGAGATTTATTAGGGAAGTTAATTAACAGTTTACAATTCAGGTGAGTCATGCTTGGGATACAGCTGTTTAGTTAGAATAATATTCTTTCCCTCCACCACATGCAGGCCTCTCTCTGGCCTTCCACCTCTTGGTCTAATTTCTAGACTGCATGGGGAATATTTTAAAGCTTTATAAAGGCTGATAATAAATGTCTAAAGGAATGCCTCTCTGATACAAGCCTCAATCTGAATACACTCATCTCCAGATCTTTGGGCCAGAAAACCCAGCAACCTCACTTAAGTGAGGCACCCCTAGAACACAAGCCAGCCTTCTGCCAAATAGCATTCAACTTTATTTGCTCTGAGGGCTGGGAAGTCCACCACTCTGATTCATGTTGTGGATCTTAGGTAACTGCTGCTAATCCTCCATCACTCCGGTGTCAAAACTGTCTTGGGAACACAGAGGCTCAATGTACAGGGTTTTGGGGGCCAAAGTATAAGCTCCAATGACTCTTTTTGACAATAGTGAATCCCACCTCTCTTCTAATTCTTAGATGACACTTTATACACAGCTGGGTGGCAATCACAATTAACCCTGTTAGTAATCACTGACATATGAATCATATAATCAAATCAGTTCCATCACTACCTTACACAAACCTTCTTACTATGAGAAAAGGAAAGTTGTTTGGTGGGAGTAACAAAGGCTATGGCTAGAATAGCCATATTAAATTCATTGCATTGCACACTTTAAGGTATATATTATGTCTTTTAACTATATCTTTAAATAGGAGATCAGATAACTTCTGAAAGACAGCACACCTCAAGTTAGAGTTGGTTCCGTAGGTAATAAAATACTTATTAAATTGTTATATTGACAAATACTTTATGTATTATGCAAATCAATGGTTTAAATATGTTTTAAAAGTTGAACAATCATCGCCAAAGTTAATTTTTAAACCCCCAACTTCCACTGTCATAGCCTAATTGCCTGTTAATCTCATTAGTCTCTATAGATTTATCTATACTATGTTTCAGATGAAACCATACCCCCCAAAATCAACACATTAATAAACTTCAATCCAAAAGAAAAAGACCAAACTGTACACACTAGGACAAGTTAAAAATACAAGAGAAAAGGCAATGGTAAAATGTTAACTTTAATTTATTTATATGTAATAATCTATTTTGCAATGCACTTTGAGAACACAACTATTGACAAATCTAGTCAATGGCCTGAGGGAGTTCTTGTGAGGATATTACAAATGAGTTTTTTGCTTTCATTATCAACTACAGACTTCTGAAAAAAAAGATAAGGACAATTTAAACTTTAATACAATTCCCGCCTCTGATCTTGGATTTTATGATTTAAAATCTTTGAATTAGATGGGTTGACATTTTAAAAAAGTGTACAACATTCTTTATGGACCACATCAGAGAGTTCAGACTTGAAAATCCCACTAAACAAACCACACTTTAAACATATATGTTTCATTATAAAGGAACTGAAATCTTCCTTTCTATTTAATGATGAAACATCTTAGGGTGAAAAATCAGTAGATGATTGCTATCCCAACACCATGGTCCTGAAAATCATTGAACTTGGGTCAAATCTCCTGTTTTCCAATCAACTTAAGACAATTTAAGACAAATATATATTTGAAATTTACATATTATCTTTTATTTTGTGATGTCTTCTGCAGGAATAATTTAGCCTTAGTGAATGAATGTTATACATTTCTTTTTAAAATCATTTTATTGGGGGCTTGTACAACTCTTATCACAATCCATCCATCCAGCAATTTTGTCAAGCACATTTGTACATTTATTGCTATCATAATCTTTAGAACATTTTCTTTCTACTTGAGCCCTTGGTATCAGTTTCTCATTTTTCCTCTCCCTCTGCACCCTTCCTCTCTCATGATTCCTTGATAATTTATAAATTGTTATTATTTTTTCATGTCTTACACTGACCCATGTCTCCCTTCACCCACTTTTCTGTTGTCCATCCCCCAGCAAGGGGTTATATATAGATAATGGTGATTGATTTCACCTTTCTCCTACCACCTTTCCTTTACTCTCCTGGTTTCACTACTCTCATTATTGGTTCTTAGAGGTTCATTTGTCCTGGATTCCCTGTGTTTTCAACTCTTATCTGTACCAGTGTACATGCTCTGGTCTAGCCAAATTTGTAAGGTAGAATTGGGATCAGGATATTGGAGGTCAAGAAGCATTAAAGAATTAAGGAAAGTTGTATGTTTCATTGGTGCTATACTGCACCCTGACTGGCTCATTTCCTCCCTACGACCCTTCTGTAAGGGATGTCTAGTTGCCTACAGATGGGGTTTGGGTCTCCATTCCGCACTTCCCCTCCTTCACAATGATATAATATTTGTTGTTCTAGGTCTTTGATGCCTGATACCTGATCCAATCAACATGTCATGATCACACAGGTTGGTGTGCTTCTTCTGTGTGGACTTCATTGCTTCTGAGCTAGATGGCCACTTGTTTATCTTCAAGTCTTTAAGACCTAAGATGCTATATCCTTTGATAACCAGGCACCATCAGCTTTCTTCACCACATTTGCTTATGCACCTGCTTTGTCTTCAATGATAGTGTCAGGAAGGTGAGCAACATGGAATCCCAGGGTATTAGAACAAAGTGTTCTTGCCTTAGAGAGTACTTGAGTCGAGGCCAAATGTCCATGTGCTGCCTTAATTCTTAGCATATAGATAGTAATACATAGATTTATTCCCCTCTCATTATACATATAAATATATTTACATATGTCCTTGCCTGAATTTAGACCTCTATAAATGTCCTTTGCCTCCTGATCCTTTCCTCTATTTCCTTTTGCTTTCCTCTTGTCCCACCATCATGTTCGGCTTTCATTTGGGTTTAGTAATTCCTTGCAGCAAAGGAAGTCAAGACCAACAAAACAGCAACAACAAAAATCAAAA
>NW_022111369.1:91939820-91942409 GCF_000313985.2 Echinops telfairi
GGTGGTTTAGTGCCTTCCTCCCCCCACCACCCATGTCTTCTTCTTTTTCTTTTTTTCTCTCTTCCACTATTCTTCCTATTTAGTTGTCTGCCATATTTATCCCTAGATTGGGTTTAGTCCCTGCCATAGCAGCTCTACCTCACCCCAGGAATGAATGCATATAGTAACTTTAACCCTATGCCCCATTTTTTTTAAGCTTATCTCAGTGGACTCATGTACTTGTCCTTTTGTACTTGGCTTACTTCACTTAGCATGATTTCCTCCAGTTCTTCCCATGTGGCAATATGCTTCATGCATTCATCGGGGCTTTACAGGGATGCGTAGTACTCCATTGTGTGTATGTACCAGTTTTTGATCCATTTGTCTGTTGATGGAAATTTGGGTTGTTTCCTAATCCTTGCAATTGTGAACTGTGCCACTATGAACATTGGAGAAGAGATGTCTGGCTGTAGTTTATTTCTTAACTCTTCTGGGTATATGCCCCAAAGGGGGACTCTTTTTTTTTTCCTTTTGTCTATCATTCTTTGTTTTCTCAAACAGTGTTTAGTCACTTATCAATCTATACAATTGAAATTTCCATGAATTTTAGTCTAATAAGCTAAATATATATATTTATTTATAAACAATATATGCATATTTTCCTTTTATCACTAATATTTTAAAATATATAATATTGGCTACATTAATGATACTATTATTAGAAATATCAAATGTTCCTTGCAGGTTCTTTGTATTATTTCCTGAGGATCAGATAATGCTGCCCCTAAAGTGGCCCAGTGGTGTATCTAAACCTTAGATATATAAATGCAATTTGAGCTCACACTTAACCATAAACGTTAATTTAAGAACAATTAATTCTTATGCTATGTCCTGCTTGATACTTGCCCTCGTGAAGCGATCATAGAAGATATGAGTGCTAGAATAAAGTGTGCTGAAGAAAGCATATGACTTCCAGCTATCAAGAAGAATAATCCCTGGGGCCTTAAGGGCTTTTCATAAAACAAGCAGCCTTGCAAGTGAGGTGTCAGCTAAGTCCACATATTCATAATGTACTCATGCATTAGTATGCATTTCTGTGTGTATAAGGTAGGGTGTCACACTGAGGCAGAGCATATTTCACTGTGCTCCAAATACACTGGACTAAATACATCTTCAACCGGAAAATGTCCTCCATGAGATAGCGCAATCATGTAAAACCTACTTAATATTATACTCTTTAATTATGTGTTCTTTTGACTGCAACAGGTATTAGTAACTACATTTTGAAAATGGAAGTGAGATCTATAACATTAAAGAAGTAAAATAAGAGAAAGAATTTCCCAACTGGTCAATCTGGAACCTTTCTGTGAACTTCATTTTTATTATTATTATTATTATGCCCTCTGAATTTTCACCTTCTGAATCTCAGTGAGTCAAATATTTACCATTTGTGACAGTTCATGCCCTCAATGTACGTATCCTCAGAGTGATGAATATTTTCTGTACATACGATGACCTGGGAAAACAGTAAATAAAATTACCTAGAGTAACAATTTGTAGTTTTAACCTAGCATCAATTGGCTAAAATTTACTATATAAATACTGTAATATTTGGTCAAGCCAGTTAGGCCAAATTTTTTCCGTAATGCAAAAATTAATTTTAGATAACGGCATCTTTTAATAATACAAATGTCATAAATATCATTTTCAGAAATGCAAAGGAGTTAGAGTCCTATATATATCAGCAATAAGTGCAATAGAACAGAGTCTAGAGAATAAAATACTTTTTTACATAATTTTTATCTTTAATACCATTCAAAACATAATTAGCATAATATATTTACATTTATTGTATGATTTTTGCTCCACTTCTTCTGTCAGAAATATACCATTTGACATTTTTTCTGAAATCATATTTTTACCCACATGGATAGAATATGTTTATTTATGTTCACTATTCTCAAATGTTCTTGAGAGTATATCAAGACTCAACTGTGTTGACACCAGAACTATGAAGAATACACAAAAAAAAAACTGGATTGTTTTCAAAGCTATGTATTTAATTTTTTTATAAAACCACCTTATCACTTTCAAAGTACTCTCTATTATACTTATTGCATTTGTCAAATCTGTGATTTCTTTCATGGCAATATTTTTCAAACTCATCTGCTTGTTTAGCTGACAGCACTTCCCTCATTTATTCTCTTTCCCTCTTCTATTTGTCAAATTACTGTCCTTTCATGACCCTCTTCATTCATGGAAACAAAAAGAAGCAGCACAGAGTGAGGTCAGGAGAGTGAGGTGTGTGGACAAGAGAGGCATGCTGATGTTTCCCCCCCAAACTGGCACACTGAGATGGCTGCATGAGCAGGTACATTGTCATGGTAGCAAAACCAGTCCCTCATCTGCCATAAATCAAGCCCTTTTTGGTCACACACTGTTATGCAATCTTTTGCAACCTCTAAGTGGAAAGCTTGATTAACAGTCTGACTTAGTGGAATGAACTTCAAGTGCACTGTCCCCCTCACATAAAAACAAAACAAATGAGCATCATCTTGATCTTTGATTTCCGTTGATGAACTTTATTTGGATGAGGTGATGATGACATCT
>NW_022111369.1:91942998-91945311 GCF_000313985.2 Echinops telfairi
ACTTGAGTTTTTCCTATAGCACTGTCCTTGTAAGCTGTGTTCTATATCAAAACAATTTCTGTGGCATTTTCTAGCAGGAAACAAAATTTCACAGACACATGCTGTTTATATCGGCCATCACAAGAAATGAGGTTCGAGAAAAACTGACTTTATGAAAAAATACTCTGTGACCAGAGAGAACCTTCCCAGGTGATGCCACTGGGTGCACTAACTCAGAGTCAGTTGCTTGATTATCAATTAGAGGGGAAAATGCTAACTGTGTTAGTCAGTCTGGGTAAACTAGAGAAACAAATCTACAGAAACTCAAATATGTATGAGAGAGTTTTATATATAGGGTAAATGTACATTCAGAAAGCCTCCCGACCCAGTCCACTTCAAGCCCCTAAGTCCAACTTAGCCCATATGTCCCACAATGATCTACAAAGTCCTCCTTAAACTCACAAAACACACAATGACACTGAATGCTGGAGGTTCACAGGCCAGTGAGTAGAAAGTCTTTGAATCCAGTGGTGGTCTAAGCATCTCAGCACCTGCAGGGGTCTCCACAAGGCTTCTCCAGCATCCAGTGCTGCCTCAGGGTAAATCCATTTGGCTTCTCCTCAGGGATGTCTTGCAGGAAGTGAAAGTTGCCGGCTGAAGCAGGGAACTGGCTAAGGCAGTTGCACCCTGGCCCGGCCATCAGAGAGCCAGAGACCCGAGAACTAGAAAGGCGAGGCTCACTGAGCTAGTTATCGCTCAGCCCTTCAATTAATCCCACATGTGTTTATCGGCCAGATTGGCACATAAACCTTAACTATCTCAGCACTTCAAAAATTCAGTTTTGTTTTAACTCTAAGAAATTACATTTTCTAGAGCCCTTAGGGCATAATAGTTACAAATAGGGATGCTAACTGAAAGATCAGAAGCATGAAGTGCTCAGCCGCTCCAGGGAGAACGATGAGGTTTCTACTCTCATAAAGGGTTACAGACTGGAATAAACAAAAGCAGGTCTACCCTGTCCTTTGAAATCACTATGAGTTGGGGTTGATTTCAAGGCAGTGAGGATAAATAACCCCAATGGATATCCTTCATTTTTTCCCTCCTTTCCCTTTCTTTTAATTTTAAAGAACATAGGTAGAACAGTGGTTAAGTGGTGGGCTGTTCACCAAAATTTGAGGGATTGAAATCACTTGCTATTCTCCGGAGAAGGACGTGTCAATCTGTTTCCATAATGGTTTATGATCTTGGAAATACTAAAGGGCAATCCTGTTCTGTCCTATAGCATTGTTTTGAGCCAGTATCAACGCTAGAACACATTTTTCCTCTTTTAAAATAATTTTTCTTCTTTGATTTTGTTTTCTTTTAAAACTGAAAATCCCTGGTAACACTGTAGGCTTTACTGCTACCTGTGTTATCAGTGCAAAACCATAGGCCCCTCTCCAGTGGAAAGAAGAGATGGTCTGCTCCTGTGAAGAGATATAGTCTCAGGAACACGCTACAGGTCAGAGACATGTCAGATGATATTTAATGGTAGGGGGGTGGAGATGTTGTTTTTAGGAACTGCCAAGTCTGTTTCCAGTAATAGCTAACTAATGTAGAACAAAATGAACCACTGCTCCAGTCCTGCACCATCCTCACATGTTCTGCTTGGGGGTTCACTGTTGCAGCACTCTGTTCATCTATCTCCTTCAGAGTCTTCCATTTTTTTGCCACCCTTTCACTTTATCAAATATGATGTCCCTTTCAAGGGACTGGTCTCTCCTGATGAAGTCCAAAGAACGTGAAATGAAATCTCCTTATCTTTGTTTCCAGGAAGCATTTTGGCTTTACTTCTTCCCGGGAAGACTTGTTTGTTTTTCTCCCAGTAAATGGCTATTGTTTTCGTTAGGTGTCAATTGTTCAGTTCCTACATGTAGAGACCCTATGAACAACCAAATGAAACAGGACACAGTCCTATGCCATCCTCGCGATCATTCCCAGAGCTGAGCCCAGTTTTACAGCCACTCTGTAAATCTATCTCCTTGAAGGTCTTCTATTTTTTGCTACACTTCCACCTTACCAAGCCTGCTGTCCTTTTCTAGGGTCTGGTATCTCCTAACAATAGGGCCAAAGTACGTATGACAAATCCTTGCTATCCTTGCCTCTACGGAACAATTCTAGCCATATTTCTTATAAGACAGTCTTGTTTGTCATGATAGTTTCAGTATTCTCCAGCATCCACAATTCAAATGCAACAATGCTTCAACATTATTCAATGTCTATAATTTTCACATGCACATGAGGCAATTAAAAATACCATGATTTGGGTCAAGCACATCTTAGTTCTCAAAGTGA
>NW_022111369.1:91946193-91947992 GCF_000313985.2 Echinops telfairi
GTCCATGTTCTGCATGAGCACAATGAAGTGGTCTGGATATTCCCTTCTTCTCCATGTATCGTTAGCTTGATATGATCCATGCAGTCAAGTGAATTTGCATAATAAAGAAAACATAGGCAAACATTTTTGTGTATTCTCTGCTTTCAGCAAAAATCCATTTGATGTCATCAGTGATATCCTTGTTTGATGCCCTCTTCTAAATCCAGTTTGTATTTAAGGAAGCGCCCTTACAATATACTTCTGCAAGTGTGATTGACTTATCTTCAGCAAAACTTTATTTGCAGATGGCATAAATATCATCCTATAATTTCTGCATTATGTGTCATCTTTTTTGGTATGGGTACACATATGGATCTCTTCCATTCGTTTGACCAGGTAACTCTTGCAAATTATTTGGCTTCCTGGAATGAACACTTCCTGTGTTTTATTAGTTTGTTGAAGCATTTCTATTGGTATTCTGTCAATTCTTAGAGTTTGTGCTTAATGACTTTAGTGCAGCTGGGAGTTCTTCCATCTGTACCATTAGCTATTGATTTTACATGGCTAATTTTTTGAGATAGTTGAAAGTCAACTAGTTCCTTTTTGTATAGTTTTTCTGTGTATCCTTTCCTTTTTCTTTTTTGAAGCTTTCTGAATCTCTTAATATTGTGCTCATGTTGTTATTATCTGTCTTTTATCTGGTCTGGACTCATAACAACCCCATGTACAATAGAATGAAATGCTCCCCGTCCTCCAGCATCCTCACACTTGCTATGCTTCAGCTCATTGCGACAGCAACGATGTCAACCATCTATTTAAATATCTTCTTTTTCACTTACCCTCTACTTTATCAATCACAATGCCTTTTTCCAGGGACTAGTCTCTTTTGATACTCTATCCAAAGATTATGAGACAAAGGCTTACCATCCTTCCTCTAAGAAGCATTCTGTCTGTACTTTTTGCAACACACATTTGTTTGTTATTTAGCAGTCCATAGTACTTTCAATATTATCTGTCAGCATAAAGATAAAATGTATCAATTATTCAACTATATTACTAATTCAATGTCCAACTTTTACATGCAACGAGGTTATTTAAAACTGTGTGGCTTGGGCAAGCTACACCTCAGGTCTCAAAGTAACATCCGTTTTTCAACACTTTAAAGAGTTGTTGCGCAGCAAATTTACCCAATGCAATTGTCATTTGATATCTTGACTGTTGCCTCCATAAGAATTATTTCATCCAAGTTAGATGAAAGCATTCACTTCAATATTTTCTCCTTTTACCATGATGTTACCTATTGTTTCAGTTGTGAGGATGTTTCTTTCTTTGTATTAAGTTGCAATCCCTGTGGAAAGCACCGATCCTTTATCTTCATCAGCTAGTGTTTCAAATCATAACTGTTTGAAAGCAAGGTTGTGTTGTCTGCATTTTGCCCATGGAAACTTTCAGTATTTCTAGCTGAGGCTTGAATTTTTTCTTTCAGTTCTTTCAACTTGATATGTACTGATTTTGTACTTACTTTTTTTTTTTTTTGGTTTTGTAATGCTAGGCCTTTGAGCATTTTATTATAATATTTAACCCTATCTTCTTGCGGTGTCCTTTGAAATGTTCTCTTCAGCTCTTTTATTCCATCATTTCTTCCACAGGCTTTAGCTACTCACAAATGAGGAGCAAGCTTATTCTGACATCCACTTTGGCCTTTTCTACATTTACTGACTTTTTTTTTTAATTAATCAATTTATTGGGGCTCATACAATTCATCACAATACATAGATCAATTGTGTAAAGCACATCTATACATTTGTTGCCCTCATCAT
>NW_022111369.1:91949172-91959761 GCF_000313985.2 Echinops telfairi
ACACTAGCAGACATGGAAAAGAAAATATACATACTAAGGGAGAAGTTTTTATTTTATAAAATCTGGTATCTTTTATCTATAAATTATGCCAGAAAATTACTCTTGCCACACAAATTCTTGGTAATAATTTTGGTAATGATTTTGATAGTATGACAGATATGTCATTTTTTAACAGAAATCATCTTTTTCCTTTTCTTTTAAAATTCTAAAATTCTAGTAGAATGTCAATTAATTTTCAAACCCTAATAATAAATTACTTATGATGTAGCTAAACCTTGCCACAGATATTTTAAAACAAGCAAATCACAGAATTCATGGGTATTCACCCATGGTAAATGAATTTTCATTTTGTTTAAAGAAATTTTCATATGACTTATTAATTTTGATTGTTTTATTTTCAATACATCTGTCATGATGCATATCACATATCACCTTCAAAAAATAGGAGTAAAATAGTTATAATACCACTATACCCTATAGTGGTTCTCATTATCACTTTCTTCTTTCCAAAACTAAGTTTTCAGATTGCTACTAGATTAAACTCTTTCTTATTGTATTCTAAATCTTGATATCACTTGGTATCAGCATGTTCTAAGTCTCAAGAAACAGATGCCCAATTGAGATTTAAAAAAAATAAAGCATTTATGATATAAAGAAGTATGCAGGGTGAATTGATTACATGAATCATTGTTTCCAAGCACCTACGTGTTAGTCTGGGTAGACAAGAGAAATAATTCATAGACACTCATGTGTATAAGCAAGAGCTTTATATCAGAGTAACTGTACGTTAAGAAAACATTCCAGCCCAGTCCAGTTCAAGTCCATATGTCTTATATTAGCCCATGTGTCTGATACCAATCTATAAAGTCCTCTTCAGACTCACGCAACACATGCAATGATGCCAAATACAGGAAGGTCACAGGCCAGTGGGTAGAAAGCCTTGTTGATCCAGTGACAGTTAAAGCATTTCAGTGCTGGCAGGGGTCTCCACATAGCTTCTTCAACCCTAGGGCTCCAGCACAGCTTCATGTGTCTTGTAAACAGGAATTTCTCGCTGGGAGTGTGCCAGTTTATCTCCTTAGTGTCTCCAAATGAGGTCATCAAGCTGCTACTTGATTGACAGGCTAAATTCCACTCCTTCATGCTTAATAGCCTCAAGCGGACAAGAGATTATGTAACTTCCACTCCTATGTTTGTCCCATCAATTACATCCTAAATACACCGAGTTCAATTCCCTATAAAGCATATTCCTCTCTTTATTGCAAAGAGATAACTGCTCTCACTGAATGTTATAGGCCTTCTCATTCAGTTTTAACATTAAAGAGGACCAACATAGATTTGGCTGATAGAACTTAGCAAAAAAATAACATATGTTCATGTCTCAATTCCTGCTGTAACTATTGAGAAAAATCATACTGTAAAAGGTCCTCACTATATTTTCTTTTCTTAACATTTTCCATTGTCTACAGGATCCATTGTCATGGGATGGTTTGCTAATGAAAATAACATATAACAATAGCTTTAATAATACAAAAGATGATACATGGCATAGCTGAGTCAATACAATACATTAAAGTTTCCTATGATTTACCATTCTGTTTTTTTTTTTTACATACCTATTACTATCACAAGGGGGAAGTATTCACACCAATCACAGCTGAATATAAAAAGAGTGATCAGCATGCAGATTAAGTTCCCATATTTTTGGTAGTAGTTGATGATATTACAGTACATGATTTTACATTTTTCCAGTAATTATAATTTGTGAAGTGTTGTTTTACCTTCAATACTGCTGATTTCAACACAGTAGCTGCTCTCTAAATATGTGTGACTGGTCTGCAAAAGTACAATATGGCATCAACCCTGTCATATACATCTGTGTTTGTACCAGGTGTATATGATGGAGTTGGTGCAAATGATGTCATCACACCAGGTACTCATATGTGTGCATATCTGCATGCATGTGGACCCACTTGGAGACAGAGGAGCAGTGTCTTGGTTCCTAAGACCATTGGACATATGTGTTTTCCGATGATCTTAGGCAACCCCTGTGAAAGGGTCATTCCGCCCACAAAGGAGTCACGACCCACTGGTTGAGAACCACTGTTATATACAATAGAGTAAAACACCACCGAGTCTTTCAGAATGCTTGCAACTGTTGTTATTTTTGAGCCTATTGCTGCTACCATTGTGTTACTATGTCTTGTCAAATGTATTCCTCTTTTTTGCTTCCTTCTACTTTACCAAGCACATTGTCATTTTCTAGAGACTGGTCTCTCCTGATAAGAGGTCCAAAAGGTGAGATGAAGCCTCATAATCCTTGCCTCTAAAGAGCATTCTGGTTGTGCTACTTCTAAGACAGACTGGCTTTTTATTTTGACAGTCTATGATACTTTCAATAATCTTCACCATGACCACAATTCAAATTCATAGATTCTGCTTTAGTATTCTTTATCCACTGTCCAAATTTCCCATGGATATTAGGCCATTGAAAATATCATGGCTTGGGTTTGGTGCACCTTAATCCTCAAAGTAATAGCCTTACCTTTCAACAAGTCCTAGCCTTGAATGTGATGGGACTGACATAGTTCAAGGACATACCTCAGGAGTAACTAGGTGAATTCGCATAGCTAATGGTTTCATTACACAATTACTTTATTTTTTTTATATGTGGATCATACAACTTTTACATCAAAGGAATGCATGCTGAATCATTGAGTAATGTTAAACTTTTATTAATTAAGATAAAATTTGATCGATACTTTGTGAGATGCATGTGCTAGTGTACTCTGGATGTAGAAGAGGTAGGCTGAGGCATGAAAAATGTTGTCTTTGGCAAATTTATTTTATTATGTGATTTTTGGAAACATGGTATGACCCAAAGTGCACCCTGCAATGGCTGCACACATTTGGTCAAGTTTTTTTGCATCAACCTCTAAATCTATTAAAAGGGAAATGCTTTCCAAATGGTTGGAGCTGTGTGCCATCCAACATACCACGTCTTCCTGGCTTGTTCTTCAGAAGAAAAGTTTTCTTCCTATTCTGTTGATTCTAAGTCCACAGTATGTTGTCCAATGACCCCAAACCTGAAGGATAGGTGGGCACATTGACGCCAATTGCTGCAGTTCTGCATCGTAAAGATGTGTATAATGACAAAACAATAAGGAAACACACCAATCAATGCCGCATTTGAGAGAGCACTTTCCCAATCGTGTTTCTTCCACAGTTCCAGTCAGAGTGCCCCATAATCACATTTTACATATCACCATTCTTCCTGAATTTGTCATTTCTGACTGGCCAGTCAAAATGGCCAATTCATTGAAAATGGCCAATTTATCAGTCCATGTCAGCTCACTAATACTTAGGGTCTGAATGGTTTCCATTTTTACTTTGATGACTTGAATCATAGTGTCTGCATTCCAAGTTCCAATTATCAATAGATGTTTGCAGCTGTTTTTTCAACCTTCTCATTTAAAATTTTCCCCATCAGCAAATGAAAGTCCCTAAGGCTTTATTGCATTCACATCATTATAATTGACTATATTTGAGAAGGTAGCATATCCTTAGTCCCATTTTGAATTCCGTCTGACCTGAGGGCCTCATCTTCTGGCACTGTATCTGACAACATTCTGCTGTTATTCATAAGGTTTTCAGTTGCTAATTACTCAGAAATGGAAAGCTTATTCCATTTTCATAGTCTATTCTTTGGAAGTTCTGCTAAAAGCTGATGCTGCTTCCGGAATTTGAAATACCAGTAAGATAGCTTCTAGCATCACAGAAACACACAAGCCACAGAGTATGAAAACAAGACAAGTGGTGGATCTAATCCTTTGCAGAGTCACAAATACCTTATTTGCATGCATTCCTGCCCAATAATTATAGGGGAGTGACAAAGTTTATAGCTATGATAGTCACATTAAGTAATTCACAGCACTGCTCATTTACAACATGATGACTAATTGCTACCACTATTTCATTTTTGATTGCCCACATGATAAGCTAAAAGGATACTGAGAGAAAAATAAATGAAAGAAAGGAAAAGAAAAGTATATTACAAAGTCCAGATATCTGCGTCTTCATAGTGAGAATGTTTGCTAGACTAATACACCGGCTTGACTGGAGGCTAGATCCCTGCAATGGGGATCATTGCATAAAGCTATGTCAGTCTTATGTCATTAAACTTTTAAACTCCATACATGATAACTATCTTATGTGACATATGACTCTATCATCTCAAGCACCTTTTTGATCATCTGACTCTCAGTTAGGAGAGGGAGAAAAACCTTAATATTATACTAGACTAAAAGAAATATCATCTGTTTGTTGGTTGCAGTCCTCGTTTAATGATTAAATAGCTTATCTGATTTTATATATTAAAATTCTATGGGTTTTAGTAGAAGTAATGCCACCCCACCCGACAGCCACCAGGATTGTACTCTATAGATGCAAAATAGACTTGACCAGCTCTGAAGCTGAGGAGAGCCTTTTGGGATAGTGCCTCTTTATAAGGATTTATCATTTAACTCTTGGCATAGCCCAACAACTACAAGCCATTGCTAAGATCACTTGGTTTAATCAAGACGCAAAGAATGTAAAAGACAAATGAAGCAATGTATAAATAAACAATGCAAATACATACTCTATGGTTAGGGATTATGTCAACTGGACACTCCAGGGTAATTGCTAAGGGCAGAGCCCAACCTACCAATCAGTTGCAGCTTTATGGCATCTCCTTGGGTGTGGTCTTTTGTATAAGAAAGAGACCTAATGGAGTCAAACTCTCTTTAGCTCTTTGCTTTCTGCTGGAGCTGAATGTCTTGTCTGTTTCCTCAATTTCTGATTGTACCTCTTTTCCATTCCAGGAGCTGTCAGTGGACTACAAAACGTGGATTCATTTGGTCAAGTTAGAATTCATGTTGCTTATGCATCAAGTAACCTGCTTCCTGTTCATTAGCTTCCACAATTCAGGAGAAGTCTGACATGAACCAGATTTTACAACTGTGTAAGCTATTTCTTGATATAAATCTCTTTCTGTATACAATGCATACAAGGGTCATTTGTTTTGTTTTTCTAGAGGACCCAACCTAATATACATACAATAGAATATTTCACATCTCCAAGCATAGTTATGAAGTGTCAATCACCTCAGGACATAGATGAGTATGGAAGATATTACGCTGAGCAAGGTTAGAAAATCCCATAAATCAAAGTACTGTTTGAGACCACTGTAAAATATATATTATATATATATATATATATATATACACATATATAAAGAAAAATGGTTTCACTCCAAAAGAAGACTTTGTTGGTTTCATTTTTTAACATAGAAGCCAGGAAGAGGAGGAAGTGAAAGTGGGGAAAAAAATAAGTACTGTTTATACTCATGTATAAGCCGAGTTTTTCAGCACATTTTTAATGCAGTCTTTGTGGTAAAATTAGGTACCTCGGCTGATATTCGGGTTGGCTTATACTCGAGTATATGAGGTAAATAATATTTATTTTAAAAACGAGTTAATTTGGTATGAGTTATAAAGCAAAGATGACAAACAGCTTCAGAATAATTGGAAGGTTATGAGGTTGACTCCTGAACAATTATTAAGGACTAGATTAGCCGTAGCTAGGAGATGCACTAGGATGTACAAATGAAGAAGAGGCATCGTGTGTTGCATTGTCAATACTGCCCAACAATGATCTATTACTATTGCATTAACCAAATTATAGATATACAAGCAATGCCAGATAAACGATTAGTGGCAAGATACATGCAATATAAATAAATATTGGTCACTTTGCAATTCAACAACATAAGCAAATGTTACATAAATATTTTCAGTTTCAAAAATTTGAAGAGTTCTTTCGACTTGGAGAGCCTCTTCTAAACTGCATGTGACTTCACAGTGGCCCATCTTTAGGGAACTTATTTTAATAAGTAACAACCTCTAATTAGTATATCAATATTGCATCATCTACATGGTTGATTCTAATTAACTCTGTGTCAATCAAAACAATTTAGTTGCCTAAATGTTTTAAATAAATATACAGGATGTTATTTGTAGAAGTGCTCTATTTGTAAATGGTTTTATAAGTAATGGTAAGCTTCTAACAAACTATCATTTAAGTCCTCATAAATATAGAATTGTGATGCATAAAATAATTATGTGTAACTGTAATTTCTCACAGAGTATGAAATTAATACCTGAGAATTTTGCTACAGTGCTTTTAGGTTACTATTTTAGCTAAACAATGGCAAATGAAGTATAAGAAATATAAAGACATACTCTTTGTAGTAAATATTTTCCACAATGAAATACACATAGTTCAGCAGCTAATTGTCACTTGTAGTAATTAATATGATTAAAATCTATTTTATTTTCAAATTGGATGGGCAGGAATGGCAAAAATAAGCATGTGAGCAAAAATATTAAAATACTGAAATATGAAAAATAATGTATCATCAAAGACTTTAAAGAAATATTAAAATTAATAATCTATCACTTAACTATTTTCTAAAATGATTTTAAGTTAAGCTCTTTAAAATAATTATATTACATAATCGTTTTGATTAATATTAAAGATTAATTTTTCCATTATTTTTAAGAACTTTTAAATATGCCATAAAATGTAAAAAGAGTGATTATTGTTATTCAGACTCTAAATTTAAGGATAATGTTGAGTTTCTAAAAGACAATGCGGGTTACCCAGAGTGGATTAGCTAATGGCCAGCAAAGATAATAATGTCTGACATCTGATATAGTAAAATAATTCCTTTCCTGGGCCTGTATCGTACTTAAAATTGCCAGCATTTTTTGAATTCAACTTTGAGGTGATTGCACCAAACAGTCTCTCTGAAGGTCTCCCACGACCAACTTGAGTGACTCTTTTACCAAACTTGATGTTCTCCTCTAGCAAGTGTTCCTCCTGATGATTAGTCAGATAATTTTCTGTTGTAAATCTTAAGAATTTTATTAGCTAATTTTGGGAATTTATTGTCATCTCTCTCTTCCTAGACTGTCTTAGTATTGAAGTTCTGCTGAAACCTGCCCACCAGCGGTAACTAAGGTGACATTTCAAATATCAGTGGCATAGCTTTCAGCATCATAGTGTGGATAGGTACCATTCAGGCCATGTGCCTCACAGAATGAAACACTGATCCGTCCTGTTCCAGCCTCACAATTGTTTCTATGCTTGAGTTAATTTTTGGATCATAGCAACACTGAAACCACAATAGACCACCAGCTGAAACACAGGCAGCAGATGAGAACTATTAGTCTGTGGTTTTCATTTCTTAAAAAGTTTTTATCTGGTTTTTGAAATGAGAATAATAGAGGTATTGGCCTATGTACATATAATTATATGGCAACACCATGTGGTAGTGGATGGATTTCAAGTCTCTGCTCATACTCTCCCTCAATGAAAGAAAATTTTGTTCCAAACAAATCAGCATTCTGACATGCTTACCCTCCTGACACAATAGCTGAAGACAAAGCGGGTGCATAAGCAAATGTGGTGAAGAAGGCAGATGGTGCCCGACTATTAAAAGATATAGTGTCTGGGGTTTTAAAGACTTGAAGTTAAGCAAGTGGCCATTCAGCAGAGAAGCAACAAGCCCACATGGAAGACGCACACATGTGGTGCGATAATGAGGAGTCATTGGGACTGGGTAATAAGCATCAGAAGACACATAACAAATAAACAAAATCACAGTATTGAGGACTGGCAAAGCAGAGACCCAGAGCCCATCTGTAGACAATAGAATAATCCACCCACAGAGGGGCCACAGGGAAGGGATGAGTCAACCAGGGTGCAGTAAAGCATTGATGAAACACAAAATATCCCTCTGGTTCCTTGAGGTTTCTTCACCACCCCCACTATCATGACCCCAGTACTGCTTCTGAATTCAGACTAGACTGGGGCTCATGACACATGGAACCCAGGAACAGGTGTGGGAATAGTGATACCAGAAGGGTTGTGATAAGGGAGGGGGGGAGGAAGGGAGAAAGGTGGAACAAATTGCAATAATCAGCACATAATCATACACCTTCTCCAGGGGGAAGAACACACAAACCAAGGGGGGACGGGAGAAAGCGGTTGATGTGAAATATGAAAATCATAATTTATAATCTACTGAGAAGGTATGAGGATGGGAGGGAGGGAAGATATGATAATATCTTTATTTTCTACCAAGGGGTATGAAGAGGGGTGGAAGTAAGGGAAGAGAAAACAAATTAGTTGCTGATACCAAGGGCTCCATTAGAAATGAATGAAGGCAACATATGTACAAACATGCCAGATGCAATCAATGTATGGATTGTAGCAAAACTTGTAAGAGTCTCCAATAAAAAAATGAAAAGAAAAATTAACTTGAAAGATAAAAGAAAAAATGAAATGAGAATAATAATAACCTCATCAAATTAGAAAGTCTACTTTCTGTTTTGTTTTGTTTTATGGAATAAACTTTATATGGAGAATGCTCTAAATATTTCAAGATCCTCGGTCATTGCCTTCTTCAGCCAGAGCCTTGGGGAGATTTTTGACTCTTCACCATGAGAATTTCAGATGGTTCTTGGCGTTGTAATGCACAAAAGTGTATCCTCTTTCCTTATCAGGACTGCATCCCCCTGAGTTTTTTAGCCCACACTTGGCCTCCAGAAATCTGTTTAAATTACCATTTGAAGTTGGTTTGTATAGTTCCAGTGCTTTCTGGTACAGGCAAACGGGTCTGTATGTGACTCACTGTTTCTATTAGTTGAGTAGCAGTTTACCGTGAGTCCTCATAATTTGCTTTGTTACTTCAGCTATTGGAAGAGTCCAAGAAAGGCCATTCTGTATCAGTTTCTTAAGCTTTCTCTTGGTGTAAAGATGCTAGTGACAACTCTGAAGCTCTTAACCCATTGCAGCGGAAACAAGATGATGGTAATATAGCTTTAAAACTGAAGTTTCCTTATTTTTAATTCTAGGAAACTACCTGTGAATTTCTTGCTGCACAGTGTGCATTATATCTTGTTTTCCCTTTGATCTTATTTAAGAATGCACATACATGAAAAACTGCATATTTATAAAACATAATTCTGATACAAATTTCAGCAATATTAATCATAACTATTCATGGTATTTCCAGCGGGCTTGGTAGTTTATTGGTTTACTAACCACAGGGTTAAGAGTATGAATCTACCGGCTGCTCTCCATAAAAACTCACCAGGGCAGTGCTAATATGTCCTCTAGGTCACTGAGAGTCAAAATTGACTTGATGGCAGTGTATATTGGTGATATACTGATAAGCACATATCCTTCAGAGCAGAACAATGTGATATATTTTTGGTTGCTATTGATTTCCTTGAAGTAATAATGATACTTTACGTGCATAGTTTTATAAGCTATCTCACAAAACAACAAAATAGAATTAAAAAAGAGGAGGTAGAAACAGCGAAATGAAAGAAGTCAAATGAAACCCTGTAAAGTTGTTCTCAATGTTATAAACAGATATATTTTTCTCAACGTAATAGTTATCCTTTATGCTGAATTTTTCATCAGAATATAAAGAATGCGTTTCAGTTATAAACCCTGAAATAATGGGATGTCAACTAGTTCTTTTTGGTGCAAAGACTGTTTTCTTCTCTTACTCTCTTGTTGCTTCCTGCAACATTCAATGTTTTGTCCATAGAATCTTTCAAGATTGTAGCTCAAGGCTAGAATTTTTGTTGAGTGCTTTCATTAAGAAATGCTGAGTGTGTTCTTCTTTGTTTTTTGAATGTTGGTCATTGCCTATTTCATTATGATATTTAGCTTTGTCTTCAGCAGCTTCCCTTTGTCCTCAATTGCAGAGTAGCTAAATTAAATGGAAGAAATTATGTGGTCAACAAGCTGACTAGAAAGATTCAAATGTCATTGTCTCTGACATGCACATTGAACTTTGTTTTCCTTGCTGTCTTTTTAATTACCTTGTGCTTTAATGAATGATGTTCACCCACAACTTATCAGGTATACTGGTATTAGAGTTCAAAGCATAACATGTGTTCTTGAAATATTTGAAATTCAGGTGGGATAGACTCAAGGTCATATTTTGGCTCTCATGCATTTGTTTTACTTTTCCTCAACTTTATCCTACACTTACATATGAGCAATAGATTGTCTGTTCTACCATCATCCCTTGTCTGGTTTTATCTGATAATGGTTTTGCTGATATTAAAATTCTGCAGCACCTCTTCTCACAGACGTAATACATTTGATTTCTATATATTCCACCTGGAGGTGTCCATGTGCATAGTCACCCTTTGTGTTGTTGAAAAATATATTTACTAGGAATAGGCTTTGGTTTTGCAAAATATTATTCTGTGATCTCTAGCTTCATTTCACCAAGTCCGTGTTTTCCATCTATTGTTCCTCTTTGTGCCCAACTTTGATGTTCTGATTGCCTATAATTATAATACATCTTGATTGTTAATTTATCAATCGACTAAAGCCCTTGGCAGAATGCCTTTATTTCTTCATTATTAGCTTTGGTGGTCAGTGCATAAGTTTGAATAATAGTTGTCTTGATTGGATCTCCTTGAAGGCGAATGGCCCTAATCCTATCATAGACGACATTG
>NW_022111369.1:91960395-91961988 GCF_000313985.2 Echinops telfairi
ATCAAAGTATTGTTGACTAAAGCTGAATATTCTGGTATTTAATTCATTTACATGTTTGAAAGTAAGACATTTCATATTTTATAAGAAATTACTGATATGTACTTGAAGTTAATAAAAATTCTTGGTTACCCTAAAGATAATAAATCCCATAATAAATACAATATATTGAAAGAAAATGCAAGTTTTGGAAGCAGAAAGAGCTAGTTCTACATACTAATATCTTAGTATCAATATATAAAAAGGTGAATTATATAATATCAAATATTTATAATGAATTCATATATAAAATTTAATAACTTATTATAAGTAACAGGATGTTATATTATTATAAATAAATATTTTACTAAAATAATTAAAAATTGTCATCTTCCCATGTTATTTAATAAAATAATGAATGTTAAGGGCTCAAGACCTGACAGAAACACCTTTTACACATGTTAATTAATTGCAATTTTTAACCTGAATTCATGCATTTCCATTCCATTACTATGATTTCCATTATATCTTTATTTAACATGGAAAGCATCAAATTATCCAAACCACAGTATTTGTCCTGAATACTATTTATTAAAATGAATATAATCCCATAAACCTTACTCTGATAACATTACTATTCTGTATATGGCAGTAGAGTCAGTCACCCAGAAACCATGCGATGTAAGTAAGTGATAAAAAAGTTTATTAGAATGATTAAGCCAAGAACATAATGACTAACCTCATTCACATTGGTTGACAAATGTGTCTCAGAGATTAGAATTATTGACTAGAGCTTAAGAAAGCTGAAGTTGATTCTTGGGAGCAACATATTTTCAACAATTATAAGATAGATCCATATTTATGATAAAATTGTCTAAAGGATGAGTAGCATTTGAGCACAGGATGGTAGAATCTCTTTTTGCTCTGAAGATGTTCAACCATTGGCAAAGTTGTCAAAGAAGGATTTCAAGTCCTACCGGAGTAGGTGCAGCGCATTTACATTTTTGTAATGCATATGATCACTGGGAGCATCAGTTTAAATTCAGATATCTGGACTTCACCCTTGAAGAGTATAATTTTGTGGGTAATTTTCAATGTGCTGGTGATATACAGCTGAAGCAAGCACATTTGAGAAGCTCTGGTCTAGGGATATGGCACGATGAGTTCTAAGGTTTACTCCTCACGTTGGATCTCATGAATTTGATCGGATGAAGGCCTCCAGCAGACGTGTGAGTCAGTCTGGACTTCAAGTGCTGAGTCTAATTCTTCCGTGTGCCTCAGTATTGCATAAAAAAGTCATTGTTTAGAATGGCATTATTTAATTCGCAGCATAGATGTTTTTATACTTGAGTGAATTATTTTAGATATTTGCAACTCCGGAGGGGATATAAAATATCTTTTAGATATAATATCTTTCAAGTGATATTATACCTAAAATATATAGTTGTGGGGAACAGAAGGAATTCTCTTAAGTTGTCTCCCCAAAATATGTACCAAACTTAGCTGCTTAAGAGTGACTGTGGGCAAAAGTAGGTCAGAGGTTATTTTCCTTGACATTGGCCATCTGTAGTGGCTAGACCATTAGTCTGACTCACCCTGAATAAGACCCACTCCCTT
>NW_022111369.1:91962088-91967476 GCF_000313985.2 Echinops telfairi
TATGATAAAATTGTCTAAAGGATGAGTAGCATTTGAGCACAGGATGGTAGAATCTCTTTTTCCTCTGAAGATGTTCAACCATTGGCAAAGTTGTCAAAGAAGAATTTCAGGTCCTACCGGAGTAGGTGCAGCACATTTACATTTTTGTAATGCATATGATCACTTGGAGCATCAGTTTAAATTCAGATATCTGGACTTCACCCTTGAAGAGTATAATTTTATGGGTGATTTTCAATGTGCTGGTGATATACAGCTGAAGCAAGCACATTTGAGAAGCTCTGGTCTAGGGATATGAGAGGACGAGTTCTAAGGTTTACTCCTCACATTGGATTTCATGAATTTGATGGGGTAAAGGCCTCCAGCACATGTGTGAGTCAGTCTGGACCTAAAACGCTGAGTCTAATTCTTCCGTGTGCCTCAGTAGTGCATAAAAAAGTCATTGTTCAGAATAGCATTATTTAATTCGCAGCATAGATGTTTTTATACTTGAGTGAATTATTTTAGATATTTGCAACTCCTTAGGGGATATAAAATATATTTTAGATATAATATCTTTCAAGTGATATTATACCTAAAATATATAGTGATAATATCTTTCAAGTTATCTTAAACATCATGAAATAGAAATCAATCAGGTGGTGTTTGTTATATAACCATGTGTACTTATGGTGATCTATATTAATAAGATTTGATGTCCTCATGCTGAGAAAACTGCAATATTTATTTCAGAAAACAATTGCTTCTTGCAGTAAGAAGCACTAAGCAAACTATTTAAAAGGATGCACTCTTTCAGAAGTGGGTGCAGCCTCAGCATTGTACTTTTTAAAGTTGACAGTACTTTAAAACTATTCAGTTGAAATATATAACAATAATTTTTCATTCTCACAAAAGCCTGTTACTTATTATTATGAAGATTGCACACCGAGCAGAGGTATAAGAGCCTTATACTTTTATGATTTTCAAACTGGTAATATCATTTTTTGTTTGAATAGCTTTACTGTGAATTCATTTAAAATAAAAAGAGCAAGGGGTTTATATGCAATTACAATATGTTAGAGCTTGTAGTAGTAATTCATGTCTATTAAATATTTAAAACACATTACTATTCAAATATTTTTAGAGGTGTTATATAACTAATCTCCCCTTCATTTATCATTCTATTATCTTTAAATAATGGCAAGCAAGAAAGGAAGTTAGCTAGAATATAATGGGATAAGCTTACCTGTGACACGAAAGTACACTACATGCAAAGGTTTTGTTATCGTAGTGTAAATATCTGACATTTTAAAATATACTATTTCCAAAAAATAACAAAAAAGAATGAGAAAACCATCCACTCAATCTTAAAACAGGATACATTCTCATTGCAAATTAGGAAAAGTTGAAACAGTTATAGTAATTTCACTTGTTAATGCCAATAAATTTCCCGCTAGTGGCTTTCCCTCCATTCTTTCTCTTCCCACCTCTGAAAACCAATAACAATTTGCTTCTTTTCACTTAGGAACCATTTCTTGACTTACTTTTCTTAACGTTTTACAACTCTGATCTCATCCAACTTCGTGACTGACTAATTTCCTAACTTTTTAATGCCCGTTTGCTTTCTTTACGCATGATGTTTCTGATGTCTTCTCAAAGCGCATGCAGAGTTCTATCATGAGTGTCCAGTGACATGAAGCTCTTCTGGAGATGTTCTCACATTTAGTGGTGCTTTCTCAAGGTTATGTTTCGGCTCTGGTGGATTTGTTTTATATATGAACCATTGATATTCTGTTCCGTAGTATGACCTTGGCTTTGTTGTTTTTTTTGGCCTTGTTTTGTCTGCTAATATTCAACTTCTCATTTCCTCTTTCCACAAATGTTGTTAATTTGATTTTTGTGTATTCCATCTGGAAAAGTCCATTTATATAATCTGTTTGTAGTGTATTGTTGAAAAAAAGTATTTTCGATAAAGATACTATTCATCTTGTAAAATTCTATCACTTGGTCTCTAGCTTCATATCATCAGGGCTATATTTTCCAATTAGTCTTCCTTCCTCCTGTTTCCAACATTTGCGTTCTAATCACACATAATTATCAATGCCTCTTGATTGCATGTCTGTTCAAATTCAGAAGTTCATAGAATTCTTTAATTTCTTCATCACTAGCTTAAATGGTTGGTTTCTAGATGTAAATAGTAGGTGTATTGACAGGATGTCCTTGCCTGTGGATAGATGGTATCATTACTACCCACAGCATTGTATTTCAAGATAGATCTTGAAATGTTCTTTTTGATGATGAATATGGTGCCATTCCTCTTGAATCTGCCTTCCTGGCTCAGTGGGCCTTATGCACGCCAAATTCAAGATGGCCGATACCAGTCCACTTCAGTTCCCTAAAGCTAGGCTATCCTTCTTTATGCATTCCATTTGATTTTTGATGACTCCCTATTTTCCTAGATTCATACTTTTCATGTTCCAAGTTCAAGTTTTAAATCACTATTCACAGCCTTTTCCTTTCATTTTGAGTTGATCCTCATGAGCAAATGGAGGTCTCAAAAGTGTTCCTCTATCCAAGTCCTTAGAGTTGACTTGGAAACCCAGTGGGGGGAGTATGAGTTTGAATTGCCTGAGCAGCAGTATGTTTAGTTTTTTGTCTGATCTTGAGATGCAAATTTATTTTTCTATCTGATGTTTTAGTAATTGCACATAAGCAAAACTACTAATTTTTTTCCCCTGACAGCTGTTTTAGTTTAAAGCATTATCACCAATCCATGCTTTGTAGCACTCATTCCTTCCAAACAATTATTTATCTAGTTTTTTTCCCCTTAAAAATACTTTTTTTTAAACTGGGCTCTTACAGATCTTATCAAAATCCATGCAGATATCCATGTGTCAAACACATCTGTGAAGATGTTGTCATCATCTTTTTCAAAACATTTTCTTTCTACTTGAGTCCCTGGCTTCAGATCCTCATTTCCCCCCTCCCTCCTCTCCCTCCTCCATGTCCCCTTGATAATTTATAAATTTTTTTTCTTGTCTTACACCAATCACTGTCTCATTTAACCCACTTTTCTGCTGTCCTGTCCCCCTGGGAGGGGGCCATACATCAATCATTGTGATCAGTTCCCCCTTACTTCCCCCCTACCCCCTACCCTTACCCTTCTAGTATTGCTGCTCCCTTTACTGGTCCTGAGGGGTTTATCTGTTCTGGATTCCATGTGTTTCAAGCTCTTCTCTGTACTAGTATACATGTTCTGGTCTAGCCAGATTTAAGATAGAATTGGGGTCATGGTAGTGGGGGGTGGGGGAGGAGGAAACATTAAAGAAATAGGGGAAGGTTGTGTGTTTTCTTGGTGTTATACTGCACCTTGCCTGGCTTTTCTGTTCCTTGTGGCCCTTCTGACAAGGGGTGTTCAATTGACTACTAGTATACATGTTCTGGTCTAGCCAGATTTAAGATAGAATTGGGGTCATGGTAGTGGGGGGTGGGGAAGGAGGAAACATTAAAGAAATAGGGGAAGGTTGTGTGTTTCCTCGGTGTTATACTACACCTTGACTGACTTGTGGCCCTTCTGACAAGGGGTGTTCAATTGACTACTGATAGCTCTGGGTCTCCACTCTGCTATTTATCTACAAAACCTCACTCACTTGAACCCAAGAGTCACCCACAGAAGAAAATTTTCTCAGTCTATTTCCATAATTTTGAAAAGTCTTGGAACTGTAATGGGCAGTTCTAACCTGTCCTGAGTTGGAATCCTTTCAAAACCAGAGTGTTTACTGTTTGTTTGTTTTTATTTAGATTAGTCTTCTCTGTTCTGATACTTTAAATAAATGGAATTAGATATTATTTAATTGAAAACAGAATGACTGTTTTCACTCTGTTATTGTAAAACATATCCACATGGCTTTTTTTTAGGGAAATATTCGGTCTCTAAGAATATGCTTATATTCATTACAGGAGTCCAGATAGTAGAGTGAGTAAAGTATAGTGAGTTCAGTCCAGTTGCTCACTTAGAAGTCACCGGTTCAAACTCATCAGCTGTTCCACAGGAGAGAGGCTGGGCAGTCTGTTTCTGTAAATATGTATAGATAGCCTCAAAAACTGCCACCGAGATATTCTATTTCTACAGGGTTCTAATGAGTTACAATGGACTTGACATCACCTTTTCTCTTTAAAATATGTATTCACTTGTATTATAGTGTAGATGTATACTCTTTGATGATCAAGTGAAATTTCCAAATTAGGGCTTTCTTTTTTAAAAAATAAATCATTTTATTGGGAGCTCTTATAGCTCTTATAATGATTCATGCATCAATTGTATCAAGCATATTTGTGTATATGTTGCGCTCATTATTTTCTAAACATTTACTTTCTATTTGAGCCCTTGGTATCAACTCCTCTTTTTCCCCTCCCTCCCCCTCTCGTGAACCCTTAATAAATTATAAATTATTATTATTTTGATATCTTACAATGACTTGATGTTTCCTTTCCCCCAAGGTATCTTTTGTTTGTACCCCTGGGGTTGGTGGGTGGGTGCATGTAATTATGTGTCGATTATTGTGATTGGTTCCCCCTTCTCTACACCTCTCCCCACCTTGCCCCTACCCTTCTGGGCTACCTAAAAGTTACTGTGAACATTTTTATAAACAGCTTTTTGTAAATGGTTTTGTTTCCATTAAGTAAATGCTTAATAATATGATTGCTTGATTATAAGGTAGTGTTTATTTTTCATTTCTAAAATTAGTCTTTACAAGTGGTTGTATTGTTTGTTTTCTTATTCAAACCTCACTCCTATCGAGTCCATAGGGTAGACTGCTTGTCAGTATTCAAGGCTGTGACTGGTTGTGGAAGTTGAAAGCCCCGCTTTTTTCCTGAGGAGTATCTGGTGGTTTTGAACTGTGGACACTGCAGATTACAGCCCTATGCGTAGCAAGAGAGCACCAGGGTTTATTACTCGTGTGGAGAAGTTACACTCACTCCACTCATGTTCTTCTCACTATTTTATGCTTTTTTATCTTTTTTTCAAATTTTTAATTATTCTAGTGTCTTTGGAATGATATTTTATTATGGTTCTAATTTGAATTTTATTATGGCAGTTGATGCTGCCCACAATCCTGTGCTTATTGGCCATATATCTTTCTATGTGTTCATTTGGGAAGCGTCTGTTTAAGTCTTCTACTTACTTTTTAATTGATTGTTTTAGAATTGCTATTCATACATTCCAGACAAAAACCTTTTACCACCTGTGCCTTGAATATCTTATCTCTGCCTGTGACTTGCAAATGTACTTTTTTAAAACTCTTTTGGTGATCAGAATATTTTAATTTTGATGGAGACAATTTGTTGATGAATGTTTGTGGCTTTTGTGTCTTATCAAGGATAAGATACTCTATATATTTTTTGAAATTT
>NW_022111369.1:91970269-91976680 GCF_000313985.2 Echinops telfairi
GGGTAGAAATCTTAATGAAATTCCATGAATGTAGTGTGCTGAACAAATGTTCTTTGTTTTTGGTACGATCGTTTGTTTTTGAAAACTTCAGTTTTCTTCTTCTTTTCCTTTGCTACATAAGGTTACATTATGGCGAGTTTTCAGCCACATCTGCAGCCTTCCCCACTAAACCATAAATGATTGCTTATAAATATAAATCTCTCTAACTTTGTAATTGGAGTAGTATCTCAACTCTCATCTTCTGCTCCCAGAACTGTCCCAATCCTACCTATTACTGCCTATCTATTAAAATCCCCTGATTCTGGAAACGTCTGCAAACTGGATTCTGAATGAGCTCTCTTTCCCTCGATGCTATTGTATTTATTTATTAAAAAAAATTTTTTTACAAAGAATTGTTTGTGGTGTCTGAGATACAAACACATTGAAAACAAAATTGGTATTGTTACATTGATTATTATTCAAGTAAACATTTTATTTTTATGTCTGTATAACATGCTTCCCCAATAAATTATTAAAGCTATTCATGGAATATTTAACAAATACATGCTATATTCATTGGATCAATACTGAATAATAATTACCTCACCATTCTGTAGGTCCAAATAATGAGCTAATTTATCACATGATGAATCTGAGAACAAGCATTTTAGATTGGTTTTGTCTTGCTGTTACTTCCAATTTCTGCTAGATTTAGTCCTACACCCTGGGCTGGTTATTAACTCATGTCAGGAGCCTTGCATGGGTAGTTGGACTATTGGATCTCTCAGCTGACTATAGAGGTAGGTCACGCAAACTGGGTGGCAAAGGGCATGTACGAAAGGAAATGTTAATGACTTGAGCCAAACCTTTCAATTTTCCATATTCACTATCTTATTTTCTTAACCAGATTGAATTGCACCGTGTTTAAATGTATCAGTTCATAGATGGCTTGAATTTATGTCCAGAAAAGTGGTGCAAAAGCAGTAACTTAAAATCAAAAGTTCATTTAATAATTCTAACTTTTCTCCTATTAGTCAAGAAAATCACTTAGGAGAAGAAGAGAAGGACCCCAGAGTTGCCAGCCTTGGGTGTTTTCTATGCAATCACCCATTGCATGGCCACCAGGGGATCTCTGACTGTCCCACTCAGGCCTAGCCGCTTTCTGCCACGTGTCCTTTGGCACTGTTTCTTGTTGTGTGCCTCTGAAAATGTTTTAGTTGCTCCGTGGCACAACCAGTGACCACAGAACTCCATATCTGAAAGACCATCATTATTTTGTTCACAAATCTGTAAATCTGCTGACGTCTCACCTCTGGTTTATTTAGTATAAACTGGTGCAACATGAAGTTTGAGGGCTAATTTGCTCACTAACAACCAGGTACCAAAATAATCAGAGCCCTTCAGGGAGCTCCTATCTCCAAGTGGTCTCACTTCAAGGTTTCTAAATGATGGCTGCATTTCTTACATGAGAGCCTTTCATAAAGTTCATTGAAAAATGGAATGAATGGATAATGGCATTTTTCCATAAACTATGTGAAGCCCCTTATATGTCAGATCAAACGTCTCACAGGAAGTGTCCCAAAGAGAAAGGTCAAAGGAGAGCTAGGAATAACTTGTCATCTCTTATTACAAAGCTGGTAGCGAACTGGTTACACGCTGGGCTGTAATCCCAAGGTTAGTCATTGGAAAGCTCCTGGGAGAAAGACGGGATCTTCCTTTCCCTTCATCAGTTAGTCTCAGTCACTCACAGGGGGATTTCTACCTCGGCCTTTAGAGGTGTTTTGCGTTGGCAACAACTGGTTGGCTGTGAGTTATTTTCAAGCCATGGGATCCATGACCTGTCACTTTGCCCACAAGATGCACAACTACAGAAGATCAGTTTTTATGGGAACAGGATTCAGATGATCAGATTTTAGAAGAGCATATGACACCAAAGATATCACTCTGGTCAATTTTTGTTTGCAAGCTTTTCTTTTCCTCCCTCTTTAGCTGCTTGGGCCAATATTTAGACCAAGGGATCAGGACCCTGGAGGGTTGTTGTTTGTTTGTTTAAGCAGAACTAGCTAAAGATGCCCAAGCCTATACTGTTGTCATACTGCCGATCAAAAGGCCCGAGGAAACATCAGAGCACCTTGACCTTCATTCTCACATTTCGAATGATGCTCTGTGCTTTCCTTGCGCAGCGTCATGAGTCAGAATCAACTCAGTGGCAGTGATTTGGGTTTGGGATTATATGATGAGAATCCCTTGGAAGAGGCTTTAAATCAATATTGGTTTCAGTTATTATTATATTCTAAGTGGGACTATCAACGTATAGATTAAGTGTCATAATGTCATTCCTGTTTCCCACATTAGACATGGTTGCTCAAAGTTTTATGTGAATCTTTTTAATGTTGACTGAAGATTTTGATTCTTAAGGTTTCACTAAATCCTAGTGCAGCATATGAGGAGAGAATATACCTGCCAGGGGAGAAGGCACACCTGGGTTTATATTCATGGTCTGAACTTTAATAACTGAATCTCTTTGGGTAAAATCATTTCAGGAACTTCAGAAATTTTCTTTCTAATTGAATATATAAAAATATAGGCCACTCAAGATTTTAGGTCTCAATAAAATAAATGCCATATTTAAGCCTACAAGTACCTGAGAAATATTCATTGTTCTCCAACTTCTTGTGCCCAGCTATAATGTATGCTTTAAACAAAATAATGTTTCTGATTTGCTAGCCTGGCTGTTGGTCGTGGTCAACTTCCTTACAACTCTGGGTAGCTTCAGGGGTGCAGAGTCGAACTACTGTGTTGGGTTTTCAAGGCTGTATTCGTTCCAAAGCAGATCGCTAGGCCTTTCTTCCAGAGTGTTCGTTAGAATTATCGACCCCCAGTCTTTCGGTTAGTAGTCAAATATTTACTTCTTTGTGCTACCCAGACTGCTGCTGTCAGGTCAGCATGGTCTGCGGTTCAATCCCACCAGTAGCTCCGGGTAAAAAGACAAGCCTGTCTGCTACAAGACTTACAAAGCCTTCATAAATCCTAACTAGGCTCCTTAGAAGTCAGAATCAACTTAATGATAGTGGGTTGGCCTTCCCAGGACTCCTCTTTCTTACTACAAGAATGAAAAGTGGGTAGAAGCGCAAACATTTGCAGTGAAATGTAAAATGCACTAAACCCAGCAAAGCAAAGAAACAAATACTGTGCATAATGAACCCAGTTTTGTTTGCATAGGGACTAGTCCCACCAGGGACTATTAAATTTTATAATAATCCATTGAGTCACTTCCGTAGCAAATATTTAATGAGCTTGAATCATGTGCCAGGAGTCCTGGTAACCAAGATAATGTATCCCCAAAGCTGATCCCCTTAGACCCTCTCATCACATTTCAATAAAAGTCTCAACATTGTCTTCTGCCACAACCTGTATTTCTGTCTTGTAAATGAGCTCATACACCTTTGATAAATAGGAGATGATGTTAGCATAATGGATAAGTCACATTAGTTCAAATGTGGTTTGGCCTATCCATTACTGTTTGTGTACTATCTGCAGAGCACAGCAAGTAACAGAGGGAAACATCCCCTGCTTTTTCTTCATTTGGTTTATATTGCACACTATTGTGTTGTTTCGGGAGCGTTTTTCTTCATGTTCATGCATTTGACCTTGCCTCCGTGAACCAGTCTCTAGGTTTTCTTTAACCTACTTCCTTCAATCTACTTTTCCCTGGCATGCTAATGGTTAAGCACTTGAACACTAACCAGAAGTTTGTCGGTTAGAACTCACCCAGTGTTGACTTGAAAGAAAGTTATTGACCATGTTCTCCTGTAAGTTTACAGCCTTGCAAAGCCTATGTAGCATGACTACTGTGAAAGACACATTTCTTCAACAGCAGCCAATAACAATGACCAGAACAAAACTTTTACTACCTCACTCTGGACTCACCAAAGGAGGATACAGGCTAGATCGCTGTCTCATGGACCGCGAGGGTGTGATGCCACTTGATCTAGGGAGCCGTGCGCTCCTAGGCACTGAAGTTCATTCCCTCCAGATGTCCAGATCTGATTGTGCAGTTTTCATACCTTTGCCACCTGATCGTCTACTAAGGGATAGATTTACAGCACAGATGCACACATATGTAGATAGATCTTTACACCTTCTCTGCAAGGGGATTTCTAAAATATTCACAAGAAAAAAAATAACCTTTTAAAGCTCCTTAGTATGTTCCTGGTTATAGTTCCATTTCCCTCCTGAGGCCTATTCATCTTACAGCTTCTGAGCTACTCTCTCAGGTGTGACTGTTGCCGTCTCCCCTTCAGAAGCAAAGGAATGTGAGACAAATTGAAGGCAGAGGCAAACGTTTACTCTGATGGGCTAATGGACCATGTGAATCTCAATCTCAGGGATCCTGCATGTGCATGGATATATTGGATTGTGTAATATATGGCAAAACAAAAACAACAACAAAATTACTAAGGGGGAAAAAAGGGTTCTTGTTGGGGAGGGGAGGGGAGGGAGGGGATAAAGATGAGCTGATAGTAAGGAGTTCAAGAAGAAAGACTGTTTTGAAACTGATTGTGGTAGCAGTTGTAAAATACTGCTTGATGTGATTGAATTGTAGAATATTATATCTGTAAGAGCTCCCAATAAAATGCTTAAAAAGTAATAATAAAAATCAATTTTAAAAAGAAAGCCTAAATATTTCCCAGCTAACACTACCAACTGCTCTGAAAGGATTTATATTAGAAGGTCCTGCACATAATTTGAACAATAAATCTTCATCCAACTCATAAAAAAGTAAAACAACTATAATAAGAAAACAATTACTAAAGAATGTTTGTTTCTATGGAATTTAGCATGTCTTCTTTATGTTTATATGTTTATTAGATTTATAATTGTTTCATTAGTCAAATGTTCCAATTATAAAATGTTTTGAATGATCAACTCCAATAATGTTTTTCCCCTAGGAGCTTACTTTTTCCATATATCATTTTAAGTGCATACCTTTTGAAGAATGTTATATCACATTGGAATTTATCTTCCAAAATGTCAGAGAATTAGACATTAAACTTGATGTTTATTAAACTTTTTCTGATAATTGTACATCAACTTCTAAGACCATCATCAACCTTCCCCCAAAGGGGTGTGTGTGTATATATATATATATATATATATCCTTTTGGAAGTTTTCTTCATGAAAACCTATTGTAAGGTGACCAGACGTCCCGTTTTTGGCAGGACAGTCTTGATTTTTAACAATTTTTCTTGCGTCTCACGGTGTTTTAAAAAACGCTGGGCAGTGTAATATAAGATAGAATAATAATTTATAAATTATCAAGGGTTCATGGGAGAGGGGGGAGGAGGAGGGGAGGGGGAGGGGAAAAAAGGAAAATGAGCTGATTCCGGGAACTCAAGAGGAAAGCGAATTTTGGGAATGATGAGGGCAACAAATGTACACATGTGCTTTACACAATTGATCTATGTATTGTGATGAATTGTATGAGCCCCAATGAATTGATTAAAAAAAAATCCAGATTTTTGGAAAGAATGCACAACAAGCTAGGCTATGCGGTTTTCAGCTGCCATGTGGCTATTTCGCCAAGATAAGAGTTTTATCAATGATGTCCCGCTTTACCAATGTTAAAATCTGGTCACCTGGCACCAGGCCCTCTTCGCTTTTTATAACAGGACTGACCACATTCTAATATAATTGCCTCTACATTTTTCTATTTCCAATAGAGACTTTCTTTACAGCAGTAGAAGCTATACCCTGCCTGAAAGCCACTGCCTGAAAACATAGAACAAACAAAACCGATGGCCCTTGAATCCATTCTAACTCATGGAAAGCTCATGTGTTTCAGAGGAGAACTGCTCGCCATAGGGTTTTCCTGGCTGTGCTCTTTCAGAAGTAGATGGTCAGGCCGTACTTCCCAGGTTGGTTCCACCAACCTTCCCATTGGTATCGCAGTGCCAATTCAGTGACACCCAGCAGGATACACAGAAGAAGTTTCTGAATAGCAAAGTATAATACTCCCTCAATGTGCGTCTCATCAGGAGTGGAAAAGATGACTTAACAAAGAGGTTCTATTCAAAATGAATTGAATCGCATCACCATCATTCTCATTTAAGTTGAATTTGTTCAAGTCACATACAGTTTGAGCTTCTGTGGGATCAGAAATCCACCATTTTCTGTAACTTGTTCTACTTTACACTAATGACTTTCATCACCACTCTTCTAGGTGGTTAAATATGAGGATGAGAGGGTCCAAACAGTTTATCTACAGTTACCAAATACAGTGAACCCTTGTTTATCGCGGTTAATCAGTTATAGACCCTACCGTGATAAATGAAATTCCGCAAAGTAGGATTCCTTATTTATAAATCAAATATTTTCGTAGTTAGAGCATAGAGGACATGAAAAAACACCCTTTAGTCACCATTACACTC
>NW_022111369.1:91978709-91980356 GCF_000313985.2 Echinops telfairi
TTTTCACAATTGATGTATGTGTGGATTGTGATGAGTTGTATGAGCCCCAATAAAATGATTTAAAAAAAAGATATAAGAGCCCCAAATAAAAGTATGTAATAAAAACACACATAAGGTTGTGATTTCTGACACCTTATTTTTCCTGTCCCTGGTGACTGGGTTGATCAGGAATGAACACATCATGAATGGATGAATGTTTTCCCCTAGCATCTCTATGGAGAAGGTCTGAGAGTGGTGTGCAAGGTTTCTTGCTTGATGATTTGAGAAAGCGAGAGAAAGATTACTGCTTTGTTGCCATTTGGGTTTTGGTAAATAAAATGACCTTTAGTTTTCAGTTGTGCATATCTATTCAAGTATAATGAAAGCCTGGAGGCCTTGGCAGGAACACAAGTATATTTGGAATGAGGTATGTCTTGTTCATAGTAGAAAATACTCATTAATCTTTCCTCCAGGAGTTCTTTAAAATGCTCAAACATACACCAGCGATAAAGGGAGTAGGTTATTCATGATAAGAAGCAATTCACTTTTACTTATAAATGCATTAATAATATAATTCCTGGAAAAGAGCAAACTCCTAGAGTTAAGGTACCCCTCCCCCAAACACACAAGGAAAATATATTCTATGTACTTTGTGGGCCAGGTGCTTCCAATTGGAGAAGAAATCCAGGTGATAGCAACGTAGAATGAACTTCAATCAACTTTAGGGTGAAATGATACATTCTAAGGTAACCTCAAATAAAAGTAATAACTTTTATCAAAATAAAGAAGAGAAAAATCCTAAAGAGCAAGTAAACACTAAAACAGCAAAGGAGAACATTATAAGAACATTCATAAACAAAACTGACTAAGTCATTAGCAACACATACATCCACACACTAAAAAAAAGCAAAATGATTGCAAAAAGTTTATACTTATTGACAATTATACTAAATATCAATAAAATGAACACATTAGATAACATATCAAGAGTAGAATAGAAAATAAACATAGCACATAATTATGGTAGCTAAAAGAGACTGACATTAGACACAAAGACTAACAATCAAATAATAGAATAAATATTAAGCAAATGGTAGTCAAAATCAGCAGTAAGGAGAATATTAATTTGTAATAAAATAAAATTTAAGGCATAAACCAGCATACGTGACAAAGTAGGAATTTATATGCTGGTTATAGGGTCAGTGGGACAGGAGGGTATAACCTAAATAAATATCTATGCACTCAATGAAAGAGTCCCGAAACATAAACATCGAACTTTAATAGAGTTAAAAAGAGAAATACATAAATTCCCAACAATAAAAAAACCCAGATGTAACCCTTCCTTTTCAATGAAGGACAGAAAACAAGAAATTCAATAAATAAAGCAAAGCTGAACCCCATAATCAACTAACATGACTCATACTCAGACAGCTACAGAAGGACTAAGAAGAAAATCAAAGACATAGAAACCGAAGAACATCATGCTTTCAAATTACTGTCATGTACTAAAAATGAAATTTAAAAATCCCTGTACTTAAATGAGAATGAAGACCCAATATTGCGATATAGAAATAGCAGAGATCAGAGACAAATATTAGTGCTTAACACACAGACTACAAAAGAACTAAAATCCAAACATTCACCCAACAACTCTAAGGATGAGTAAAA
>NW_022111369.1:91980459-91991572 GCF_000313985.2 Echinops telfairi
ACAGAGGAAAACAAATAATGAAGATTACAAGAGGAGTAAATTAAGACAAAAATGAAAAAGAAATAGAGGTCGATGCCAAAGGAGTAATAAAACCACAACAATCTCTGACAAATTTAACAAAGAAAAAACACAAATAACATGAATAAAAATTTAAATGGGGATCATCAGAATAGACAAAAGAAAGCAAAATAATAACATTATAGAACTGTGCTAAAACACATTAGAAAACAGAGAAGAAATGGATACATTTAAACATTAAACTGCTCAGCTCAAGAAGCACAGACTGAGATAGAAAATTTGAAGCAGACTCATTCTGAAAGATGAAATTTAACTGCACATTGAAAACATTTCCCCCCAAATACCAAACACCTGACACAGAGAACTTCTCTGGTAGCTTCTAACAACATTCAGAGCAGTTGCTCTCAGGTGCTTTCCGGTCAGTGCCAACTTATAGCAATGCTGTGTCCAGCAGAACGACCAACTGTTCAGTTCCACATCATCCTTACTGTCTTGTTATGTTGACAGGGAGCTGCTAGGGGCAGGCCAGATTCAGGATGTGCAACAAGGGGTATCACTGCTGATTTTAGATGGATCTTGGCTGAAGGCAGAGAATACCATAAAGCCAGTTACCCTTATTTTATTCACTCCATTAAGGCATTTGTGTGGATCATTACAAAATGAAATGAAAGAATAGCCTTCCGAAGAATGGGAAGGGCAGAACACTTCATTGTACTCTCGTGGAACCAGGAAGTAATTGTGGAACATAAAATGAAATAGCACGTGGTTTAAAGTCAGGAAAAGTGTGTGTCACGGTGTTATCTCCTCACCTCACTTGCTCAATCTGTATGCTGAGCAATTCATCAGAGCAGCTGGATCAGATGAAGAAGAATGTACCATCAGGATTGGAGGAAGGTAGAGGAACAACCTGCGATATGTGGGTGACCTATCGCTTGCTGAAAGTGACCAGGACTTGAAACAATTGCTGATGAAGATCATGGATTGCAGTCTCCAGTATGGATTCTGATTCAATCTAAAGAAAACCCAAATCCTCATAACTGGACCAAGAAGTAATACCATGATCAATAGAGAAAAGATGGATGTTGTGAAGGATTTTGTCTTTCTTGGATCCATCATCAATGCTCAAAGAGGTAGAGTAAAGAAATCAAAAGATACGTTGTGTTAGGGAAATCTACTGCACAAGACCTCTTTAGAGTGTGGAAGTGCAGCATGCTATTTTGAGGACTAGGGGGCATCTGGTCCAAGGCATGGTGTTTTCAATGACCTCATATGCAGGTGCATTTGAACATCGAATAAGAAAGATTAAAGAATGATGAACATGTTTGAATTGTGCTGCTGGGGAAGGATATTTATACTGCTAAAAGGACATGCTAAATGAAACCCTAAAAGGACAAACCAATTTCTTTGCTAAGAAGTATGGCTCCAGGTTGGAGAGTGGGGCTGATACGCATGCCCACACAGAAGCAAACCAAGAAGGAAAAAGAGGGAGGGGTTGTCTAGACCCCATACTGACACACCAAGCCCAGAGGAAGACATCCCTGCATGGAGCTGCTAAGGCTCAGAGAGGCCTGAAGGGCTGACAGCAGTTCAAGGCATGCTCTCCCCTCACTGGAGCCTACTGTGACAGAGGACAACCACACAGGAAGACCCTGACCACATCAGCACTCAACATAATCGAACTGTCCAGACAGTTTTGCATCTGAGCTCAAACAAAAATATCAGAATCCAACCCAACGCACGTGATCTTTGTAAACAAACATGGTTCATGGTTCTGTCACTCAGCGTTAATTCACGTTGTTAGTACGCGTTGTTTAAACCGTTTGCAGCTGTGTTCCAAGCGTTTTGCTAAAATTTTCTTAGTTTTAGTGGCTTTTTGTACTGTTTTTAGATTAAAAAAAAAACATGAGTCCTAAGGATCCCTTTTAGAAAACAGTTAAGGAAATGCCAACAGCAGTAAAAACACACCAATTAGATTTTTTTTTCTTTTAAGTGAAAGCCAGTCAGGTCCTATTGAAAAAAGGCAAGAAGGAAAAAAAAACTCCTGAAAAGCAGCTCCCAGTTGATTTGATGGAAGGGGATTCCCCTTCCAAACATTGACTCTCTCTCCATCCTCCACAGATCCAGATCCTCATCAGTCTCAAGGTGCGGGCCATACTGTAGTTGTTAAAAACGTTTTAAATGTGTGTTTCTTATTTAAATTATAATACTTAACTCTGAACTTTGAAGTTTCTGTGTAATATTTCATATAAAAAAGCAAGATTAGGGTAAAAACTTGGTGGTTGAGAATGGATTGATCCGTTTCAGTAATTTCTAATGGGAAAAATTGATTTGGAACTCGAATGCATCTCATTTTGACGCTCCCTCCAGAGCAAATTAGCATCAGGATTCGGGTTCTACTGGACTGGGGAGATCATGTCTTGAGCTGTCATCAGCCCTTCAGTTAGGCTGATGTGAACCCCCGAGAGCAGGGGAACCAAGAAGGGAACATAACAGATCAGCAATGGGAGCAAAGCCAAGCCACAAAGCTCCTGAGCAGCCTCCAAAATAGATTCAGGATAGAAGGGACAGCTCCCGGAATTCCCTCAGGACCAGTGGGGAGATAGTCATGAAGGTCAGTGGACGCACTTGGAATTACGTAGGCTTTTCTGTCTGTTTGTTTGTCACTAGTTATTATTATCTTTTTTTGTTTTGTTTGTTTTCCTTTTTATTCAATCTCTTGTTTTCCTTTTGTTTGCTCTGTAATCGCTGATTTGCCTACTTGTATAAGATCGGCAGGGAAGCAAGCTTGAGGGGAAAGCAATGGGACCAACAGGTTTCTAAGGGACTTGGAGGTAGAAGGAGGTGGGGGCAGAGGGTGGTGAGCAAACAATGCCTTAGGCCGGGAATGACCAGGGAATTAAGATCAACAACAAGGAGGACATAGAGATCTTGGGGGTGTTGGAGCAACAGAAATCTAGTTAGGAGTAATTACTAAGAGGCAGAAAAAAGGCGAGCATGGTTGTGGGGCAGGAGGAAGGAAACAAACTGACGGACTTTAGGCCTCTGCTCATGCCCTTCCTCAATGCAAGAACATTTTGTTCTAACAAACTGGTATTCTGTGATGCTCACCCTCCTGGCACAATCGCTGAAGACAAAATGGGTGCATAAGCAAATGTGGAGAAGAAAGCGTATAGTACCCAGAAATCAAAAGACATAGTGTCTGGGGTCTTAAAGGCTTGAAGTTAAATAAGCGGCCATCTAGGAGAGAAGCAACAAGCCACACCAACCTGTGTGATCATGAGGTGTTGATGGGACCTGGTAACAGGCATCAGAAGACCCATAACAAACACATAAGCAAACACACAAACAAACCAAAACATATTGTTGAGATAGAGGGGGGCTCAGACCCAAACAGATCTGTCCATCTAGACAATGGGACATCCCCTCACAATGCATCCATTCTGTATCAGTCTATGTGGCTCTCCTCTGCTTCCATGGCTTGTTGAACTATTTCACTTGGTATTCAGTAAATTCAGTAAATTGTTATAGTTTTGCTTTCTGTTGATACCTTAAAGACAACTTGGATTTTGTCCGTCAAAAGTGCATGGTTTTGATCATATGCCACCTCTTAAAATGGTTAATTGACCAGTCATTTTGGGTTTACCGACTATGTATTCCTTATATTTTCTCTTGGTTCTTCTTGCATTGTTTAATATTCTACACATAGATTTATGTACCTTTGCAACTCAAAGCTTAAGCTTTTTCTTCACGTCTTTCAGTTTAAGAAATGCTGATTGTGTTCTTCAAAATTTCTCTAACTCTAGGTGTCTGTATATTTCATTACAATACTTTGTCTTTTCCAACTTCCATTTGAAACTTTCTGTTCCACCCTTTTATTTTATCATTTCTTCCCCCTATTTTATATATTCTACATTTGATAAAATGTACTGTCTTCTGAAATCCACTTTGGTCTTTCTTTCCTGTCTTTTCAATCCTTTGATTTCTTCATTTGTGATCCTCTTGAGTCAGGTCTTACGTCATGTTCACTGCATCAAACCTTTTCTTTTTATGTTCTCTAAATTGAGGTGGGCTATCCCTAATTTTGGGTCTTGTAGAATTGCTTTAGTTGTCTTCAGCTCCAATTTGAACTTATGTATGAGTAAGTGATGGTCTCTCCTAAAGTCAGTCACGGGCCATTCTTAGCTTAATTGTACAGAGATTCTCTATTGTTTTTTCCCACAAATATAGTCAATTTGATTCCTATATATTCCTGTTTGCCAGCTCTACTTGTGTAATCATCACTTAGGTTATTGAAAAATGTATTTTCAATAAAGGGGTCACTGATCTTGTGAAATGCTATTATGAGATGTCCATATTAATTTCTATCACGAAGTTCATATTTAAAAAAAAATGCATCCTTTGTATTTGTTAGCAACATTCTTATTCTAGGTGTTAGTAATTGTCAATGCATCTTGATTGAATGTTTGAATAATTTCAGACTGACAGTGTTAGTAGAAATCTTCAATATCTTTATCACTAGCTTTAATAATTTGTATGTGAATTTGAATAATAGTTGTATTGACTGGATTGCTTATAGACATACAAATATATCCTATCGCGGACTGAATTGCACTTCACGATAGATCTTTAAATATAATTTTTGATGGTGAATATGGTGTTATTCTTCTTAATTCTGTTATTCAAAGTATAGTAAGCCTTATAAATGATTGATTCAAATGGAGCCTATGGGTCCATTTCAGCTCACCAATGCCTAGTCTTTCAGTTTGTTGTACTGTGTTAGCATGTGTGTTGCTGTGTAACTGGTTGCTATGCCATCAGTTTTTCTATTACATCAGGGTCAACGTAGTAGACAGGTTTATGTGGAACGTCCAGACTGAAAGACTGTGAATAAGAATAGACTACCCACTTCTGAGAGATTAGTCAATAAAAACCTTATTCATAGCAGCAGAATCTTGCCGTATATAGTGCCAAAAGATGCTCTTTTCGCATGAGAAGGCATATAAAATTGGGGAAGAGCTGTCTTCTCAAAATAGAGTCAACCTCAATGACTTGGATGGAGGAAAGCTTTCAGAACCTTCATTTGCTTATGGAGCATAACTTAAAGTCAGATGAACAGTTTCAAGCACCCATTAACAATGAGTACATGGACTATATGATGTGTGAATCTAGAAATTTTGGATGTCATACCAAAGAAATTGAATGTATAGGATTGATATTATTCAGAAGAGACATGACATAAATTCTATTAAAAGTGTTTCAAATCATACAAAAAAGAGTCAAAATTCCTAAATTAATTTTATGAAGTGAGTATAATCTTTACACTAAAGACAGGTAAAAACAAACAAACATTAAACCCAAAAGACAAGTATAGATCAATATCACTGTGAACATCCCAGCCCAGCCCAGATCAAGTCCATAAGTCTGATATTAGCTCATATGTCTGATACTAATCTATAAATTCCTCTTCAGACTCAAGCAACACATGCAATGATGCTGAATGCAGGGAGATCACAGGCCTGTGGGTGGAAAGTCTTGTGGACCTGTAGCAGTGTAAGCATCTCAGCACTGACAGGGGTTTCCATGTTGCTCCTTCAGCTCCTGTGCTCTAGCTTAGCTCCATGAATATTCTCAACAGGAATATCTCGCAGGGTGTCCTATTTATCTCCTTAGCGCCATCAAAGAAGTCATCAAACTGAAACCTGATTGACGGGCTAAACTCCACCCACTCACTCTTAAGTCTGAAATTGACAACAGCTTATGTAACTACCAGAGGTAATAAAGGGCTTCTGTATTAGCAAAGAAGTAAAACACCATCTATTTATAGATGATATGATCCTATATATATAGAAAAATCCCACATTCAAGGAGAAAACTACTAGAACTTATGGAAGGATTCAACAAAGTCACAGGGTTACATAAAATATATATCTGTGAAGTACGGGATGGCATGAGCGAACTTGTAGAACATTATGAGGACAAATATTGTATAAGAGCATTGTTATAAAGCAAAAACACAGGTAAACACTTTCGTAACAAAAGAAACACACTTTGAGGGTTACCTGGAGGGGGATGAATATGGCAGTTGGTGGATTGGCTTAGAGGGAAAGGGATAGGGTAGAGGGTAGACAGTTATCACTTTGGGTGAAAGGGAAAATAATAAAGAAAATAATAAACAAGAAAAAGAAGAGGAATCAAAGCAGAGGCACTACTGGGAAGTTTGATATGTAGTTCAAGTTGTTGAATCCTAAATCGATTATTTGAAATGTAAACCCCGAGCTAATTCAGAAAAAAAAGGTTTAAAATATCAATCAGATTTTTGTACACCTAGCATGGCAAGGTCAATGCCTCTATAATAACTACAGCATTAGCACACAGAGGGCGGGTATTTCGTCTGTTTTGGTCATTGTCTCATGGTCGATTATTAAGCCAGTGAAGTTGACACTTAAGATGCTTGAAAACTCTGTTGAATACAAGAAAAAAAGACAACAATTCGTGCATTACAAACACTCTTCCTGAGGCTCCTTTAGTGCCAGGAACTGAGAGATAAAGGTGAGTGGAGGGAGGCAAGAAAAATTACAAATTGAATGTGGAGATTAAAATAATCCTCAAATTTAAAAATAATTTGTCATTCATTTGATGTTTTGAGTACCTCTGTGATGCTGGAGATCTACTGAGTTATAAGTTGGGCTGATAACTGAAAGTTCCGGAGTTCAAACACACCAGCTGTCCCAAGAAAGAAAGCTGAGGCAGCTTCTAATAAGACTTATATTCTTAAAACCTTACAGCAGTAGTTCTACTTTGTCCTATAGAGTCACAGTGAGTCTGAATCAATGCAAGGGAAGTGGAGTTGATTTCTTTTAATTTCTTTGGAATACTTGGAAGTTATGCCAAATATATGCTATATGTTAGCTATTTAATGACGTTGGACAGGCTTGGATAGAGCTTCTGGGCAAGGCGGACAAGAAATAAAGGAATGGTAATTATTTTTTTTAATTAGCCACTGAAAACTCCATGGAGAACAAAAAAAATTGTCAACTGTGTGGCTGGCAGATCAGCCTTGTGAATCAGAAAACATTCCAAATACAAAGGGCTTCCTGAGCATACCAAGACTGAAGAAGTAGAGAGAGGACGCGGCAAGGCGTTGGAACTATGTCGTGAGTCAGAGTTGCCTGGATGGCAGCTAACGACAGCAAAACGAGGAGAACATCCACACACTTGGAAATAAATTCCTACATTTTGGCTAAAAGGAGGAAACTAGCATATGAGAGCCTGGATAGATGAACATAGTTTCCTATTTTTGCAGTTTGTTGTGTTTGAAAGGCAGAATGTATTTTCATTCTCCACTCACATGTGCAGCTCAGCAGTGAAGCGAGGCCCTCTATCTAATGTTCATCAACATTTTTTTGTTCTAAAGTTTTCAATGAATAGAAACATAAAAAGTGAATTATAGGAAGAATAGCTACCTAGGCAGCAGCACTGCCATTATTTCAGAGTGATTTTAAAAGATGATAGATTAATACACTTAACCATAAAAATTGTGCCCTGATGTTATTAGTCGGCTTAGTATTCACTGAAATATTATTTTTATAACTAGAAATATCAATCTATCTATTTCAGACTATTTGCTATAATGAAAGTTTACTGACAGTATCTGTGAAATTTACAGTGAAGACTACCCATTGTTAAACCGAATGAATTTTAAATCTATTAACATAGATGACAGAGACATGGTGGATATTTGGAGAAGTAGTATACATTCACTTCTTGGCATTTAACTTGTAAAATTAGAATTATGAAAATTTAGAGATTATTAATATTAAATGTAACTTGGTTGGACAATAAATTGAATTTAAATGAACAAAATATTAGAGAATGATTCCATAGTAAATTTCTATTTTGCAGTTTGTGAGTACTTGGTGGAACTGTCAGATGAGTGTTGAGCTGTTGAACTGAAGGTCAACTGTTTAAATCTGCCAGCAGCTCCAAGGGACAAAGTGGAGACCCTCTGCTTCGATAAAGAATTATCTTATGGAGAACCCTAAGTAGCAGGTCCCCTCCATCTGAGAAAGTCTCTATGAGTTGGAATCAACTAGATGGCAAGGAGGTTGGGTTTCAACAGGTTTACAAAGTAAATATGCCTGTGCAAGAGAGAGCATGATAAAAATCATGACCACTAATCAACATTACAGCAGTGAATATGGTTAACTGAAAAGTTGGTGGTTCAAACCCCCTAGCAATGCCAGGATAGAAAGATGGGGCAGCATTTTTACAAAGAGATCTACAGCCTTGGGAACCCTATGAGGCCGTTTCATTCTGTGCTTTAGAGCCTCTATGAATAGGAATAGACTCAATATCAGTGGTGAGTATGTTGTTGTTATTGTTGTGTTAGGTGCCGTTGGGTTATTTCTGGCTGACACAAACCCTATGCACCACAGAACTAGTACTGCATGGTCCCGTACCATAATTACAGCCATTGCTTTGTGTGGGTCCATTGAGGACATAGCAGGTTACACATTAGCCTCTTAACCCAAGATAAGCAGTTTGAAACTAGCAGGCACTCCTTGGGATAAAGATGAGGTTTTCGATTCCCATAGAAAGTTACAGTCTCAGAAACACACAGGGGACATTCTACTCATCCTATAGAGTCACCAAGAATCAGAAAAGAATAGAGGGCAGTGAGAATGATGATGTCTTCTTCCAGGCATGGTCTATCCTGAGAACATGTTCAAATTATGTGAGACCAAGTGTTTCCACCCTTCATTCTAAGGAACATTCTGTTTGTACTTCTTCTAAGGCAGTATCACTTGTTTATCTAGAAGTAAATGGTATTGTTAATAGACTGTAAGAGTTCATATACACTAAGTTAATTATAAATGATCGAATTTAGTCTTCAAAACAAATATTTAAGCTATTAATAGATTCTAGCATACCAACAATGGCTATGAGAGCATATGTTATATTGTGCACATGATCACCATGAATTGGAGCGGATTCAATAGTAACAAATGACAACAATGTGGTCTTTGCTTATACAATATGTGTATAATATAAAGCCTATGGTGGTCAAATGATGATACACAATTAATTATTATCACAACTTTAAAAATGTTCAAATACAACTTTCTTATTTTTTAGAGTATAGTACTTATTTCTTATATTAATATTGCAACAGTGACAGGGCACTGATGCAACTCTGAGGAGGATTCAGGGAGGACATGGAACAAAGGATATCATTACTGACATCAGATAGATTTTGCCCGAAAGCAGAGAATACCAGATATATTTTCACTTTATTTTATTTTATTGTAGGCTCCTATAGCTCTTATCACAATCCATACATCTGTACATATGTTGCCTTCATCTTTTCACAACATTTTCTTTCTACTTGAGCCCTTGGTATCAGCTCCTCATTTTCTTTTCCTTCCTCCTCCACCCTCACTCTTCAATGTCCCCTTGATAATTTACAAATTCTTCTTTTTTTTTTTCATGTCTTACACCGACTGCTGTCTCCCTTCACCTACATTTCTGTTGTTCATCCCCCTGAGAGGCAGCCCAGATGTCGATTACTGTGATTGATTCCTCCTTACTCCCCCCCACCCTTCTCTTCCCCTCCCAGTATTACTACTCCCTTATTGGTTCCGAGGGGTTTATCTGTCCTGGATTTCCTGTACGTGAGCTCTTATCTGTGCCGGTATACATGTTCTGGTCTAGCCAGATTTGTAAGGTAGAATTGGGGACTTGTGTTTTATTGAGTATACAAGGGTTTTCAATTGTATGGAACTGTGTTAGTTACACAATTTCATGTGAAATTGATAAAGTGAATGGGTGGAGTTTAGCCTGTCAATCATACTACCTGATAGTACCTACTGGTGGGCATGACCTTCCCATGTGAATTTTGGGAACTTCATCTCTTCCTCCCTGGATGTGGGACACTCTCTGCTCCTGTTGACAAGTCACACGGAGCCATACTGTTGGAAACCAGAGGCATGGAGATGCTTCCACTGCCACTGAATCCATAAGATTTTCCACCTAGAAACCTGTGATCTTCCTGCATTCAGCTTTATTGCATGCATTGTGTGAGTCTGATGAGGAATTTATAGACTAGTATTGGACACATGGGCTAAAATTGGACTTGTGGATTTGATCTAGACTGGGCTGGGTTGTTTTGTTGATGCATAATTACTTCTTGATATAAAGTTCTCTTTTACTTAATATGAGTGTCTCTGGATTTGTTTCTCTAGTCGACCCATTCTAACACAGGTTCATAATAAACTATACTAAAAGAGTGGGAATCCCAACCCTTGATTGTTCTCGTGGGGAATCTGCACATTGAAAAAGAAGCAGCATTCAAAGAGAACAAGAGAACACTGCATGATTTAGAATTAGGGAAGTTTTGTAATGAAACTTATTCAATTTATATGCTGAATGAATAGTCTGAGGTAGGGGGGCAGAAGAAAATAAAGAGGAAAGAAGAGAATAATAATTATATATCTATATAGGTATGAGTATAGATATGTATATATGCACATATAAAAATTTAGGGGTATTTGTTTATGTGGGTGTATAGATGTGTGTATATGTGTATGTGTGTGTATATATATATATACACATTGAATATATACATATATTCAATAAGGAAGCAGATGGACTTTGGGCCTCTACTTAAATCTTACCTCAGTACCAGAACAATTTGTTCTAATAATGTGGCACTGTACAATACTCACCTTCCTGCCACAATTGCTGAAAGCAAAATGGGTGATTAATGGGTGTTGAAGAAAGCTGATGGTGCCTGGCTCTTAAAAATATAGAGCATCTGGGGCTTAAAGACTTGAAGTTAAACAAGTGGCCATCTAGCAGGGAAGCAACAAAGTCCACATGGAAGGAGCACACCAGCCTGTGTGATCATGAGGGAATAGGTATCAGATGTTCAAATATAAGCAATCAAATTGACTTGAAGGAGCATGGACCAAGTGGAGACTCAAAACCCACCTGTAATATATTTGGAATTCCCTCACAGCAGGGCCACATGGAAGTCTAGGGTGCAGTATAGCACTGTTGAAACACATAATTATCCTCTAGTTCTTTAATATTTCCT
>NW_022111369.1:91992315-92007135 GCF_000313985.2 Echinops telfairi
TAACATATATACTCGAGTATAAGCCAACCCGAATATTAGCAGAGGCACCTAATTTTACCACAAATACTGCATAAAAACTATTCTGAAAAACTCGGCTTGTACATGAGTATATACAGTAATAATGTTAATAATATAATATAAGGGTGCCTGGGGGATAGGGAGTGGGAGAGAAGGGGTAGAGGGGAGCTGGTATGAAAGAGTTCAAGAAGAAAGAAAATGTATTGAAACTGATGGTGGTAGCATTTGTACAATTATTGTATTATTATACAATTATGCTTGATCTAGTCAAAATATGAATTGTTACCATATCTCTAAGAGCTCCCATTTAAATAAATTTCAAGCAAATGAATGTGCCATAGGGATTGGAGGAAGGCTCCTTAACCTGAGATATGCAAAGACGTGCAATCTCTTCTGCCGAAAGTGAAGACGACTTGAGGCATTTGCTGATGAAGCTCAAAGACTACAACCATTAGGATGAACTGCAACTCACTGTAAAGAAGTCCAAAATACACACAACTAGACGATCCAAAAATGCCACGATATATGGAGGAAATGGAAATTGTCAAATATTTTTTAAAAATTGGATCCACATTCAATACTCTTGGAAGTAGAAGTCAAGAAATCAAACAATGGGCTTCATTCTGCTACCAGGCGTTTTGCTGCATTACGTGACTATATCTCTATCCACCCATCTTTAGAGAACCTAATGCTTCTCATGTTTCTTTGAACCCCATGAAGCTCGCTGTTGCTAGGTGCCCTCGAGTCGGTTCTGACCCCAAGTGATCCTCGGTACAGCACAATGAACCACTGTCTGGTCTTGAGCAATCCTCAGAATTTTTCTCATGTTTGAGCCCATTGTTGCAAATATCTTTTATTATTCCAAAGCTCTATTCTGCATTAATAATAGTCAGGAGAGCTGGTTTTAAAACCAGGTCATCTAGTTTAGGATTCTAATTCTACCACTATGTGATCTAGTTCAAGTTCTCTGTAAAATGGGGGAAATACTATCATTTATTTTGGTGGGGGGCAGGGGATAAATGGAAGTGGTAGATAAAGCTAGTACCACTGTCTCTGGCATCCTGTGTGTTTTCAATAATTGTTAGCTATTTATATAAGTAGTTTTGAGAAACCAATATATTCCTTTGTGTTTTTGTTTAAATCATCTTTAATTAGATTTAGTCCTATCTCATTAATCATCTGTATGTAACAATGCAATTAGCTAATAAAAAGACTCTTAAATGCCAAAAAAAAGAGAAATCAAACAATATATTGTTTTGAGCAAATCCATTGCAAAGGATGCATTTAAAATTTCGAAGAGAAAAGATGTCACTTTGAGGACGAAGGTGTGCATTTTCAATCACCTCATATATATGTGAGAGCTATGGCTATATTCAGTTACAGTATACTGGTGGGAAAGAATGCTGGAAGTACCATGCATTCCAGAAGTATAACTACATCTGTCTTGGAAGAAGTACAGTTAGAATGTTCCTGAGAGGAGAGAATGGCGAGACTTGTCTCATGTATTTTGAATGTGTTGTCAGGAAGGGGCAGTATCTGAAGAAGGACATCATGTTTGGAGAAGCAGATGGCCAGCAGGACCAAGGAAATGGATTGATGTAGTGGCAACACCAATGAGTTCAACCTTAGCTACAAGCGTGAGGATGAACTGGACCATGGATAGTTCTGTTGTACATAGGGGTTTTATGAGTTGCAACTGACTTGATGGCACCTGATCAAAATAATAATGGGAGAAAGGAAGAGGAAGGTAGTAGTGCCTGGTATATTAAGGAAAATGTGCAGCTCTGAAGACATTTGGGGTAGATTCCTTAAAAAAACAACAAATCCACAGCCATTGAGTCAATGCTGATTCAAAGAGAAAATTTTCATTGGCACAGGGTTGATTCCAAGTCATAGTGATGCAATATGTCCCATTAGAAGGGTCCCTGTGGGGTTCTGAGACTATAATGCTTAATGGGAGTAGAAAGGCTCATTTTTGTTCCCTATCAGTTAAGATAGAGATCCCTATTTAAAGTTGTTGTTGTTGATGCTATCGTCTGTTCTGATTCATAGTGGACCTATGTACTGTATAAAACAAAGCATTTCCCTGTCTCAGGCCAACCTCACAATTGCTCTTTTGTTCGAACCCCTTGTTCAACCACTGTGTTAAGCCATCTTGCCAAGGGTATTCCTCTTTTTTGCTGCCCCTGCACTTTACCAAGCACGATGTTCTTTTCCAGGGATATAAGTCTCCTATTAACATGTCCAAAGGATGTGAGACAAAGTACAGCCATTCTTGTTTCTAAGGAGCATTCTGGCTATATTTTATCAATTCAGATGTGTCTAGACTTTATATAGTCACTAGCACCATAGTTTTAGTAGATTGATTCTTCTTTGGTCTATGTTGTTTTTCAGTGTCCAACTTTTCACGTGAGTATGAGGAAAGGAAAAATACCATGTCCTGGGTCACAGGCACCTTAGTCCTCTAACTTATATCCTTGCTCTTCCACACTTTAAGGAGGTCTAGTTCAGAAGATTTACATAATGCGATGTGTTGTTTCATCCATTGACTGCTGCTTCTATGAACATTGCTTATGGATTCAAACAAGGCAAAATCCTTGACAATTTCAACTTTTCCTCCATTTATTATTGTATTGTCTATTGGTACAGTTCTGAGGATTTTTGTCTTTTTGCCATTGGATTTTAAACAACATTGAAGTCTACAATCCTTTATCTTCATCAGCAAGTGATTCAAGTCCTCTCCATTTTAAGCAAGCAAGATGGTATCATCTGCATATTTCATGTTGTTTATAAGCCTTCCTCCATTTCTAATGTCATATTCTTCCTCATCTTATGTGGTTTCTATAATTATTTGCTCAGAATTCAGATTGAATAACCATAGTGAGAAAACACAACCTCAACACACACTTTTCTCGATTTTAGACCATGCAATATGACCTTGTTCTGTTCACACCACTGCCTCAGGATCCGTGTGTACCATCTTTCAGGCTCCAGTTGCAAGTTCTCAGCCTCAAATTTGGCTTCTACAGCTCTGATCAATTTGGAGATCACAATGCCTCTTTCCTATTCTTCTCACTGGTTTTTAAACTTTGACTTTCTAAACCACACACCCGCTCGTCATGTAGCTACTCCAGAATATTGTTTTCTTATTGCTTCAACATCCAAAATCTTAGCCAAAAACAGAGCAGCTGATTTTCTTATATCCAAAATTAAAGCTCAAGGACATTTTAGTGTCATTAAATCCATTGCAAGTATTTAAAAAAGTTTCAAGTGTATGTTAGCCTTAATTTTTTATTCTGCCATGTATGAATAATTGTAAACCATCAAATGCAACACTTTAAAATTAACTTTTGATTCAGCAATATGTACACAATTGTAAATTAATAAATGAACAAACACAAAACTTTTAAAAGAGAGGTTGTCATGATAACAGAAAAGTATAAAATTGCCTAATTTTTATTCAGGTTTATTATTCATTTGTTATTAAGTTGAAACTGTGAGTGATGGGTGGCCGCTTTTTAAAAATCAATCAAAAATGTATTTTGGCTCATTTTGAGGAAAGAAATTGATTTGGCACTTCTACTGAATTTTGTTTTTCACGTGCACTATTGTTCATCAAGCCTTTTCAGATTCCCCAGGGCAAAGAAAATACACATTTGCTGGCCCAGCGGAGTACTAACGATGAGATTAACCTTACCTGCTGCTTTAGATTGTCCGAATTCTGATCCTTTGGCCATTGACTTGCATTACCGAGTTTAAACCCAAAGTGAAATAAAATATAAGGAGAGTAAGTGAAAAAGTTTGCTACAAAACCATATGGTTGTTGTTGTTATGGGCTATTAAATAGGTACTGACACATCTCCATGTCCTATATACAACATGTCCTATGTACAACAGAACAAAACACCGCTAAGTGCTGTGCCATCCTCACAATTGTTCTTATGTTTGAGCCCATTGATGGAGCCACTGTGTCAATCCATCTCATTGAGGACGGGTTGGCTGACTGACCTGCTACTTCACCAAGAACTGTGTCCTTCTTCAGGGACTTGTCTTTCCTGATAACATATCCAATAGATGAGAAAAAGACTCAGCATACTTGTCACTGCAGAGCATTCTGGCTCTAATTCTTCTAAGACAAGTCTGTTTGTTCTTTTGGCAGTCCAAGGAACTTTCAATATTCTTCACCAGTATAGTTCACATTCATACAAAGTTTTTAGGTCTTCTTTATTCAGTGTCCATCCAATTTATACACTTATATGTGCCAATTCAAAATACTATGGCTTCCATTAAGCATACCTTAGTCATCAAAGTAACCTCCTTGCATTTCAACACTTTAAAAGAATCTCCTGCAGCAGATTTACCTAATGCAATGTGTTTTATCTCTTGACTACTACTACCAGGTTAATTGATTGCGTATCCAAGCTAGATGAAATTATTGACAATTTTAGTCTGTTTTCTATTTATCATGGATGTTCCTTATTGGTCTGGTTGTAAGGATTTTCATTTTCTTTACATTGAGTTATAAGCCATACTGAAGGCTAAAATCCTTGATCTTCAAATCCTCTTAACTTTCAGCAAGCAAGGTTGTGTTGTGTCATCTGCATATAGTAGGTTTTTAATAAGTCTTCTTTAGATCCTGATACTGCACTCTTCTTTATACAATCCAGCTTCTCTGATTATTTGCACAACAAATTTACAGAAACCTTTATTAAACACAAAGATAAGAATATGAGGGTTTTGTTTTTCAAAACATCCTTCATCTATTTCTATACCTTCCTTGGGGTGGTGTTTCCGTCACTGTAATCCTTCCCCTTATGGAATATTGGTTTCACTTGGCACTGCTAACTACAAGGTCATGATTTGAAACCACCATGAACTCTGTGGGAGAAAGATATGTCTTTATATTCTCAAAGATTTATAGACTCAGGGGCATTTCTAACCTACCTATAGGGTTAATATGAGTCCTTATAAAATGGAACCCACTCAAGGGCAGTAGGACTTTTTTTATACCCCCAACACCCCAATTTTGTGCTGATTGCTTTACATCACATCAAAATGGCCCTTTTGGCATCTGTGAGAGACTCATCTTTTCTTGTCTCGAGTTCTCTTTGACTGTGAATCCTTTGGTCACTTTAAACCCCCCTACCATTTGTTTGGAAACAGAGTTTAACCATTATACAATCAGAACTCTGACTGGTGCTACAACCTATAATTACAATTACTGGAATTATCTTCACCTTTCAGGAGCTTGGATGTATAGTGGTTATACATTGTGCTGTTAATTTCAATGAAAAAAGATGGAGCTTTCTCAACCTATAAGGAATTACACCCACTGAAATCCAAATGTAGTTGTACCCAGCTCTATAGTGTAGCTTTGATTTGGAATCAACTTTATGTCGGTGAATAAAATGGATGATCTTCCCCTGTCTTTATTTTCCATAAGGAATCCTTATCATATGTTTGGTTTTCAACCAAGAAAAGGGAAGATCAACAATTTGCATTCACTGGCTGATCTGTGAGAAAAGGAAATAGCAATATGTTTCCCTAAATATTAGAGCTTTGGAAATGCTATAGGATGTATTTACTCTGTCTCATAAGTTTTCTATAAATCAGAATAAACTCCAAGTCAAGGTTTTTTGCTTTTGCTTTGTTTTTAGCTTCTATAATCATATGACTTAGTGGTTTATACCTGGGCTGATGATAAAAAGGTCATGACTTTGAAATAACTCATGAGAATGATGAGGCTTTCTAGTCCCCCAGAGTTACAATCCCAGAGACCCATAGGAGGCATTCTGTTTTGTGAGGGGTGCTATGAGTCTGAATTGACTCAATAATAGTGACTTCGATCCAATTTCTTGAGAAAGAACTAATTAAAGTTTGGTTAAGTGTAGGATTTTCTATTTTTCAAATTATGGTTTGTGATTTTGCTTAAGAGCACAAATATTGCATGAAAATCAAAGAAAAGTGCTGTTCGTTAGATGGCCATTGCTGCACTTAGTACTAAATGTCCTTAAAAGTAAATCTCAGTAGTGAATCTGAGGCATTGAGCCACACAATGAATGCAGAATAGATGGCTCCTTTGGTTACTTGCTTCCCTCTGCACCTGGGAATATAAAAACATTGCACTACTCCAGTTGAACCTGAATTCTATGAAAACATGGCTGTGTCTCCGGTATTAGGGTATAGAGTTATATCTCTGTCTGTTGGGGCTGCCATTATTATATACCATAAAATGAATACATTTAAAGAATAGACCTTCCTTTATTTTCTAATGGAATAAGTGACTGAAGTTAGAGTTCCGATGTTAGCTCTCAAAGTCCCTAGTTGGTGTGTTTCAGATTCCAGTAGTTACTAGAGATGGTTGACTTCCCTAGGCTTATAAATGCATCCGCACAATTTCTCTGTGTTCCTATTTCTCTATTTATTCAGCTTTAAAATAAAACACCACAGAGAAAGTATTAGGTTTGGAAACCACTGCATGCTACCTAAAGAAACCCAAGAAAACCCCATTTCCAAATGGAATCACGTTCACAAGGACAGCGGTTAGGATTTCAACATCACTTTTGGCAGGGGTCACAAGTCAATATCTACTACGTTTCAAAATTTAGAAGAGTGTTTTATGGTTGTTTAGAAATTTAACTATTTCAATAGTTATCAATTATTAAACGACTTCCTAACTATTGTAGCCACTCTTATAGAGAGATTTGGGGTTCTCTTCCAGGCCCTGAATGAAGGTTCCCCAGGTTTTTCTAAGAGGCTCACACCAAAATTCTATGAAGATAAAATTGATAACAGTGTAAGGGTTATCCTGAAAATCAAAGTATATATCATACTTCAGAAAGCATACTTGCAAAGAGGCAATGTGTTAAAATAGAATAGATCAATTGGTCCGTACTGCTATCTTCTTTTTTATAAAATGCCACGGAAAAGGTGTAATATCTATTAGGTATTTCTGTGCAATACAAGCTCTTCCTTTTTGTTTAGAAACCTCATGGGATTTTTTTCTTGTGCATCAGTGTTTCAACTGTTCAGATGATAAGCAATCTATTGACAAATGAGAAGTGTTCTATTATGTATTATTTTCATTATATGTAAGGAAATATAAAATGAACACATGAACATTTAATATATAATTATATTGAAAGTGCATTTAGTCAACCGTTGACTGTATAACAATTTAAATAAACCAATGGTGTACTAGAATAGGGCTTTGCTTTCCCTGCATATGGCTGCAGCTTGTCTAGGTAGCTCTGGCTAAGTTAGAGATCAGAAGGGAAAACAATGCTCTCCATGTGGTTCGCTGTCTCACAGGAAACCTGTGAGGAAGAAGGAATTGTTCTTCATATGGTGAAGATACAAGTACAAGAGGACCAGTTGAAATACATAAACTTTCTTAAGGTCTAGACTAAGAATATGTGGCCAGTTGTTCTGCCATCACTATATTAGGCAAATAAAACTCTTTTTTAATACCCAAAGTGAAAAGCAGAAGACATATTGTGACGTTTATTCAAAATTATATGGTAAGACACTTGTATAGAGTAATAAGGTCAGTATTGTGACAATTGATACAAACTCATAGGGAATGTTTGGCAAAATAACTCAAGATATATTATAGACTCAGTTGTGCATAAATATCCTCACAATTGCAAAATTATATAATAGACAATATTCTCATTAAAGACGATGATATTGAAGCTATCAAGGCTTTCATTTTTCTTTCATTCACAACTGAAACTCATGGAAGCAGCAGTTAAACACTGTATTGTACTTGGAAAATCTGCTACACAAGATCTATTTAAAGTGCCAGAGAATAAAGCTTTCAAGACTGGTGCACCTGACCCACGCCATGATATCTTCGGTGGACTCATATACATGTAAAGACAAGACATAAATGTATCTTCTTGATATAAGAATAAGTCAAAATGTATTTCTATTAGGGCTCCAGTTCAGATATATATATATGAATTTCTTTACTACAAACAAAACCTTTCAAACGTCTCTGTGATCAGTAGATGGTTGCAAAGAAGATCTTGCTGTAACGAAATCATATTAGTTCCTTAAAGTGCCTTAAAAGTGCCATTGCAAACAAAGAATCTAAAAAGTGCCTTTAAAAATCTAAGGTCATTTTCAGATCCATTTAAATTCAAGACAGCGTTCAACTCAGAAGGTTCTGACGACTGTTTTGGAGGTGGGAATCCAAACAGGCAATCCTGGGAGACTTTTCTGAAAGTACGCAAAACTTGAAGGACTTTTTAGGAAGAGGATTTAAAAAAAATGAAATCCTCATTGGTGAGGAAAGAACTGAAAAGTATGCTGAGGAGTTTTTTATTGTTGTTGTTGTGTGTGTGTTTATCAACATGGTAACATTCCTGCTCATTCTTCAAGGAATGGTAACAGTCAACCTATAATGATATTTTATTGGAAAATCTTACCTCATTTCCTCTATATCTCTGAGGTTGCCCTTACTAAAATGTTTCTTGTTCCCCAATGGAAAGGTACAACAGTGGAGTATTCTAAGTACTACCTGTTTGACATGATGCAAATCCAGAGTGTAGAATTCTTCAAGGAAGGGTCAGATAATAGGAAACATTTCAGAAATAGAGTTAGATGGTGAATATGTTGCTACACAATAGCACATGTTTTATAAGGGGTTCTGGTGGCATAGTGCTTATGAGTTGGTCTTTGAATTATAGGGTCAGCAGTTCAAAACCGCCAGCTGCTTTCCTGGAGGAAGACTAGGCTTTCTACTCCTGAAAAGAGTTACAGTCTTGGAAACCTACAGAAGCAGTTCAACCCTGTTCTATAGGGGTGCTATGAGGAGACTTGATAGCAGTGGGTTGGTTTTTTTCCCAGTTTATAGTATTTTATCTCTAGTCCCTATTCCCGCAGCAAAAATCCCTTGAGCATTGGATACATGGCAGCTTTTCTGTTTCCTTTACATACCTGCACATTTACTCATTTTGCCTGGGATAACTTTATCCACATCAATGTCCGAGTATATCCTTTTGAGCTTCAGTTTCTCACCCCGAAATATCGTATCATTAAGCTTTCTAAAATCTTTAATCTAGGCAAGTGGTCTTCTTATCGTCCCCTGTTGTTGTGTTTGTTGCCAGGTACCTTCCAGCTGGCTCCGACTCATCGTGTGCAACAGATGTACAACAGAACAAGCCACGTCTGAGTCCTGAGCCCTCCTCACAGCTCTTCATACAGTTGAGGACCCTGTTGTTAGTTGCTGTCAAATTGAATCATGATGACAACTTTGGGGTACAGAGTCAAACTTTCCCCATTGGATTTTCTGGACTGCAATTTTAACAGGCCTTCAGGCCTTCTCTTCTGAATGTCTTCACACCGTCATCTTTCCAGCCAGCAGTCCAGGGAACTGTTCCTCTCTTGTGCCACCATATAATTAGCATTAATCTCAAACTAAATCATATAACATTAAGTTCCTCCTCTACTTGTTTATCCTTCCTATTTCACATTAAGTTCTTGGAGGCCGTTTCCTGTATGTTATTCAACTCTGATAGCTTAGCCCTTTGTCTCAGTGAGGCAAACAAACAAATTCACTGCAATGGAGTCAGCTTTGACTGATAGCTACCCTTTGTAAGGTTTTCAAGACAATAAATCTTTATGGGAACATATAACCTCATCTTTCACTGGGGGAGTGGCTGGTGGGTGTGAACTACTGACCTTGCAGTTAGTAATGCAGTGCTTCCCCAGAGGCTCTACTTAATAGCAGGTGCTAAAAAATAGAAGTGTAATATAAAAACAAATAAATAAACATTAAAAGAATACTACCAGGTTTTGTGAGAACAATATGCTACCATATGGATGAATGACAAACATAGTTTGCAAACTCCAGCTTGCAAATTTATAGCTATTCAAGTATTTCTCTTCATGTGCTATATGCCTCTAACATTTCCCTTAATTTATACATGATTAAATGGTGTGAATAAGTAAATTGTAACCAAATCATCTGACAGGGGAAAAAAAGAACATAAAATAAGTTATAGGAGCACAAAGACATGCCATTGTGATAGTGTCGCTTTTGACCTGAATTACTTTTCTAATGCATTTTGGAGCATGCATTTCTACTTTCTCCTTTAACAATACATAGTCTGCAAGTTTTAAAATGACTATCCTTTTTTATTTGTCTTTTGCTTCTCATGAATTAGGCCAGCACACATCATTTCTACACTACCTAGAGCCAAACTCTTAAGCCATTTCCATTATACATCCATTCCAATGGAAATAATGACTCCCATTTACCACCGCGTCAGAGGCCAGTGAAGCCAAATCGGTTGCAGCTGCATTGTTTTATAACAGAAGATAATGTTATCCCCACTGTACTTACAAATGTGATTTCCTCAGAGTTCAAATACTCTTGGAGCTAAACTGTGATTTGATGTCTAATGGTCAACTCATGTACTGGGGATTAAGTTAATTAAAACAGTTGCCCTACTATATTAAAGCTCCCTGTAGACTAATTATTAAAGTGCCAAGCACCATTACAGACCTACAGCAATTGAAAGTCACAAAGGGAGTTGCTTATATTATGGGAACTCCAGAACTCAGTAGATTATCGCCCGTAGTAAAAGAACATGCACACTGAGAAGTAGATTACCTTCTCCACAGCCACTGAGCTATTATAAAACGTACAAAGAAAAAGCCAAATGTACAAGCATTTGGATTCATAGCCCTTAGAATCTGCAATTTCCAAAGCTACTCAAATATCAGAAAAGCAGCTTCGTAACGTGGAAAGAGCACAGTTCAGGGAATCAGGAAACACAATTTCAAGTCCCAGAACTCGCTCTAATTGGCGACCTTAGCGCAGATAATTTCACTGTAGGCATCCAAGGTCCGCTCTGTAAAATGAACAGCACATTTGTGACTAGCAATGTCCATAGTAACTTAGTTTGACAGTCATAGTGCTTTTGCAAACAAGATTTTCAGATGAAAAGGAGTGAGCAATGGAGCACCCAAGCCACGAGAACCCCGCTCTACAAATGCCCCAAGAACACTGTTGCACAGAATAAACTCGAAGATGTGTTTCTTCACAGAAAACTTATGGCTGAAAAAAATTTTTTGTTCTTGCTTTACTAATCCAATAGTAGTGAAAAACTTCATTTAAAATATAAACGATGTTTTCTTAATAGTTTTTTCCTAACAATGCATTAATTTTCTTGTGAGAATGATACAGCAATAATATGTAGTTATAATGATGAATTAAAAATATGATTCTCACTGCCATAGAAGTGATTCTAACTCATAGTGACTCTGTAGGACACAACAGAAGCGCCCCAGTGGGTTCCTAAGGCCGGGCCTCTCTATTGGAGCAGGAAGCCTCATCTCATGTGCCACGAGTGGCTCATGATTTCAAACTGCTGACCTTGTAACCAGCAGTCCAACCTATCACCCATTCTCCCCACCCAGGGCTCCCTTAAAACGAAGTATTAAAAGATTTATTAAAAGAACATACACTAAGTTACAAAGTTAAACTGAGATTACACTTAAAAATCTACTAATTGATGATTATACAGATTGAAACCATATTGTTTCTCCTCTTTGAATCCCAGTGTCCATCCGCAAAATAAATTCATATAAAAATGCTCACTGATTTTACCTATTGCTCAGCTCGGTTTTCCAGATTAAGGAGGATACACACACAAACACACCCATGATGTCGTGGTCATTAAAAGTCATTTCTTTTCCACCTGCAGAAAGCAGAAAGAAAGCATGCATGCATATGTATGTCCTTAATATGACCCAATTTTATTTCATGTCTGAAGGCTGCTCTGTGGCTCAAGACATTTAATGGATGGGAACATGGCATTTCATGTTGTATTCTGATTTTAAACATGCCATTAACACAGCATAGGAACACAAATTGAAGAGAGGAACACAAATTGGGATGAGAAAACCCAAGGCAGAAAATTGGAGAAGTCTGAAGATAATTATGCTTTCAAGACTATCTATGAGCGATCGCAAACATCAAGTATTTGACTGCTCATATTTTAGGCAGCTGATTTTCAAGTCTGCAAGCCATTAAGATACAAGACTTAGATCATTTTATTTCATTTTAGATATGTCAGTAGAGAAAAATATCGCTATACCTATATATATAAAATCAGCCTTCTATATTAACTTTCCGTTTATGTACGTTTAAAATCAACTGGTAATATTATTGTTACTTGTCAGCCAACAAATCAGTTTGGGAATGGTTTTGTGTAGTCAATAAATCATCTTGTAAAATCCCTTTTCTCACTAGAGTTAACAGCAATACCTATTAGGAAGCAGCAGTTCTCATTATTACTCTAAGAGGTGCGAGGGCATCAAAGTATATAAGCTCTGACAGAGCTCATTCATCAAGGCAGGAAATCTGTTTCCAGCATTAAAACAAAAACTAAGAAGAAACAGAGGCCATTATTTGGGTGAAATAAATAGGAAAAAAAAACACCAAGAAAATAATTAATATGGAGATGAAAATAGTTTATTTACTGTTCTATGAGTGAGCATATCTGTACAATTGCTGAGATTGAACAGCAATACAAATACATAACATCAAAAGTCTTCATTTATAGACCTTTATATGTGGAAAATAAAATCATATCGAGACCAATGTAAACAAAATTCTCAAACACATATTTCCTTGTCTCTAGTAATGAGTTTGGATATTCAGAAATGTTGTCCAATAATATTATATATGGATTGATGTGGATGAACTCATCCTGTTCAGTAAAAGATGAATTGACCTTCATCCAGAATAATAGACCTGTCATAAATGCATGATCTATTTTGACTGAGTATTTCAGTAAAGGACCAGTGTGTTTTCAGATTCAAAGAAACATGGATAGTTTAACTCTAAAATACAAGTATTTTGCACACTTTCCCACTGAATATGAACTAGATAGGGTTTTCCAAATGTGAAAAATGTAAAAGCACTCAGAACCTATTTATTGACTCAAAGGTCTTAAACAAATAAAACCAAGTATAACTGTGGTAATTATAATTTTATATGATTCTCCAAAATAACTATCATTTACCAAGGCCTAAAGGGATCCCAAATGGCATTTTTTTCTGCTTAGATAAGCATAATAATTGATATTTAATGTCACACAGTCAAATGGACAGTATCACTATTATTAGTCATAAATAACGTGTTCATTTGCCATGACCCATCTCATTTCTAGATTGCTCACGTTAAATAACTCATGACTCTCCATTTAATAGTGCCATAATAAATTATGTTATTGGCCAGGTATGCCGAATGGGTAACTAACTTGGTTTACCACCAAATTCCATAAAACATCGACTGGAAAATATCACGCCAAGTATTCTTATATTTCTAAATGCAATGCACTTTGTGATGACAGTTGGTGGAAAAAGGAGAGTGCCAATTTGATTTATGGTGAAACATTGACCCATTTCTTTCTTCTGAATGTGGTTTGAACACTCCTCACAGTGAACACAAGTTCAGTAAGCTTATAAGGGATCTTAGCAGTGGGAGATTGGATGGAGTTTTGACAGCTGTGGAAACCAATAATTCTACATGCAGTCTTTTTTTGGCATTTTACTCCTGAATGACAGTCCTTCAGTGTCTAGCATGCTGTCATTGAAAGATTCCTACTCATAAAAGATCTTCTTTATATGGAGGCCTCTCATCTTCTGTCTGACATCATAAATCAGAGGCAGCATCAGGAGCTACAGGAGAAAAGGAATTATTTAGAAAGCCCAGTGAAATCGCCATCCAGAACTTTGCATAAAGTACTTGGTAAATCACAAAAACACAATGGAGTTATTTCATGATCACAAAGTAAATCACCAGCAGCACCACTTTAAATCAGCCTGTGACATAATTATATTTTTAGACTCAGCATTTTCAGAGTCAAAGACTCACGATTTAAGTAAAATGGAGTTTCCTGTTGTTTTCTGGTTGCTCACTGGTTGCTAACACCACCACAAGTTATTGAGTCCATACATTCAGAATAAATATGGGTGGCAGTTCCATTTTCATGTCTGACAGCAGTTGCCATCAAAGCATACTGTATTCCCTCATTGTCAAAGGATTATGCATGGGAGCATCTTCAACACTGCTGCTTTATTATCATTTAAATGCGATTCTGTAACACAAGATACTGGCAGTATGAGGCAATTGAGTTTTGATCACATTGGCAAAAATGTCGCTTTAAGCTGTGGGCCATTGCTTTCTGAAATAATTGTGTGAAGAATAATAGTAAGAAAGAACCCTCAAGATAATTCTTCTTTATTGTACCATTTTCATCTCTGACTGTCTTCCCATTCTTCTCCCTGTTCTCCTCTTCTTCCTCTCTCCTTGTCCCACATTTTTGAATATATTGTTTATTTTTCCCTATTTAGATATAGAAGATAATGAATTTTCCTTACTAAACTCAGTTTGGGCTAAGTAGATATTTGGTCACCAAATTAGTAAACAAAATATTTTTTAAAAGGGAAGGGGCCTTGTGAGAGCTGTAGAATAATTAGAGATCGGAAATATTCACGTATTATCTGATACAAACTGTTGATCATAGGTAGTTGGAGGAACAATTTTTGTTAGGTACCATCAAGTTGGTTGTGACCCATAGTGTCCTGATGCACAACAGAAACACTGCCCGGTCCTGCTCCAACCTCACAGTGGTTCCTATTCTTGAGCCCATTGTTGCAACCACAGTATCAATCCGTCTCCTGAGGGCCTTTCCCTCCCTTGCTCCCTCTTTACTTTACTAAACATGAAGTCCTTTCCAGGGACTGGTCTCTCCTGAGAACATGTCCAAAGTTTATAAGACA
>NW_022111369.1:92007526-92036300 GCF_000313985.2 Echinops telfairi
TTGTTTTAAAAATAGAATCACAGAATAAGCATATATGTAAATAATAGATTTGTGAGTGCATGTCCGCATATCTGTGTGTATCATTCAGCAATTTGTTCTTTTGTCATAATGAAAAATATAAGAGAAATAAAAAAAGGTAGGAATGATATAGAATCTAGAGAAGGTTATCATATATCCTAGTTTGGGTTCAGTAAAGTAATTTGTGAATAGTGCAAGCTTAAAACAAAGAATTATTGATTATAGAAGTGATTTAAACAAAGGAATTGTCTGTCAGAAATAAAAATGACTCTGAAAATAAAGAATAGCAACTATCAGTTGCTCTGAGTAGCAACCCAGCTCGTGGAAGTAACAGTCAAGAGATCTACGTGTGTATGTGTGCATTACATTGGATAAATCTGCTGCCCTTTGAGTAATAAAGTATGCCTGACTCAAGTCATGGTATTTTCAATTGCCTCATATGCATGTGGATGTTTGTCATTGTATGAGGGATAGTGAAAAAGAATGAATGCATTTGAAATATGAAGCTGGTGAAGATTATTGAAAGTACCATGGACCGCCCAAAGAACAAACAATCTGTCTTGGAAGAAGTACAGTCAGAATGTTCCTTATAGGCTAGGATTGTCTCATGTCTTGAACACGTTTTCAGGAGAGACCAGTCCTTGGAGAAAGACCTTATTCTTGGTGAAGTAGATGAATATGTGCAAGAGGAAGGCCCTCAATGGGAAGAATGGACACATTGGCTGTACCCTTGTGCTCACACATAAGAACAACTGTGAGTATGGTGCAGAAGTGGACACTACATTATTCTGTGGTACACAGGTTCCTGTGGCTCTAAACTGACTTGACTGCACCTAAACAACAACTATAGCACCCCTTATGGCTTAGATAAATTATACAAGGAGACCTTGCCAAAGCTGAGATCCAGATCTGTAGAGTGCATCACTATGATGTATTGAAAGGTAGAGATGTCACTGAGGTGCTATGGCATAACTTCAAAGCTACCTTCTAGGCTACTCAGAAAGCATATTCACACACACAATTTCTAAAGAGGATGATCAGGGTCACTTCTTGAGACCACTAAGTTGACCAGTGTATACAACAGGAGCCTGGTATTGCTGAAAACGATTATGTAACTGGAACCTGGTACTGGAGGAGTCACCCTTGCTGTGAAAAAGAAGCTACCCAGGTTGCAGGAGGCAGACAGAGAGAAATGATTAGCCCCAAAGAAGCCATCTACAATGGTCCTTACTGGTAAATATTTACTTGAAAGCTGGCAAAAGGAAATAAGAAACCCTTCACCCCACCCCCAAGATGGAACCGAAGAGTGAATTTGGAATTGCAAACGGACAACTAGCAAAACTTTGGAATAAAAAAAATATCTTAGAATACAAGATTTGAGAAAATACGTGAACCGACTGAAGAAAGAACTTAAAACTATTTCTAGGGAGAGGAGAACATGACTTGAGTCAGGCATACTTTATTACTCAAAATGCAGCAGATTTATCCAATGTAATACACACATACACACATAGAGCACTTCACATTTCTAGGGAGAGGACTATGTCTGGTGTTACCATGTAACAGCATATGACGAGGTGTGGCTTCAGCAGAGCAATGTTGAAAATCGTGGGAGAAAAGAACACAGGGAAAAATGAGCTACTGTACAAGGCATGCCTTCTTAGATTGTTCATTATGAGATGCTAGGACGTGGAGCACTCTAATTCCAAGCAGAGAAATCATATGAAAAGGCTTGAATTTATGGGAATCACAAGTCAGGAATAATAAACCTCTATCCGAAAGGTAGTAAGCACATAAAAAGTTAATGTTGATGTGTTGGGAGCCGGCCCTAGCAGACATTCTCAAGGTCCTTCAAACAGTGACCGGCCCCAGTGGAAAATTACTGGCAGGTGGTTATGCTTTAAAAGATATCTTAGTCACCAAAGCTTCCTTGTTCTATGAAAATGTCAGAGACAGCTTGCAGTCTGTGTTACCCCCCGTCTCCCCCCGAAGTGTTCTTTGACCATTGTGCAGCTGTAACTGTTCTGCAGCTACATGACCTTGGTTGGTTATTTTCCCCACTCTTCACCCATTGGTTGAAATACTAAGCACTCATTGGACTACAGACATACCATATTGAGAATATGATGGATAGCTGATTGGTTAACATTCTTATGCTTCATTATAATAATACATGTTGGATTGGATATTGTGCAGCACACCTGATTAGAATATGCACCTCCCAGTTTCTCTTTATATTCCCCGAGCTTTGCCCAAATAAACGGAGCTTGATCAGCATTTGTCTTGCTCCACGTCTCCGTGTCTTTCTTTCCATCCAGGTTCGTCTTTCCCTCCAGGGTCCTGCTCGTGCGTCCCGCTGGCCGGGACACTACATTGATGCAGACGAAAGTGGTAGCATTCATTCGAGGGGTACCCAATAAAAACCAGAAAAAACTCTGCTGGGTGGAGCTTTTGTTGTTTACATTTTTCCTGCTAGCGGGCAAAGCATCAAACAACTCATTCTGATTTAGTGCACCCAGTGGTGTCGCCTGGGGAGGTCCTTTCTGGTAACAGTGAATTTTTTTTTAAACAATTTTCTTGAACCTTGTTTTTGGTGATGACCAATTTAAAAGAATAACTTATGGCAGTGAAATTTTGTTTCCTGCTCTGGAAAAGTGCCACAGAAACTGTTGTGATGTTGAACACAGCTTACAAAGACAGCGCTATGGGAAAAACTCAAGTGTATTAGTGGTTGATTCGTTTCAAAAAAAGTGATAAGTCAATTGATGACAAACCTCATTCTGAACATCCGTCAACTTCCTGAACAGACAAAAATGTTGACAAAATTGGTGCACTTGTGATCGAAGACCGATGAGACTATTGAAAAGAGTGGAAGTTATCTGTACTATTTTGGACCTTGGTTCAGTGAATAATAACAAAAGTTTTGGAACTGAGAAGGGTCGCTATGATCTTTGTGTCTTGGGTTGTCTGACCAAGAAAGAGTGTCCAGTTGAAACATTCTATGCTTTGAAAGAGCATCTCTGAAGCTACCCAGACTTCTTTTTCCCAAGGTCAATACTCATGACTAGACATGGTGCTATTCTTACTAACCTGAAATCAAACATCAACCCAATGGAAGATGCCATTGTCACCTCACCCAAATGAATATTTTCAAGAGAAATCCAAGATGAAGACTATGTTAATTTGTTTTGTTTTCTGTTTTGATGTGAGGGGGATAGAGCATTTGCTGTTCATTCCACCAGGTCAGATTATTAATCAAGCTTTCTATTTAGAGGTTCTGAAAATATTATGTAAGAGTGTGTGACAAAAACGGCCTGATTTGTGAAAGACGGGACTGTTTTCACCACCATGACAATGCACCGGCTTACGCAGCTATCTCCGTGCTCCAGATTTTGGCAAAAACAGCATGCCTCTCTTGTCCCATGCACCTTACTCGCCTGACTTCGCTTCTTTTTCGTTTCCACAAATTAAGAGGGATGTGAAAAGACAGGGGCTTGATGATGTAGAAGAGGTGAAGGAAAAAGAAAGAGGTGCTGTCAGCCATCAACTCAACAGATGAGTTTGAAAAATGCTTCCAAATATGGAATCACAAATTTGACCAATGTATTAAGTGCACTGGAGAGTGCAGCCTCACACACAATCTGCAGCATCCCACACTCTAGGGAGCAGTTCGAATCTATTCTAGAGTATCACAATGGGTATAAAACAGCCTGGCGGCACTGTAGTAGGTTATTTCCCATCCCCACACAGTAGTTATGTTAGACATTTTGCCCAGTCTACTTTCATAGAATAAAAAAGAATCAAACTGACTGTCTATGGATAGAGACAATGGAGAAATTTAATATTATCAGCCAAAACAAGGCTAGAGCCCCCCTTTGGAATACAAATCTAACTTCCCACTTTTCAATTCAAATTAAAGTTGAAGAAAAATAAAGTCTATGATAGCCAAAACAGACTTTGGGTCTATCCCACCTGAATTTAGAGACTATCTCAAGAACTGATTTGAAACATTGAAACTAGTTATGAGATGTTATAAAGAACATCATATATGATAAAAGCAGAGAGTCATTAAAAAGACTAGAATACTTTCTAACATTTTCTTCATTCTTATAATCACCATTATTGGCTCCCCATTTACCTCCAACCTCCAAAAATGGATTGTGGTGATGGTAGTTCACTACTTCTTGATGTGATTGATCCATTGAGTTGTATGATATATGAATTAAATCCCAGTAAAAATGTTGAGAAGAAATGCAAAAATGAACAAATGAAGGAAAAGACCTAGGTAAAAATTGCTCTTGAACACAGAGACGCTAAGACAAATGGAAGAAATTGTGAAGTAAAGCACTGGGGAGAATATATCAAAGAGGCATCTTGAAAAGACGAAGTACAATGTTATAATAAAAAAAAGATCTGGAGTTAGAAAACTGATAAGGTACAACAAACTCAGCGTATCTCATGCTGAAAGAAATGAAAAAAATAAATGTTGAGTTGCAATATTAAAAGAACCTGGAAAGAAGTTTACTTGTGTTTTGTCGATTATGAAAGACATTCCACTATGTGGATCCTAACAAATGGTGGCAAAGAAATCAAAGGAGGAAAATTCAAGAACACTAAATTATGCTCATTCAGAACCTGTACAGAGCCCACGAGGCAGTCTTTTATATAGAACAAGGGGATGTTTCCTGGTTTAAAATTTGGAAAAAGGTGTGTCACCGATGTATCCTTTCCCATACTTTCTCAATCTGCGTGCTGAGCAAGCACTTGGAGAAGCTAGAGTCTGCGAAGATTGGAGAGTGTTTTATTAACTATCTGTGATATGCAGATGTAACCACCTTGCTTGATGAAGGTGAAGAGGACTTAAGGCACTTGCTGATGAAGACAAACAATGCATCCTTGATATGGATTACAATTCAATATAAAAGAAGCATGGAAGCATCGATCCAGAAACCAAATGAATTATTGCATGGCAATGTTTCATACAACTGCATTCTTCAACGTGTTATAGAGTAATGTTACAGTGAGGCTTACGATGTGTTGATCCAAGCCATGCTGTTTTATGATCCCTCAATTGTATGTAAAATCTGGATAATGAATTAAGAAGGCTAGATAAGAATTGTTGCATATGGATTACTATGTTGGTAAAGAATGTTGAATATAATACAGACTTCCAGAAAAACCAATAAATCTGTCTTTTTAAAAGAACCTTTTATGAAGGGACAGATTGTCCATTAAAAGGGAAAACAGGGACCTTTCATTTCATATACATCGGATTTGTTATCAAGAGAAATCAATCTTTGGAGAAAGAAGTTATGCTTGGTAAAGTAGAAGATCAGCAATAAAAAGGAAGACATTCAATGAGATGGATGATTTTGTGGCTGTAACAATGCACTCAAACATAACACTATTTAGAAATATGCAGTATTCCTCAAAAATGTTAAATTCTGTTGAATGTTATTTCTGTTGTAAATAGAGTTGCTATGGGTCACAACCAACTTGATGGCGCCTAAAAACTGTAATACTTATATGTACAATTGATAAGTGTGGTGGAAAAAATGGGCTGAAACTTGTGAGGATAGAGCAAGATTGGGTAATGTTTTATTGTGCTACACAGAGTCAGTGAGAGTTGGAATTGACTCAATTGCAGCTCATAACAACACACACATATATGCACATATATTATATATGTATATACACAGGCATACATACATTAAAATGTATAGATGCACATGCACAAATATCCAATATATGTGTACATATATTCAATATAATATATGTATACATATATATATTCTAAAAGTCATATATAAATGATATTTTTAAATCCCTCACATGTATGTTTGTGTGTGTGTTTGTGTTCAATGAGCTTTGCTACTGAATTTATCAGATAGTGTCCCACAAGAGCTGCTGTTTCATCAGAACTGTTTTTTTAAAGGTATACTAATGAGACTAAGGTAGACATAGTACTTCTGGAACTTGTCAGCAACAGCCACTGATTGAAGAGCCATGTCCAAACACATTTTGTTTGGACTTCACCTGTACATGTATGAACTGGAACTCCAGTAACAATCCTTTTTGACACATCCCGAATCAAGCTCACTGCCATGAAGGCAAGGCTGACAAAAAGAGACCCTACAGGGCAGGGTAGACCTGTTGTGTGAGTTTCTGAGACTAACTATTCATGGGAATAGAGAGTCCCATCTTTCTCCTTCAGATAGACTGATGGTTTTGAACTGTTAGCTTTGACCACAGCCCAATGAGTAACCCATACACCACCAGGGTTTCCCTTTATACATATATATGTATATATATATATAACTGTAACTATATTATATTATATATTACATATATTATACAACTATGTGTGACTATATATAATAATTTATATTAATTATATTTAATGAATATATGTGTAATCTAGATCTCTCTGTATCATCATATTACATATGCATATATGTTTATATATACATATATATGGTCAGTATACATTTTAAACTAAAATACATTTTCTAATCAATTTATTGGTTGTAAGAGTGATACAGTTGTCAGTAACAAGCATTTTCACTTGTCAGTAGTTTTTCTTTTTAATTAAAATAGTATAAATATCTTAAAACACTAGTTATGCTCAGCATTATTTATCTGATAGCAATGCCAAGTGTTTATAGAACTGTAATGATGTATCAGATTCTGCCTATGTGCTTTGCACCTGTTAGTTTGCGAGTTATTTCGTAACCATATGAATGCATTGTTATTCCCATTCTGTGCTTGCGCAAACTGTGTCAAGCAGGGTTCCATAAACTGCTCATGCTCATAACCCCTATTGAGTACTGACGTCAGCTTTACATACAATTAGGTCTAATGGAATGCAAAACCAAAGTGTTTAACTCCCAAGATTTTCTTTTTATTTTCCTCTTTAAACATCCAGATTTCCTGCTGGAAATGATTTACCTTTTAATATTTTCTTTGCTTATGTACCATGAATCTGGAAAATCCACTTGAACATATGTGTGGTTTGAATTCTTGATTTCCTCAAGATTCTTGAGTAGAACTATACAACTGCACAGTGGTTTAACAAATTTTGTAAACTTGTACCAGTTGAGGTTTATTCTTTTCCACATCTCAGGGTTTCTGTTGAATGGAGAGATTAATAAACAACTCAAACACAACTTCATTTGTATTGTGTTAACCCCTGTGATAAAACTCTATACCCTAACATTTTGACCTTTAAAAATCACCTGTAACTTAGAATGTTTCTGGCCACTTCCATTGTATGTATATATATGTACCATCATCATTTCTGGGAATTTTATTTCTGTGTCAAAATAAATCAAAATATAATCAACGAAGAAGAAATATATTTGGGTTCATAGTCTTTGATAAGAATAATTTAAAATTGAGAGGATATAATTCACTTGATGTTTAACATCACAATCTGATTTTCCCCAATTAATTCCAATTCTGAAAAGTGAGAAAGCCTGTAGGTGCTAACCCAACCCAAATACTAGTAGAAGCAGTATGTCATGGAAGCAGTGTATATGGATTTAATTTGCTTGAGGATTTTACATACATATCAACTAGAAAATGTGCTTGCATGTTAATAAAATATGTCAGATGCTTGGGTATATGTGCATGAATGAGGAGCTCCAAAAAAGTGTTGATGGAAAACTGGAACTGAAGAAAAATGTAATTTTTCATGAACTTTTATATGTTCTCTCATGTATATGATGTAAAATAATTCTGTTGATGGTGTTTTTATGCACTCCTCCACTAACCAAAAGTGGGCAGTTTTAAGCTACTAGATACTCCATGGGAGAAAAATGTGATAAACAACTTCCACAAAGATTATAGCCTAGAAAATACTATGGGGCAGTTCTCCTCTATCTTAGAGGATTGCTGTGTATTTGAATCAACTCAATTGCATACAACAGCAATCCTAGAAGTCTCTTTCTTTCTCTCACACACACCATTAAGTAAAAATGTATTGCTACTGGAATTTCAGTTCATACCATACTCAGGCTTATTTCAAACAAAATGTGCTAAAACATGCTTTTTTGACCAGTGGAAGACTGCAGAAAAACTCTTATACATTTGTCTGCAAAACTAAGGACACACAGACACACACACACACACACACACACGCATGCATGTTTATGAAATGGGTCAGAGGAAGATTTTTAATTTAGAGCTAATATAAAAGTTTTAACAAAACAAATTGAATTTCTGGAAATAGTATACAAGATTATTGCCCAACATAAACAATTCATCTTTTTTTAGCTGAAACAAGTTTTTTAAGGAAATGAGGGAAGACTTCAAATATTCAATGGCTGCAGTGCATAAGTTAATGACAGAAACATAACATCTCCATTGATGTCATAAATACTGCTGTTTGGGACCCACACAATTCAGCACTTCTAATTTTAAGTGAATATCTTAACTTTAACAAGCTTCCAACTCAACAGGTGTCAAAACCGCACACACACACAAGATCAGCTAGCTCAAAGTGCTGATATTTCTTTAAGAATTTACAAAGATTGACGTTAACAACCAGGACTTTATGGAACAAATTGTAACTAGGAATAAACCTTGGATTTATCAAAATAATTCAGATAGCATGGTTTAATCAAAAGAATGACTTCCTGTGGAGATGTGTGTTGTGAGATGCCAGGAGGTTACTTCACACTCAGATTGAACAATGTACAGATGCACAACTGAACACTCTCTGGTGCTGGGCCATCTTCACAGCCAAAGCCCATTGTTTCAGTCCATTGTTGCCTCCATTGCATCAATCCATTTCACAGAGGGGCTTCCTCTTTTTAACGTATTTAATCTAGCATGATATCCTGCTCCAGGGACTATTCTCTATTAATAACATGTCAAAAGTTACCTGGCAGAAAGTCTCCCCATCCTAGCCTCTAAGAAGTATTCTGCCAATACTTCCAAGACAGATTTCTTTCTTCTCTAGGCTGTCCATGATACTTTCGATATTACTCACCAAGATCACAGTTCAAATACACCTCTGTTTTTTAAGTCTTTTTTATTTAACGTCCAACTTTCACATGTATTTGAAGTGATTTAAAATATTCTCAGAGTAACCTCATTGCTTTTCAACACTTTAAAGAGGTCTTCTGCCATAGATTTGGCAGCTGCAATGCTTCATTTTATATCTTGACTGCTGCTTCCATTAATATTGATTATGGAATAAGCAAGATGAAAAACTTGACAACTTCAAACCTTTTCCATTTATCATGATGTTACCTATTGGTATAGTTCTGAATATTTTTGTTTCCTTTACTTAGAGTTGTAGCCCATGCTGATGTCTGCAATCCTTGACCTTCATCAGCAACAGTTTAAGGTTTTCTCATTTTCTTTCAGCAAGCAATGTAGTGTTACTTGCATATCTCAAGTTTTTAATAATCCTTCCTCACATCTTTATGCCACATTTATCGACATATAATCAAACATCTCTAATTATGTGCAAGGCTTGCAGTTTGAATAAGTATGGTGAGAAGACATGTGATAGTTAGCTTTATTGTAACAACCTGGCCAATAGAAACATATGGGATTAATAAGACTGTTCAGTTTGTCTGAAAGGAGAAATGCCAAATGTGAGATTGTACACTGATTCATAGGCTGTGGCTATTGGCTTGGCTGGATGGTCAGGAATTTGGAAGGAACATGATTGGAAAACTGGTGTAAAGGAGGTGTGGGGAAGAGTTATATGGATAGCCCTCTCTGAGTGGGCCAACAAAGTAAAGTTAATCATGTCTCATGTGAACGCTCACCGAAAAGTTACCTCTGAAGAGGAGGACTTTAACAATCAAGTGGATAAGATGTCATGCACTGTGGAGACTAGTCCTGTTCTTTCTTTGCCACTCCTGTTATTACCCAAAGGACACATGAACAAAGTGGACATGGTGGCAGGGAGGGAAGTTACGCATGGGTGCAGAAATATGGACTTCCACTTACCAAGGCTGACTTTGCTACTGTCACTGTTGAGTGGCCCGTTTGCCAGCAGCAGAAGACAGTGTGAGTCCAAGACCTGGGACCACTTATAGGTAAGATCAATCTGGTGGCAGACTGATTACATAGGGCCACTTCCATCATGGATGGGGTAGAGTTTTGTTCTTATTGGAATAGACACCTACTCTGGGTATGGATTTGCCTTCCCTAGATGCAATGCTTCTTCCAAAACTATCATTTGTGGACTTAGAAAATGCATCAACCACCGGCATGGCATCCTGCATAGCATTGCTTCACATCAAGGAACTCACTTCACAGCAAATGAAATGTGGCAATGGGCTGATGCCCATGGGATCCACTGGTCGTATGATGTTCCTCATCAACCAGAAGCAGCTGGCTTGATAGAATGATGGAATGGCCTCCTAAAGACACTATTATGGTGCCAGCTCTGTGGCAACACCTTGCAGAGCTGGGGCAATGTTCTCCAGGAGGGTGTATATGTTCTAAACCAGGGGCCAATATATGGTGCTGTGTCTCCAATAGCCAGGATTCATGGCTCCAGGTACCACGAGGTGGAAGCCACTCACTATTACACCTAGTGATCCACTTGCAGCATTTTTGCTTCCTGTCCCAGCAATCCTATGCTCTTCAGGCTTGGAGGTCCTAGTTCTGAAGGAAGGAAATCTCCCACCTGGAAACACAGCACTGATTGCACTGAACTGGCAGCTGAGAATGCTCGCTGGCCACTTTGGGCTCCTCATGCCTTTGGATCAACAGGTGAAGAAGAAGGGTGTCACTTTACTGAGTGGTGTGACTGATCCTGATTACCAAGGAGAAATTGGCCTGGTGCCACATAATGGAGGTAAAGAATATGTCTGGAATCCAGGAGATCCCGTAGGCCATCTCCTAAGACTACCATGCCATGTGTTAAAATAAATGCTAAATTACATCAACCAAATCGTGACAGGACATATAATGGCCCAGAACCCTCAGGAATGAAAGTCTGGGTCACCCCACCAGGCAAAGAACCACGGCCAGCTGAGGTGTTGGCCAAAGGCAAATGTAATTCATAATGAGTAGTAGAAGAAGGTAGTTCTACCTATCAGTTATGACCATGTGATCAAGTGCAGAAGTGAGGTTTGTGATTGTCAGTATTTGTTCCCTATATGTGCTTATTAGATATCTTTCCTTTGTTCATGTACAATGTTCCAGATATAATTAGATTCAGTGTGTTTCTATGTATATGTATGATGTTAGGTGTATGTGTGATTTCATTAATGTCTAGAAATTATATATGGTTACAGAATTGTGTACAGGTGCCAAGTTGGCAAGGATTGGATTGTGATAGTTAGATTTATTGTGCCAACCTGGCCAAGAGGAACAAATGAGATTAATCAGGTCGCAGTTTGATTGGAGGACAAAGAGATAAATAATTCTGCAAGGCCCGTCCCCATCTGTCTTGTTCTCTGGTGATCAGACCAGTGTGATGATGCTTTAATTAGTTCTCTGCCTAAATCTCTCTATACTACCTGTGGGCCAAGCCAACCAGTAGATCTAATTGCTAAAGCTTGAGGCTCCTTAGAGACCTGCTTTGCCACATTGCTGTTGTTAAGGTTCTGACTGTTGCTGGCCCAACCAGCTCTTAGTTGCCTGTGGGCATACTGCCTGCTTTGCCCAAGGGAGGACTCCACTGTCTACTTCCTTGACCTTGGACCTGGCAGCTCACATGAGTTGCAGGACTTCCAGTATATTAACTTTTCCAAGAAAGTGAGTTGAACTGAGCCCTCTATACTGCTGTGTGGACTAATTAGCTATTATATTCGTTCTCGCTGTATAAACTTATCCTCATAGACATATAGTCATAAGTGTACTGGTTTTGTTTCTCTAGACAATCCTACTGAACACTGGACCTAATCCTTTGGCCCATACATTTTTTTAACCATGCAGTCTTCCCTTGTTTTATTTACACAATTTCCTCTCGATCCATATACAGGTTCCACATGAACACAATTAAGTGTTCTGGAATTTCCATTCTTGTCCAGGCTATCCATAGTGTGCTGTGACACACATAGACAAATCCCTTTGCATAGTCAATGAAACACAAGTAAACATCTTTCTGATGTTCACTACTCTCAACCAAGACCCATCTGACATCAACAATGATTTCACTTGCTCCACATCTTCTTCTAAATCAGGCCTGAACATCTGGCATCTCAATGTACCACTATAACTTCTTTGGAATGTCTGCAGAAAAGTTTATTTGCATGTAATATCAATGGAATTGTTTTAAAATGTGCATATTCTATGGGGACACTTTTCTTTGGAATAGGTATAGATATGGATCGATTCCAGTCAGTTGGATAGTAGGTGTCTTCCAACTTTCTTGTCAAACAAGTGAGTGCTTCCAGTGCTTCTTCAGCTTGTTTAAATATTTCAATGAAAATTCCATCAATTCCTGGATTCTTGTGTTTGGCTAATGCTTTCAGTGCAGCTTGTGTTTCTTCCTTCAGTACCACTGATTCTTACTGAAATGGTTCAGTATAGTTTAGTTCTTTTTGGTTCAGTGACTCTGTGCATTCTTTCCATCTTGTTTTGATGCTTCCTGACTCACTCCATATTTTCCCCATAGACTCTTCCAATATTGCAACTTTAGGCTTGGATTTGTTCTTGCATTCTTGCCTTTTAACAAATGCTGAGCATCTTCTTCCTTTATGGTCTTCTAACTCTAGATTTTTGCATATTTCAGTATAATATTTGACTGTGTATTCTGCCAATCTTTAGAAATTTTCTATTCAGCACTCAACATTATTATTTCTTCTACTTGCCTTAGCTACTCTATGATTAATAGCAAGGTTGAAAGTCTCCTGTTTGAAACTCTGATGTTTTCTTTCTTTCCTGCCTTTGTAATGGCCTTTCTGATTTTTTCATGCAGCTGTTCTGGAGGTCATGGCACAGCTTCTCCAGTCTTCTGTCATTAGTGTATAATGCATGAGATCTGCTCTTGAGATTTTCTGAAATTTGGGTGAGATAGACTCATGGTCATATTTTGGTCCTTGTGGAATTTTTCATCTTCTTCAATTTCAACCTGAACTTAAATATGAGAAGTTGATGCTTTATTTCGCCGTTGGCCCATGGCCTCGTTTTATCGGATGATATTGTGACTCACCTCTGTCTTTTCCAACAGATACAGTCAATTTGATTGATGTATGTTCCATCTGGAGGTCACATGTATAGTCACCATTTCTGTGGTTGAAAAAAATGTATTGTGATGCAGAAGTTATTGGTCTTGCAAAATTCTGTCATGCAATCTCCAGCTTTGTTTCTATCACCAAGATCATATTTCCAACTACTGTTCCTTCCTTTTTGCTTCCAACATTTGAAGAGATATTCAGGGATGATTAAATTCCTCTGAGTTGACAGATTAGAAAGTTAGTATCACTGATTTGGGATATTTTAAAGGGTAAGCTAGACTGATTTTTCTCATAGAATGCAAAACAATCACTGTTTATTATGATGATAGTTGGAAACTGCACTGATGAGCAAAAGGCCAGGAGAGTTAAGCCTATGTTTTTGTTTTTCATCATGGCAGTGCATTTGCTGATTCACTGATGGTAGCAAAGCCTATTCTAGGAGAATTCCACCGGCACTAATCCTGTCCACTCTACAGACCTCCCTTATCTTCCACTCGTGGCTTCTTTTTGTCCTCCAAACTCAAAGATCCTTTAAAAGAAACACAGTTTAGGTCTCTTGAGGTGACTGAAACAGTCATACTGCTGTGACTTAACTAGAAAAGTATAGAATCACTTGGAGAATTTCCAGACAAATGGAAGTACTGCTTTCAGAAATCTGTAGACATACATGATAGGTATTTCATTAGATATTCACATTTTATTTTGAAATAAAAGTTTCTATGTTTCTGAAACAGTATATTCTGATCTACCTTCAAATGTATATATGTGTTTCATTTTATCAAGTGTATAAAGTATCAAATGTATATATGTCTATTACTTATCTATTATCTCATTTACCAACATTTCACTTTAGTTAAAAACAATCTGTATATTTTGCTCATTAACAATGTAGATCTGGAAATTAGTTCTGGGTCCTTCCTAGATCCACTGTGTCATTGATCTCATTAAGGGTCATCCTTTTTTTCTTTGAGCCTCTACTTTAACAAGCATTAGATCTCTTTAAACACAGCAATCTGTCATGACATGTCCAAAGTATGTGAGATGATGTCTTACCATCCACACCTCTAAGGAGCATATTGGCTGTACTTCTTCCAAGACTTATTTGTTTGTTCTTCTGGCAGTCCACAGTAGTCATCAACACCATCATTCAAATGCATCCATTTTTCTCTGGTCTTCCTTATTCAGTGTTCAACATTCACATGCTCATGCATAGGAGGCTATGGGAAGTAGCATGATTGGTTTAGGTGCACCTTATGTCCTTAAAGTGACTACTTTGCTCTTTAATACCTTGAAATATTATTGGTCAGCAGATTTTTCAAGTGCAATTTGAAAGTCAAGAACAGTCTGAGTTCTTGACTGTTGGTGCCACAAACATTGATTACAGTATCTATGCTGTCTTGAGGTACCAATGAGTCATTTCCAATTCATATTTATCCCATGTAATAACATTGCCCGGTTCTGCACCATCCTCACAATTATTGTTATGCTGGAGCCCATGATTGCAGCCACTGTGTGAATCCTTCTTGAAGAGGAGCTTCCTCTTTTTTGATGTCCTTCTGCTTTACCAAGGGTGACATTCTTCTCCAGGTATTGGTACCACTTCATAACATGTACACAGCACATGTGACAGAGTCTAACCATTCGCCTTTGTAAGGATCCTTCTAGCTGGACTGCCTCAAGGCAGATTTGCTTGTTATTTTGGCAGTCCAAGGAACTTTCAACCTTCTTTGCTAGCACCATAATTCGAGTGCTTGGATTCTCTTTTGGTCTCCCTTCTGCACTGTCCAACTGTCATATATACATGAAGTGATTGAAAACACTATGGCACACTGTAATTCGCAAAGTAATATTCTTGATCTTCAACATTTTAAAAAGGCATTGTGTGGCAGATGTACCAACTGAAATGTATTGCTTGCTCTCCGGGGTGTTGCTTCCACGAGCCTTGATTGCAGGTACAAGAAAAAGGAACTCTTGGACAACTGAAGCCTTTTCTTTCTTTTCTATGAAGTTAAGTACTGTCCCATTGGTGGGCGTTTTTCTCTTCTTTACGTTAAATATAGAAGCTCTAGGTTATCTCCTGACTTGCATAATTAAGGCAGGAAAATGGTGGACAGAAAAAGTTAAAAAGCAAGGTGAACGGCAAACACCACGCTCATCACCAACCGTAGCCTTTGAATAATAAAGGACATTTATGTATGTCAGAAATTTTTAAATTAACAAACTTTATTTGTTTAAAAAAAACAATGTGCTAAAATAACTTCTTGACTTGTGAAAACAGACAAGAACTAAATAAGAAATTTTCTAAAGAGCATCTGATAAAGTATCAATTGTATAGTTCATACCACCAAAGTAAATACCATGGGCTATACCTAATGAACAATCTACTTTGTAAGAAGTGCAGCCAGAATGCTACTAGAAGGCCAGGGTAGTGAGCATTTTTCTCATCTACTTGGGACATCTTGCCAGGAGAGACAAGTCCCTAGAGAAGGACACAATGCTTAGTGAGGTAGTGAGTTAGTTTATTGTGCCAACCTGACCGATAAACACATGTGGGATTAATTGAAGGGTGGAGGGATAAATGGCTCTGTAAGCCTCACCTTTCTCTTCTCAGGTCTCTTGCTTTACACTTATATACACCAGGGTGCAGATGCCCTAGCAGTTCCCTGCTTCAGCTTGCAAGGTTGACTTCCTGAAAGACATCCCCCAGGAGAAGCTGCATGGACCTACCCGGATGCAGCCCTGGGTGCTGGAGCACCCATGTGGAGACTCCTGCCAGTGCTGGGATGTTTACACATTCACTGACTCGGCTTTCTTCCTGCAGTCAGCATCATTGTGTCTATTTTGTGAGATGGAGGACTCTGTGGATTGGTGTTGGACATATGGGTTAATGGGTTAATGTTGGACTTGTGGGCTTGGGCAGCACTGGGTTGGGATGTTTTCTTGATGCACACCTAACCTTTATATAAAACTCTCTCTTATACATGAGTTGCTGTGTATTTGTTTCTCTAAAGTACCCAGACTAATACAGGTAGCAAGGCAGTGAAAAAGAGGAACACATCTGACAAGATGAGATGACACAGGCGCTGCATCCATGCGCTCAAAATTAGAACGATGTTTAGGATGTCACAGGGTCGGGCAGTGCTTCGATGGTACGTACCGTGCTGTCGTCAGAACTGACTTCATGGCACCCAACAACAACAAAGTAAGCTTGTTTAATATTCCACTAAGCCCTTTAGGAATATATTGTTTTGAGAAAGTCATGAAGATATTATAGATTTTCTAAAGCAATGAATGTATTTTTAGAAAAGAGTAAAAAGCAAAAATGAGAATCCTCGTAGATCTGCTTTGGGAAATTCTAAGAACGTTTAGGAACTGGCTTCAGTTTTTCATTCTACCTCAAAGGCAGGGGCCATGATTTCTGTAGGTTGGAGTTTTGCTTTTTATCTGTAGCTCTTGGCGTACCTCTAACTGTCAGCTTCCCCTGAATACTGAGTTTAGCTCAATGAAGAAGTTACTTGCCCATCTGTTCTTGTACTTTTTTGTGTGTGTGCATATGCAGCTTGGCACAATTTGCATAAACACAAGATTAAGAAAATAAGCTTATCTTTGACTTTGTACATAAAATGCCCTTAAGCTCTTGAAACTTCAATATATAAAATAGAAGGAAATCAAAGACACATTTAAAAGTTATATTAGAAATAGATTCCATTATGTATGATCTTGAATGCAACATAGTTGACGAATTTTGAGCCAACAATGAGAGATTGAATTTCACACTAATTCTCTCCTCTGTGTTTAATTGCCAACTAAAGTCTTTAGTAGTGGTAGCGTGAAAAGTATCCATTGATGATGATGACTCTTGAAGAGTTGACATAATTCTCTGCTGAGATTAGATTACATTTTGACATGTTTTAAACCTCAATCCAATTGCAGAATTTCACTGATCATTATTTACTTAAAAAGATTTTCCTACCTACTCATAAATTCTCTTTGATGTTCTGTTTTGTACCAGAACTGGCATTACGTATCACTTGATGTGCCAGCTGCTAATTAACTGAGTAAGTAAAATGTGGGTTTTCAGTGATTAAAAGGACTAAAACTTTATTCAAGTTGTATTTGCTATTTTGATTTTGTTCTCTTTCATTTAAAATACAGCTGGCAGTAGGTGATTCTTTAACGTAGTTTGTCCTCTTGACCTTGAAAGAGTTGCTTTTAATTATGAGGTTTGTAGTCACTTAAGTTCTTCGAAACCTGCAATTCCTAAGTTAAATAACACTGCAAGTTATGAAAAAAATAAATTAGCAATGCTCATGCCAACAGAACAAGCATGGAGTTCCAGAATATACATTCTATGGAGCATCGCATTGAAGCTTTTGTTTTTGAATTATACTCATCGTTGTGATGCGATCATTGACCAATTATATTCTTCTGTCAAAGGCCAACTGCATTCAAGTGGGAAAGAAGATTTTATATTCTATAAATTACATCAGGCCTATTGAGTCTGCAAACCTCATGGACTCTCTACGTTATGAATTTCTATTCCTCATAGGTGATCTTATTGATGTGTTCTAACCACAATGTGTAATCACCACTATAGTGCCATTCAAGTGGCCCTAATATATATATATATATATATATATATATATATATATATATATATATATAGTTAACTCTGTAGAACTGAAGAGCTCAGAAATTATAAACATATCCCTGCCACTCAGCCAATCTGTGTATTAGTTTGTAGTATCGGTCCCCCAGAGCTTCAGTCTTGCACATTTACTTTCTTTGAATTTTATATTTTCTGCTTGAAAATGGTTTATATATATCTTACCATTCAGTCCTCTATATATCGAAAGCATTCCCATTGTACAAAGGTAGAAATGGATTCCCACAGATTTGTTTGAAGTGTTTACTCAGGCCATTTAATAGTGTACAAGATTATTATGCATTTGCCCTGCTGTAAAGAAACCTAAAAGTATACACTTTATTCATGGGCATTTTGAAAGCGCACATCTAAAGCTAAAGTATCAGCCACTTAGTAGCTGGAGAATCTTATGGAAGTTCCTTTCTCGTTTACTATCCTTATTGCTTTGTTCGAGTGACAATAGTGTAACAACCCTACACAGTTGTTCTCAGGATAAAATGAGTTAGAACAGTAAAATACTGGAAATTATTCCTGACATATCTTCATTCAATATGAACAGCTTTGATTATAATCAAGTTCATTTCCTTTTCTTATTCTAATTTATTTAGATTCATGCTAGCAACATTTTTGTTAAAGGGATAGGGTGACTGTCTCTGACATCTTTGCTAGAATAAGACCTGCCCAACACACGGATCTCTTTGATGAGTGACAGCATTTTCAGACAAAACAACTTAAAGCCTTTTCCCCACCAACTTTGAGATAAATAGTCTACATCAAGAGGCATTAACTATCTTACAGAGACTTTTATGTTAGAACCCTGGTACTCGACTGCATTAGTACTCAACAAAATCAGATTTTGACACGAAATGTCAAGAGAGCTTTGCATCAGAGCTAGAACAAAACATCAGAAGCCAACATGACACACACGTGATTTTTGTAAACAAAAGCAGTTCCTGTTTCTGTCACTTGGCGTTATATAGCGTTAGTATGCATTGTTTCAACCTTTTGTGGCTGTGTTCCAAGTGTTTTGCTATAATTTTCTTAGATTTTGTGTGACTTTTTGTACTGCTTTTAGATTAAAAAAAAACAAACATGGGTCCCAAGAAAGAGTTTTTTGAAAAGAATCATCATGATAAGGAACTGGTTAACCACGTTATCGATATTGTCAATGATAATTTAGTACACCCTTTTAGAAAACAGTTAAGGAAATGCCAACAGCAGACCACATTAGACATTTATTTTTTTAAAGAGAAAGCCAGCCAGGTCCTGGAGAAAAAAGGCAAAGAAGGGAAAAAACTCCTGAAAAGCAGCTCCCAGTTGCTTTGATGGAAGGGGATTCCCCTTCCCAACAATGACTCTCTCTCCATCCCTCCTCTCCGCATCCGTGTCCGCAGATCCAGATCCTCATCAGTTTCAAGGTCTGGGCCACACTGTAGTTGTTACAAACGTTTTAAATGTGTGTTTCTTATTTAAATTATATTATTTAACTCTGAACTTATTTACTTAGAATTGTTTGCATAATGTTTTGTATAAAAAGTCAAGATTAGGGTAAAAACTTGGTGGTCAAGAATGAATTGATCCATTTTCAGTTATTTCTTGTGTGAAAAATTGATTTGGAGCTTGACTACATCACATCTCAATGCTCCTTCTAGAACAGAGTAGTGTTGAGGTCCCGGCTTGTACTGCATAATCTAGTTGTTAAGAAATGGGGGGGCACAGTGGGGATACAGCAGAATATTATAGTATGTCAGAAGACACGCCTCAAAGTGAGCTCAAAAACAACTAACTTTCAAAGAAAATTGTTATAATTTTTTATAATCGATGGTCAAAATTCTAACAGCTTAGAAAGTTCCAGGGGGTTGTTTGTTTTCTTAAATGTATGTTTTGTTTGTTTATTATATTAAAGGCAGATAATGGGGTGGACAAGAATGTGTATCATTCTATTGAGTTATAAGTCACTACATTTTTTACCTTTGTTAATGGTTTCTTGCTTTCCTCTTTTTATTTATAAACCCACTACCATCAAGTTAATTCCAACTCATTGTGTTCCCATGCTGATAGGGGTTCTGAGAATGTTTTTGCTTATAAGAAAATAGTGTTAGAGGATTACTAGAGCTTAACCTAATAGGAATTTTCTGGTCAAGATTGACGTTTATTTCAAGAGTTATTAATTCATATACTTTCAGTCAATATTGCATAAATCATTTCATATTCGATTTGCGTCATTGGAACATGCAGAATACCAATGCTGGCTCATAGAAGAGTTACATATATAGAAAATTGATTAACCTCCCTAAACCTCTGTTCATTTGCCAACAAACTAGAGTAGGGCATTTTTAGAATACTGTTCTAAATATTATGTGTAGTCTGTTATTATTTTCTGGTTTAGGTTGTGATGCTGAACCCTATGCCACCAGTATGTTCAAAGGCTGACAAAATAATCTATGGTGGAAGCATTTCAGTGAAGCTTCCAAATTAAAGCCAAGTAAGACACAAGATCCGATAAACACCTCAGGTGGGAAGCCAGTCAAAATGTGACCAGGACGAGTTCCCTCTTCAACGTTGACCTTAATGGTGTTGGTTGAGGAGAGCATTTAGCATCTCTCAAGCTGAACGAACTAAAGAAAAAAGTCGTGCCTTCAGTGGAAAAATACTAAACTGTGCAGAAATCTTCAAAACAAGATGGAAGGAATATATAGAGTAACTATGCCAAAAAGAACTGATTTTTATTCAACCATTTTAAGAGGCAACTATGGTCAAGAACTGAGGTTGTTGAAAGGGAAGTCCTGGATACAGTGAACTCATTAGTGAAAAACAAGGCTCCAGTAGTTGATAAAATATCCATTGAAATATTTCAATAAGATTGTTAAGCACCATAAGTACTAAGTCATCTAGGCCAAGTAGTTTGTAAAACAGCTATCAGGCAAACCAAGTAAGGGTGAACCATGTATGAGCCCATGCCATAGAATGTGTCTCAACAGAGTGTGAAGCCACTTAACATCATTAATGCCAGATGCAAGTAAGTTTTTTCTAAAGCTACATCAATACTGGTTGGAGCAGAACATAAACGGGGAGCTTCCAGAAACTCAAACTGGATTTAGAAGAGGATTTGGCACAAGAGATGTCATTACTGACATCAAATGGGTCTTGGCTGAGTACTGGAAAGACGCTTACTTGTATTTTGTTAAGTATGCAAACGCATATGACTGCTCATGGGAAACCTGTACAGAGACCAAGTGGCAGTCATTTGAATAGAACAAGGGAATATGCATGCTTGAAAATCAAGAGATGTCTGTCAGGGTTGTGTAATTTGTCATACTTTTTCAATAGTATGCTCAACAAACAATCTAAGAATCTGGAGTATATGAAGAAAATTGCAGCACAAAAATAGGGGAATACTTATTAATAACCTGCTATATGGAGATAACACCCCTTGCTTGCTTAACGTGAAGAGGACTCAAAGCACTTGCTGATGAAAATAAAAACTTCAAACTTCAGTATGAATTTTAATTTAATGTAAAGAAAAGCAAAATCCTAACAACTGAATCATTAGCATACATCCTCACTAAATGAGAAAGACTGACGTTAAAGATTTCATTTTGCTTGGATCTGCAATCAATACTCATGGAATCAGTAGTCAATAAATAAAATGACATATGATGTTCAGCAAACCTGTTGCACAAGACTTCGTTAACGTGTTAACGAGCAAGGATGCCACTTTGAGGACTAAGCTGTGGCTGACCCAATCCGCAGTGTTTTCAAACCCCTCATGCATGTGAAAGTTGATCAGTGGGTACAGAAGACATCAGAAGAACTGATGCCTTTGAAGCACAGAGCTGGCAAAGACTATTCAAGATACCATGGACTACCAGGGAAACAAACAACCTGTCTTGGAAGACATTGCCAGAATTATCCTTAAATGTGAAAATAGAGAGAAGCTGCCCCAAGTACTTTGGACATTCTAACAGGAGAAACCAGTTGCTGAAAAAGGTCATAATTCTTGGTAGAGAGTCAGCAAAGAGGCAGAAAACTCTCAATGAGATGGATTGACACAGTGGCTGCAACAATTGGTTCAAATGGTGTAGGAGAGGCCTGCTTGACTGTGTTGTGTGTAGAGTTACCATGTATTGTCATTGACTGGAGGCCACCTACAAACAATAAAAGCAATGCCTAGGATGATGTTATCCTTGATGCATTTCAGTCCATGTGAACAACTCCCAATGTTCCTATAGCCATGCTTCATTCATTCCACATTGTGATTATTTATGGATGTTAACAGCTCACCCTTCTCATTTGGAGGGATGCCCTAACAGCAAATGAAATTCAAAATATTTGAACTAACCAAGATATTAAAGATGACTCTACATTAACATAGCTCTTGCTCTCTTTTTGAGCAAATGGGGCTTGACCGAACTACCTTCAAATGGTGCTCATTTCCCAGAAAATGTTTGCCTGCTATTAGTAAGGGTTTCAGTCCCTAACCTCTCTACAGTGTGCCACCAATTCCTTCTCCCTATTTTGTCCTTAGTCTGGAAGCTCTGCTGAAATTTATTCACCATGGGTGACCATTGTGTTTTTTGAAATACTGGTGGTATAGCATCCAGCATCACAGAAACAAGCAAGCCGCCACTGTACAACATGTGGACAGATGATTGGAGCACATCAATGATGCAGTTCCATAATTTCTGCATTTTGGGGCCATTTTATTGAGAATGAAATGAGAAAATCAATGACTACAGATTTTGTGGTAGTTACCCAATTTCATGTCAACTTGAAAAAACAATGAAGGGGTGGAGGCTAGCCTGTCAATCAGGTCACAGTTTTGTGGGCATAGACTTCTCATAAGGATTCTGGAAACTTTTTCTCTTCCTCCCAGAGGTGGGACACACTCTCTTGCTGCTTCATGTTCCCATTGACAAACCACAAAGAGCCACGCTGAAGGTAGCCAGATCCCTGGAGATGCTTCTTCCACCATTGGATCCACAAGACTTCCCACTCACCGGCCTGTGATTTTCTTGCATTTGCCATCGTTTCATGTGTTGTGTGAGTCTGAAGAGGAATTTCCAGACTAGTATCAGACAAATGGGGTAATATCAGACTCATGTACTTGATCTAGACTGGACTGACAGTGATGTTCTAATATACAATTATTCTTTGCTATAATGTTCTTTCTTATACAAACATGAGTATCCCTAGATTTGTTTCTCTACTCAACCCAGCCTAGCACAGCCTTCATTATAGATCATACTTTTATATAAAGAAAAGAAAATCCAAATAGGAACACCGTGATAAATGGAGGAAAGACTGAAATTGTCAAGGATTTTATTTTACTTGGATCCATAAGCAATGCTCATGGAAGCAGTAAGGAGAATAACGATTCTTGAAGGTATGGGAAGATGGGGGTGGGAGCCACAGAAATGTATGTGAATGGACATATTGGATAGTGTAAGATTCAGCTAAAATAAAATAATAAAAATAATAAGGGTTCCTGGGGGTAGAGTGGGTGAGAGAGGGGATAATAGGAAGCTGATATCAAGGAGTTCAAGGAGAAAGAAAATGTTTTGAAGCAGATTGTGGTGCAATTGTACAATACTGCTTGATGTAATTATTATAGAAAGCTATGATATCTGGAGGAGCTCCCAATAAAATTATTATTAAAAAAGGAAGAAAGAAATCAAATGAGATATGTGGAAATTGCAGATATGTTGCAAAAGTCTTTTACACGGGGTTAAAAGTCTGTGATGTCAATTTAAAAAATACTGTGTGCTTGACCCAAATATTTTCTTATATGTTAATGTGGTCTTATATGCAAATGAAAGCTGTACAATGAATAAGAAAGATGGGAGACAAATATGTGCCTTTTAATGAGGACATTAGCAAAAAATATTGAATATACTGTAGACTGTCAAAAGAACAAAGACATTTCTTAGAAGATGTATAGTCAGAATATTCCTTTTATAGGAGAATGGTGTGTCTTAATCGTAAATACTTGGAACATGGTATCAGGAGGGATCTGGCCCTGGAGAAGGATTTCGTGATTGACAGATGGCCCCCAAAAAGAAAAAAAAAATGTCTCGAGAATTATCACAGTGGTTGCAGCAATTGTTTCAAACATAGTAGCAATTGCAAAGATGGTGCTGAACTGGACAGTACATGTCTACTATTGTAGACTGGGTCACTATCGCATCAGAACTTTCTCATATAGGTCTTTAACAAAACCCAAATGCATAGATGAGCTCACAAAGAGCTGCAGAAATAATACAGCTTCAGTTTATCATACAACAATCAAACTCACTGCCCTTCCCATTTTCCCCTTGATTTCTCCAGGAATGTTAAAAACAGGGCACTTCCGAGGAAACAACTGTCTCACAGCTTGTCATCAGTATAAAATCTCACCCTGTGTAATTCTTCATAGGACAGAACTAACTAGTGAGGCAACAAGAGAAAGTGACAATTTCATATGAGACTCAATGTGCTGAGATAAAGTACCTGTCAAAATCCCATTCCCTAAAGGAAGAACAAAGCCTGTACATCAGAAAATGAGCAGTGTGACAGGCTGCATACTGCTGCGAACTGGAAGGAGATGGGCTAGCTCTGCCTCCAGCTTTTCACACAGGATGCTCAAGGCCAAATACACAGGTCAGGCAAGAAACAGTAATTCATCAGGCCCCAGCCAATGTCCTATCATGGCAGGTTAAAGTAATGAAGTGGATTTGTCTTAAAATATTTATGAATAAAATATAAAAATTATTTATCATTTTTTTGTTCTGTACTATGTAAGGTATTCACCCTAGAAGTAGACATTAACATTTTATATGCTGTGAATTTGATTGTAAAGTGAGTTTTTAAAATGAAACCTGTAATCACCGCAGCTAATTATTTTTCGTTTTCTGCCCTTCTGGGTTTCTCGCACTTCACCCCACTCACTATTTCCTTCTCCTGGCCTTGCGCTCTGCTTCCCACCCAACCCCTCCCATGTGGCTTGTCAGGTGTCTTTTGGGACATAGAAGTGCTGTGTGTGACAGGTCCCAGCTACTTCAATTTAGATTTGTTCCATTTTGTTCATTAGATTATAGCTCAGGCTTGTGCACAAATACAGTCTTAATCTTTGTGACATCATTGACACCAGTTAAAATTAAATTATACCCTCATTTGGCTACAGCAAAGACTTGAGGGAAAGAATCATGTTTTAATTTTCCCTTCACTTAGTAGTTTCCTCCTGTATATAGCAGAGGTTAACTGGTAAATCCAGGATTATCCCAGTTATATTTACAATAATTATCATTTATTTTAGGTTTCACTTAATCAGTGTTCAACCTTTGCTGGGTGATAGACTGTGCTAGGCAGATGTAATGTGTACCAATAGCAATAACACCTTTTTCTCACTTTAAAGAACTTACGGGAAGAGAATCAACTTAAATGTAGAAGCCTTTGGAGGATTGTATATGCCCTCACACAAATCAGGATTGCACATGCTTTTGTTATTAAATGTCCGTAAGTTGGATCTGACTCATGATTCATACTAACTCTGAATATCACAATATATCTTGGTCCTCCATGATTCTCAAAATTGTTCTTATGCCAGGACTTACTGTTGCATCATTGTATAAATCCATCTCATTAAGGATCTTTATTTTCTTCACTAACCCTCGACTTTACCAAGCATGTTTTTCTTCTCCATCGATTGGTCCCCTCCTGAAAACATGTCCAAAGTACATCAGACTAACGCTAGCCACCTTAACTTCCAAGGAGCATTGTGACTCCCATTAGTTTCTCCTAGACAGACTTATGCATCTGGTATTCCATTGTTCTTAAATACTTTTCTCTAATACCATAATTCAAAAACATCAATTCTTCTTCAGTCTTACGTATCCAATATTCACCATTCACATATATGTGAGGCTATTGGAAATTAAGTAGCTTGGGTCAGCTCTAAGGCAGGATATTTCAGCAATGCAATGCACCATTTGAATCCTTAACTGCTGATTTCATGAGCATTGATTTGAATCTAAATAAATTAAAACCCTTGGCAATTTCAAACTTTTATCCTCTTATCATTATGCCCACTGGTCCAGTTGTGAGGGTTTGTTTTTCTTCACATTGAGTTGTAATCAACATTGAAGGCTGTGGTCCTTGAACTTGTTCAGCTAGTACCTCATGCCTTCCTCCCTTTCAGTAAGCAAGTTTCCTTCACCTGTAAATCACATGTTGTTAAAAAGCTTTTCTTTAAACCTATGCTCCATTATTTTTCATGAAGCAAAACTTCTCATATTATTTAATCAGTATATAAAATAAGAATAGTGAAGCCCTGACACACTTTTCTTCTCTGATATTAAACCATGGATTATCTCCAGCTCCCTTTGAATCACTGTATCTTGATCTTATTACAGGTTTCCTACCACCATAGTTATGTGTTCTGGAATTTCCATTCTTTGCAATGTTGTACAAAGTTTGTTACAACACATACAAGTTGAATGGCCATTAAAACATCTTTCTAGTATTATATGATTTCAGTCAAGATCTGTCTGATGGGAGCAATGATATTCCTCAGTCCCTGTCCTCTTCCGAGTCCACTTGTCCTTTCTGGCAGGGCTCTCATGATGTGCTGCTGAAACTATTGTTGAATTTACTTCAGCAAACATTTGCTTGCTTGTGAGAGTAATGGTATTTTCAATAATTTCCACATTCTCTTGCACCACCTTTCTTTGGAATGGGCACCAATATGAATCTCCTTCTGTCGGTCATAAGGTAGTTGTCCATTTTGTTGATAATAGGTTAGTGAGTGTTTCCAGCACTCAATCATTTTTTGGGGGAAACATTTCTACTGTTGTTCATCCAATTCTCAGAACACTGTTTTTATGTTAATACCTTATGTGTTAGTCCGGGTGGACTAGAGAAACAAATTCATAGACATGCATATGTGTATAAAAAGAGATTTATATACAAGAGTAATTGAATATTGAGAAAACATTCCAGCCCAATCCACATCAAGTACCCTTCAGACTCATGAAACACATACAATGACACCAAATACAGGAAGATCACAGCAGAATGGGTAGGAAGTCTTCTGGATCCAGTGGTGGTGTAAGCATCTCAGCTCTGCCAAGGGTCTCCACATGGCTCCACCCTTTCCCAGGGCACTAGTGTAGTTCCATGTGTCTTGTCTGTGTAGTTCCATGTGTCTTGTCAGTAGAGCATCTCTCAGGGAGTGAGAAGAGAGAGTGTGTATCTTTCACCTCCAAGGAGGAATATAGGAACTCTCAGAATCCTCAGGAGAAAGCTAGGCCCACACAGAGGCCTCATTGGCTATGACTCTACTGACAGAGTAGACTCCACCCCTTCACACTTAATCCCCTTGAGTCCCAATTTGACACCAGATTATGTAAGGACCACACCTTCAGTTCAACTTGGATTTCTTTAGTCAATACCATTGATTTATTTTTTCATTATATATTACCTCTTGGAATGGTTGAATGTCTAGTCATGTCCCAAGAGCAAAGGAAGGTGTTAAAAGCTTTGCTACATTCAAATAATTAAGGTTAGCTGTGCTTTGAGGAGGCAGCTCTTCATCAGCAGTATTTTGTATCCCTTTCAAACTGAGCAGCGCATCCTCTCACATTCCATAAGACAATGCTCCACTGCTACTTATAAGGCTTCAGTGGCTAATCTCTTTGAAGTGAACAACCTACTCCTCCTTCTTATATTTGCACATAGAATGGAGAAAAGAAAGTTTGCTTAGTGGGGTTAGAAAAAGTTCATAAAATAAATGATATCTGGTGTCTTAATTACCTAGTATTACTGCAACAGATATATCACATATGAGTAGTTTTTGAAACAGGAATTTATTATCTCACCTCATATTTAAGAGGACAGATATCTTCATGCACAGGTTTAGCTTTTGGAGAAAGTTTTTTTCACTCTAGAGATTAAGAGGAAGGACCTTCTCTCCTTTCAGTATCTGTAGGTCCAAACATCAGTAAGTAAAATGGCAGGGTGCTGACAATTTCAACAGACAATTTGGCAGGTCACTTGCTTATCCAAAGAAACGTAGGTCAGATGACAAGACAGATGCAGGCACCAGACCCAGTCAAAAGCAATACGCCTTTCACAGCACCTATTTTTATTTTAAGCAGGCCCTATCCTCAAGAAAACTTCCTTCAAGTGATTTAGTATTTATAGCTGATCTCACCAGGAGGAATTATTAAATCTTCACTGCTAAACCACTGAGAATCCTGGGTCAGTCAAATTGATATTAAATCTTGATTACCGCAACTCTCAATGAGATAGATTGACACTGGCTGAAGTAAATGGGTGAGACAGAGCAGCAATTGTGATGGTGGTGGTGGAAGCCATGGCAGTTTTTCACTCTGGTACATGGGATTGATAAGAATCAGAACCAATTCAGTAACGCTTAACAGAAATCTTTGTCTATCATTGAATATCGAAATAAAATAATTTTACGTTGTTGCTCCGGTAAAAGTTCATTATTTTAAAGTTCCTGTACTCTACTCAAAAATGTATATGCTTTATGGTAATTCATTCATTTTTATAATTTAATTAATTCATATGTACCTTATCACTCAATCTCTTCTTAGTTCCTAGAGGAAAGATATTGTCTGATGTATAGAGATATCCTCATAACAGTGCCTCCATATATATGTTTTCAAAAATGAAAGATAATGAAATAATTACTCAAACTATAACTAAGCTAGAACAATATTATATTTTCAAAATGATTTGAGGGTTTTTTTTAAGAATTATGATTAAAGTTCCAAATTAGGGCAGTATGTCTTCAAATATTTTTGAGGTTTTGTATGCTTGTTTATTTTCCTACATGACTTCATGTCCTTTAATAGTCATTAAACTTCTGAGGAGAAGGTGGGGGATTAGCTTCTGGATTATTTCTTTTGCTTCTGATTTTAATAACTTAAAACAAAATAGGTTAATCAATTTTCAAAAA
>NW_022111369.1:92049040-92062830 GCF_000313985.2 Echinops telfairi
GTTGTGTTAAAGTTCCCTCTAAGCAGCTCTCCTGGGCTGGATTCTGCGGAGTCCCTCTGGTACGTGTCACTCCGTCGCCATCTTCCCGGAAGTCGAGAATACAAATTTTAAATGCCAAGACATTAAGAAGTATAAATGAGACATAAAATCAACAGAAAACTTATGCTATATACCATTCCCAAATGTCAAATATTAAAAAAATTGAATTCAATGTTTATATACTATTTATCCGATCTTTACTCACAAATGGTTGCTCAAATATTATTGTAGGGGTAGTGTATGATTTAATGTGTCTCTTCCAGCCAGCGTATCAGGAACTCACACCAAAAGGCCTTTTCTGGCATGGGTTTTTGGGTAAAGAGATAGGATTAACTTGTGAGTAAATACTAACAGCCTACTTTCTGCTGATCCACAGTGAACCTTCTGTGAAGCAAGAGAAAGGATTTCACTGCCAGAAAAAGCACATCCTTTGCATTCAGTAACTGATTCTAGGACCTGATTTCACCAGCTTTCACCTTCTTGGGAATAAGGAGGATCTTCCAGATGGACATCTGAATTCCGATTTGTGACATAGCAGCTCTTACAAGACATGAGCCATTTTCTTTTATGTTGTGAGTTCTAAGTCCCCATTGCAGTCAATGACTGAACCCTGAAATGTAAAAGGAGAAGGTGGTGATAAATGTCAGACATGATGGAGTGGCACAGCAGTGTGAAAGGGAGGACATTTGGGTTATAGTTAACCTCCATCTTCTTGGCACCAGTCTTGTGTTAATTTTCTTAAAAGAAATTGCTACTACAACTGTAAACCATGTATTAAATATTAAATTGTGGTTGTCGATCATGTTCTTCGTGAGCCTGTATAAACCTGATTTTAGAAATATATTAATGATTTTTTTTCTTGCTGTCATTAGTAAGCAGAAGCAATGCAAATTCATAAAGTGACACCGGGAAGCTTTTGACCAAATCAGACTATAGGATTCCCATAGGCAGTCTTTCCTTCTGAATTGCACACATCTATTACATTAAGAATAACAGCAATAATTTTTAAATTATCAAGGGTTCATGAGGGAGGGGGAGCAGGGAAGGAGAGGAAAAAGTGAGGCATTGATGCCAGGGGCTTGGTTAGAGAGCAAACGTTTTGAGAATGACGAGGGCAATGACTGTACTTTACATAATTGAAGTATATATGGATTGTGATAAGAGTTGTATGAGCCCCTAATAAAATGATTTTTTAAAAAGAATAACAAAAAAGTCTATTTCTCTGATAAAAATACATTTATATTAGAACAAGTTCATGTAACTTGTTCAAGCTTGAAAATGCACACACAATCTTGAAAATGCATGTCCTTGGTTGTTGAAACTGAATCATAAGAAGAAATTAGGGATGGAATGAGAGTAAAGCAAGCATAACAAAAAAAGGGGTTGTTGTCTCACTGTCTCACTGCCTCACTCACTGTCTCACTGCCTCACTGTCTCACTGCCTCACTCACTGTCCCACTGTCTCACTGCCTCACTCTCTCACTCTCTCACTCACTCACTGCCTCACTCTCTCACTGCCTCATTCACTATCTCACTGTCTCACTCACTCTCTCACTGACTCACTCACTGTTTCACACTCTCACTGCCTCACATACTGTCTCACTCACTCTCTCACTGCCTCACTCACTGTCTCACTGAAAAAAGAAAAAAAACAAAAAAGGGGTTGCCTTTAATTTGGTGCTGGGAACTCTCAAAGAGAGTGGAATAAGAACATGGAATATCATTTCCAGCAATAAAATCATTCTACTTGCTTTACCTCTTGGTGGTTTTCAATCTCTTTCAATGCATGCAAATGCTGAGAAATGATTAAAAATAAAATAAAAACAAGACAGAAGAAGAATTAATGCAGTGAACACGCGATGCTGGTGAAGAATGTCGAATGTACGATGTGTTGAGAGAAGAACAGATTGATTGTGGTGGAAGTACAGTTAAAATGCTCCATTCAAGTGAGGAGGGGAGACGCAGCCTTGTTTACTTTGCTCACATTATTGAGAGAGATCAATAAGTAGAAAGGGACAGCATATTTGTTAAAGTAAATGATTAGTGGAAACAAGGGAATCCCTCAGCAAGATGGACTAACATTATTGCCTTATCAATAGACTGAAATATCAAAAATCATGAAGTCTGTTTAAGACCAGGGGAAGATCAGGGTCCATGCCAGTGGTCAGAGTCAATTCAATTTCAGCTGTCAGCAAAACAGTTAATTATTCATGTCTATACTTCAAACTAGTAATGGTTAGAATGCCAAAACAAAATAAAACAATTCATGAAGTACTTTCTTTCTATAGTGGACATTTTTCAAAGGGTTTTTTTTTTTTGACTAAAAAGAGAAAATTGAACTCATAAAGTAATGTGTCAATACACTGTTGGGAAATACACAGATAAGATAACTTTTCAATCAGAGAAAGTTTAGACTTGTCCATAGAGGAGATTGAGTAAAGCAGATTTTTTTTCACCTGAACCCAGTTAATGATTTGTTCTGAGCAGAATTTTCTACTAATCCAGGAAAAAGACATTCTGCTTCTCCTCTGTGCCAGATTGACTCATTTTACAGTTTTCCATTATGGAAATAGCCAAGACTCCCACATTTACATATTTCATCCATTCTTACCTCTTTTTTATTTAAACCAGGTTCTGATATGAAAAATATATATATAATTTTTCTTTTTGTCAACAAATATTTGAGCACCAACTATTTAGAATGTACTGTTGTATAAAGTCATTAAAGAGCAATGGATCAAACTTTGTGACTCAAGTATTTTTAAATAGATACTAAAATTTGAATCATATAGTTCTTAGAAATAGATTGCAAGGCCATGCTTTCTAGTTTGCCTTAGCCTAGAAGATCTGCTGAAACCTGTCCACCGAGCCTGGTGTTACTGGTACTATGCTAGCTTGCCTATCAAACAGCTCCTAGTTGGAATGTTCAGCTACTCTAGTGGCATAGTTTTGGGGGAAAAAACCTGGTTAATTTTCATAACTTTGATCAAGAGTCAAATTAAAAATAAGATTTGAAAAATCCTGTAGGGATCGAAAGTGAGTCGCGTGATAGACACAAAGGGCCAGGCTTCAATCTAGTGGTCATCTCACTGAGGCAACGTATAATGCTCCACTTAGTGTGCGTCTTCGTGCACTTAATTTGAGTGATATATAGTAATTATGACACCAAGATTCAAGTAGAAAGAATATGTTTTGAAAAGGATCATGGCAACATAGGTACGAATGTGCTCGATGCAATGGATGTATGGATTGTTAAGAGCCCTCAATAAAATTATTTTAAAAAACCTCCAAAACTGTTAGCAACCTCAGCAGGCGATCTAAGAGGAAAACTGTAATGACCACCATACAGTTAAAGACAGGAAACATTGCGGAATTTGAATCAGGTTGTTGTTTGTCTGAACACAACGTGGCTAAGTCAACATTGTCAGGCTTTTGAGTTTTTTGGTTTTTTTTATTAAAGCTGCTAATGTAGTAAAAGGCATGAATTGCTAACTATGAAGCAAAGAGCCCAGACAACTGAAGAGGTTGACCTGTCCTGTTAATCTGGATGGACCAGAAGATGTACACTGGTGCAGATGGGAACTGGAAATACAAGGAACCCAGGACAGATGATCCCTTCAGGACCAGTGGTGAGAGTGGCAATACCAGGAGGGAAGAGGGAAGGTGGGGTACAAAGGGGAACCAATTATAAGGATCTACATATAGTCCTCCAACAGAAAACTGGGTGAAGGGAGACTTCACAGTGTAAGATATGACAAAATAATAATAATTTATAAATTATCAAGGGTTCATGAGGAGGGGAGGTATGAGGAGAAACATTGAAAAATGAAGAGCTGAATCCAAGAGCCCAAGTGGAAAGCAAATGTTTTGAGAATGATGAGGGCAATGAATGTACAAATGTGTTTCACACAATTGATGTATGTATGGATTGTGATAAGAGCTGTATGAGCCCCCAATAAAATAATTTTTAAAAATTGGCTAAATCAGAAACAGCTCAATTGACAGTAGCATATCTGAGACAATGGTATTGAGAAGGCTAAAAACCACCATAGTGAATTTACAAGTGTAATTTGGGAACTCAGAAACAATTATTTGGTTTTTCATTATTTCTTGGGGGAAAAGACCTTCAGTTCTTGAGCTTCTCAAAATTCTACCATGAATTTGGAATGAATTGAGATTGACAACTGAGGAATCATTGTATTTGAAATACCAGTGGCATAGTTTCCAGCATCATAGCAGCCTCCTAGTCACCATAGTGTGACAAGTTTACAGGCAGGCAGTGTGTTTTAATTTTAATCCAGGCTTATTCAATGGAAGGCAGAGAATGTCTAAAATTGTCCTGGCCAATTCTATGCTTTCCTCAAGAATACAGTCTACAGAGTCAAGGACCATTGCGGAGACAGATCCAGAGGAGTTATCGATTAGGTTTCAAACTACTTCCAAAGAGTATAAGACACTGTAGCTGAGCCAGTAGCAAGCTCACTGATACTTGCAACCCAAATAGGAGCTGTCAGCCATCGATAGACAGCCCCTACAACAGTAAATTGAACTGCTACATCACACACAAAATGCAAGGTAATGGTAACAGAGCTGGGTAGGTACAGATAAACAAGAACATTCTAGCTGCAAGATTACAACAGATGACTTAAACACAGTGTCCTTGAAAATTCAAATGAGAGGGACCTAATCGGTGTGGAAAGCAGGTAATCGAGAATTTGCCACAAAGCAGGTAATCAAGAATTTGCCAAGTGGGAAATATTATTTCCAGGTGAAGAACCAATGTTTGCGAAGGCTCGGGAGTCAAATGGAGCTTGGAGCATGGGAATGAAAAATCTGCGTCCACGTATATTTGACCACAGTCTATTTGAGGTCGGTATCCATGTCTCTCTCAAATACACAAGTTTCTGTGCATAAAGCTTGCTTCCAGTGCAGCTAATACTAAATATAGTAGTCAATACAGTAGTCTGTGTTGATTGAAACATGGAAATTAACTAGCTACATGCACCTCTTCATATGAATTCTAGATATGCAATCATCTAAAGCAAAAGTGAATTATCATCTTTGATACACACACTCATGCACGTGCTAGTGATCATTAACAATTCCATGTCTGGTCTGAGGACAGATGTCCTTCTGTGGAACACCAGAGAAGACATGGTAGGACCAAGCAATTTCAATTTCTTTTCTGTTCCTGGTAACATCCTTCAGCTATCTGTGATGCTATTCAGGAAAAAGTCGCTCGGGTATTGGCGAACAAAGGAAAAGATGACTTAAAATTCTTGGAGATTGGACTGGACAGTTTAGAATTTTCATGACATTTCTGAGAAGTTTATGACTGTCATATCAGGTCTGAATAATGTTCTAATGAGGTAAACTTCCCTTTTTTCTTTTTTTCCAGTGAGACAGCCACTCAGTATTAATGCTTCACTTATCCTCTGAGTGTCCTGTGTATTTCTGATCATTTGAAATAGTGTGCTGCTACACATTAACTTCTTGGTAACATTTCATTTATTTCATAACTTGTCTGAAACTTGGGGAAAAAAGGGAATCATTTATTAGAGTATTCATGGCAAAATATTACCCAATAACTTTGTTCAGAAAGCTAGCAAATTTTTCTCTTAAAAAATATATATAGAGAGATTCAATTGTAATATTTATGTAAAAGTATTATTTTAATAACTGGCACATAGCAGTTAGTTTAAGGACATCAGTTGTATATGCATCTAATATTACCATCATCATTATTTTTTTATAATATGACAAGTGCTGTAAAACTCTGCCACACTTATGGTCTAGAAATGGTTTCTTTGCTCTGAATTGTGATAAAATATTAAACATTTCACAGAATTACAAAATTTCCATTCTTAAAGTATTGTATCTCTGATAAATATAATATAAAATGCTTTTGACCAAAAATGCTTAATGAAGATAGTAATTACTCAGGTTTCAAGATTCCTTGCTGAGTATAGTCCTTTAATGTTATTTATATCTTTTTGAGTTTATAATTTTCGAGTTTCCATTCTTCATAAAAGATGGTTTTGCAAGTGAGTATAACAGAAAGAGTAAACAAACAAAAAGTAAACAATAAAAAATACAAATATGATGCTAAGAATACTAAACAAAAGGAAGACAGTACTATTTTCCATTGGTTAACTAATAGTAGTAACACTATTTTTATGTAGGGCAAGAAAACCTGGTAGGATTTAGCAATCCAATTATAACAGTTTGAGCAATTGGGCTACTTGCTTGTGTATGTTAATATGTATTCGTTTTCTACCATTTTACCTATCTGATCATCGCTCCAACCCAATCAGCAATAAGAATAAGTGCTGGAGTACAATTGTAAATTAAATATAAATTCTATTTCCCAAACAGGACGATGCAGAGCATGATCTATTATGCAAAAGATCATTATGATTCTGAATCCATTTGACAGCGTCTAGCAACCACAGCCTCCACAATTCATAATCCTCTGTTACAGGATAAATAATAACATGAGTTCATGATGCTGCTGTAGGACTTGCTATGTATGAGGCGAGAATAACAGTGCAGCAGAGTTCTTGTGACACAGGCCCTGCTGAAAAATGGCAGTGATGCTTGTGGTTGTCTGCCTCCTCCTCCTCCTTCTCACTCTCAGCATCATTTCATATCACTCTTATTAAATACTTGAGAAAATACAATAAGTATCAGCAGACACCTTTAAGGTAAATTATAAGCCAAAGCAAAGGAATATGAGACAATTTTAGAAACTAGAATTTTATGAAACTTTTGACTCTATAGGAGATTTAGTAGTGTAGAGAGTACATAGTGGGCTGTGATCCACATGGTCAGTAGTTCAAAACCACCAGCAGCTCCAGGAGAAACACTGGGCTTTCGACTTGCATAAACAGTTACAATTGGAAACCCACAGGGGATTGTTTGGGGTTAACGTTGACTGGATGGCAATTATTTGAGCTGATATATTTCATATATAAGAAAGACCCTTCAATCAGCATTTATCATTTACAATTGCCCATTTCATATGGCATAATGTTTTCAAGGTTCATCCATGTTGTAATATATGTAAGGATTTCCTTTATTTCTAAGTAATATTCCAAAATTTGATGTGTGTCTAATAAGTTTGTTGTTGGTATTGTACAGTGCCATCAATTCACTTACAACTCACAGAAATCTTATGAATAACAGAGTGGACTGTTCTTTATCCTAGTTTATCTTTAAGTAGGTATGCACGAGTCCATCATGGCAGCCACTGTGTCAATCAATTGATTAGGCTCTTTCTCTTTTTCATTGGCTCTCCAAGCATGAAGATTTTTTGCAGGAGATTATCACCCCATTCTCATAACATAACTAAATTTTGTGATATGAATACATAGTATGAAGTCTCACCATCCTTGCTTTAGCAAGGCTGATGTGTGGGGAGTGTATTGCCAGACTTTTCTTCCAAGAAAACTTCGAATGGTCTCAAACGTCTGACCTTTTCTGTTCATAGTCAAGTGTATTCATAATTTACACTACATAGGGACTCTAGTGTTACATAAAAAGCTAAACTGTGAGAAAACAAAGTATATTTTACTGTTCCACATGCTCCAAATTCTAATTACTTGGCTAGAGACAAAATATAAAGGCTTTAATATAAACAAGCAGCCATCTAGCTGAGAAGCAACAAAGTCCACGTGGAAGAAGCACTCCAGCCTGTGTGATCATGAGGTGTAGATAGGATCGGTATCAGGCTTCAAAGACTTAGAGCAAAAAATTATAATGTGAATGACGTGGTAGATGTGGTGTGTGTGTGGGGGGGTGGTGGGGGTGGTGGTGGAGTGTGGAATGGAGGCTCAAAGCCAATCTGTAAGCAATTGGACATCCCCTTACAGAAGGGTTGTGGGGAAAAGATGGGCCAGTCAGGGTGCAGTATAGCACCGATGATACATAAAGCTTTCCTCTAGTTCTTTAATGCTTCCTCCCCGCAACTATCATGACCCTAATTCTACCTTACAAATTTGGCTAGACCAGAGCATGTACATGGGTTCAGATAAGAGCTGGATACACAGGGAATACAGGACAGATAGACTCCTCAGGACCAATATTGAGAGTAGCTATACCAGGAGGGGAAGGGGGACCTGATCACAATGACCTACTTATAACCCCTCCCAGGGGGATGGACAACAGACAAGGGGGTAAAGAGAGACATTGGACAGTGCAAGTCATGAAAAAATAATAATAATTTATAAATTATCAAGAGTTCATGAGGGAGAGAGAGGGGTGTGTGTAAAATGAGGAGCTGATACCTAGGGCTCAAGTAGAAAGAAAATGCTTTGAAAACGATGATGGAAACATATGTACAAATGTTCTTTACACAATGGATGGATTGTGATGAGTTGTATGAGCCCTAATAAAATGATTTTTAAAAATATTTAATCAACTCATTCACACCAAAGTGGTAGGACTTCCTGTCCTTCCAGATGTCCTCCACATTTCACTTTTTAACAAAAAACAAAGGAAGACACCGTTGAATGAAAATGAACTGCTGCACATTGTAAAAAATTAAACATTGTGGCACTAGAATCTGACTGATGCTTGAGTGTTTAAAGGTTTTCCTGATGCTGCTTAAATCAAGCAATACTATTGGTTGTTCTCCAGGGATAAATGTGTAGAGTCGGTGGGAAGAATCCTTCTTATGATGTGAGATAGAAATCAAGAAACTCCTTTTTATCCTTAACTTGGAAATTGGACAAAATGTTAAAAATCATGATCTTATTATGAATTATTTTAAATGAAAAGTAAATCTAATAGTGTTACCCTATTATAAATAGTTTTAATCATTTAATAATGAATACACAAAGAATATGTTATAGAGCTAAGAAAAGCACAATAATTATAATGGGGAAAATACAAAACTTTAAAAAAATTAATGAAAAGCACATTCCTTCATTTCTCTCATAATGCTACCCTATAAAGTTTTAACAATTTTTGTTAACAACTTTATGAGTATTAAAATATTTCATGAAATATTTCTTTTAAAGGAGTGATATATTAGATTATATTAGTTTTATTGTTCTTGCAAAGTAAGCAAGTGGTCAAATAAGAATGTTTTCATATTTTAGTGCTATTGCATTAGTCCCTAAATTATTAATACAACTCATAAATACTCTCACCATCAAAAATAACCTCAAACAACTTTATCTGGGCAGACTCAGACTTCAGTTCTTTCCCAGGGGTTTCCAGTCTCTGGACTATAATTAGATGTCATTTTTTTCTGATGGAAAAGATTCTTCCCACCTTCCCCCAAATCTCAATAATCTTGTTGCATTTCATAACCTGAGGCAACCTAAATAGTTTACTAAGTGATACCCAGCAGAAGAGAAAGAAATGGTAGAATGAGAAAAGCTCATTATTTTCAACCAAAAGTTAATTAGGTGTTTTCTGTGGGATTATTCTTCCCCAAGGATTCATAGTTTGCCAAATGTGTGACTCACATCATGCCACCCTTTAAAATAACTTTAGCCACTTATTCCCCCAGTCTAATTGTACACCTGCTTGCAAAATAAAGTGTTTTAAAGTTAATTTAATGTCTCCCATCAAAATTTTATGCTGTTAAATAGTTATTTTAGATATGGTACTCATATGTTCTCAAAAAAGCCTTAATTGCCATTTTTTTTTCTCACAACAATTCAATGAGATAATAAGTGTTCAAATGAAAGTTTAGTTGATTGTATTGACAAATGATATCACATCAAAGCCATGGTTAAAGTAAATAATTTGGACTTTCTATGAGTAACTGTAGGTATATATGAGCCTATCTTTCAGAGCATAAACATTGTCAAATGCTTTCAGCAGCAATACTTAGAATAACCATAGCCCAACACACCCATGGCTCCACAGGGAAACAACAAATATAAGATCATCTTGATTTTAATACAGATCTTGGCAATGTTATATAAAGCTGTTTTCCACCTTCTTAGTTGTATAGGATATGCCAATGAAAATTAAAATCTGGTTTATCCTCCTAGTCTTTAGGTAGTTCAGTGACAAATATAAGTTCTGGCTTTCAAGAAATGCCATTTGGCATGGAGTTCATAGAAATATATGTATTGAGCCATTTTTACTAAAACTTTATACCTAAGGTGATAATGGTTTTAATGCAAAGAAAAGGGAATGGAAAAATAAAGCACATTTCTCACAAAAAGAGTTGCATCTTGCTCTCTCATGCATGTAGAATCTTGAGTGGGAGCATAAATATAACCTTGAGGAGCCCTGGTGGTGTATTGAGTTATGTATTGGGGTGCTCCCCTCCATGTTCAGCAATGAAAAATCACCAGCCTCTCCATGAGAGAAAGATGAGGGTTTCTATTCCTGGAAAGAGTTACAGTCTCAGAAACCCAAAGGGCAGTTCTACCCTGTCCTGCAGGATTGCGATGCATCAGATTCAACTCCATGACAGGGATTTAGTTTCTATGTATGAACTAAGTTGATCATTCTAAAAGTATTTTAATATGATATTTTACATATGAAAGCCAGGATCTTAATTATCATTGTTCATAGATGGCTTCCTAACTACAATTGTACACCAGGTTGTTTTCTCATATTTTCTGGACTCCATATATGATCCTGCTTTATGATGCGGTGGAGCAGAATGGAGCTTAATGGGATGAAGTGGAGAAGAGCATGGTGCTGGAAGTTACCGGGAAATAGTTGGTCTTCTAAGGTGGTACATTAAATCTCACTATATTTTGCATTAGGAATGATCTAGTTATATCATCAGTTAAAACACACTTTCTTATATTTAATTTTGGTCAAATTATCTAAGATCTCTATATATTTGTCTTGTCATGTAAATATCAATTGCATAGGGTTATCATGAGTATGGAATGAGTTAATAGGCAGAAAACATTATTTCAGAAGTGCATGGCATTTAAATCCTCTGTCAGTTTGTCCTACTGTGATGGCTTGTAGTTGTTGCGAGGCTGGAAGATATACAACCAGTATTTTAAATATGTTCAGGGTCACTCATGGTGGACAGATTTGATTGGAATCTCCACACTAAAGTGGACTTTTAAAAAGAAAGTGATGCTTCACTCCTGAAAAATTAGCCATTGAAAACCGCATGAATAGTAGCTGAGGATTGTTTTATATAATGCTGGTAAATGAGTCCCACAGTTTGGGAGGGATTCATATAACTGTTGACATTAATGGCATATATGATCACTTGATTTTATGTCAACTTGTGTGGACCAGGATTCTCACCTGGCATGGTCTAACATAGTATGGTCCACTCCGTAATGGGATCTTTTGCAAAGTAGCCAAACAGTTGTGGGGAGAATCAACTCATCAAAAGCACTTCCAATGAGTTTATTCCAACTGTGTTAGTCTGAGTAGACTAGAGAAACAAAACAAGGGAGTCTCATATGTACGGAAGAAAGAGCTTTACATACAAAAGCAATTGAATATTGAGAAAACATCCCAGCCCAGTCCAGATCAAGTCCATAAGTCCAATATTAGCCTATATACCTGAAACCAATCTGTAAGTTCCTCGCCAGACTCATGTGACACATGAAATGACTCAGAATGCAGTAAGATCACAAGACAGTGGATGAAAGATCTTGTGGATCCAGTGGTGGTATAAGCATCTCAGCACTGGCAGGGGTCTCTATGTGGCTCCTTCAGTTCAGGACACTAGCATAGATCCATGTGTCTTCTCATCTGGAATGTCTCTCAGAGAGTCAGTGTGTGTCTGACTTCCAGCGAGCTATTTATCTCCTTAGCACCTCCAAATGAGGTCATTAAGCTGATTGATAGGCTAAACTACACCCTTTCACTCTTAAGTCTCAAATTGACAACAGATTTTATAACTACCACAACAACTCAAAGGGACTTTATAGGACAAAGTAGAACTGCCCATGTGGATTTTTAAGACTGTAACTTTTTAACCAGACAAGAGAACCCATCCCCTCCCCCGAAGGAGCACCTCTTGGTCGCAATTAGCAGCCTGATGGGTGACTACTATGTCATCAGGGTTCCTCTGTAGGGAGTATAGAACTCTTTAATCTGATTTAGGGTGTGGCATACTCTTTGTGTAATTTTACACTGTGGAGAAGAAGCTCCTATTACTGGATTCGGCTATTGCATCAGTATTCTTGACTTCTTGCTTTATCTTCTGCCTCCCACAGGAACTATCAGTGGAATACCAACTATCAATTCATTTTGTCAATATCAGATTCATTGGTTCACTAGCCACTAGGGTTTAATCTTCTTGCTTCATCTTCCTGCTCCCTGTTTGTAAGCCCCTGTAGAGGCAGAAATAAGGAGTAGCCTTCAGCTTACATCTGATCCAGGGACTTGAACTCCTCATCTTACTCATTCATACAATGGTGTGAGTTATTTCTTAATATAAATATATTTCTACATGCTGTCAGTATTTTATTTTTCTCTAGAGAGCCCAGCCTAACACAGTGTGGATGGTGCATGGCTTTCAGGATCTTCATGAGCTGATGTCATGGACTCAAATTAAGAAAAACAAAACAAAACAAAAACCTGAAAATATCCATTAATAGATTGAATGTGGAATTTTTAGGATATAAATCTAAGAAAATTATCTTGAAGTACAATGCTATATATAGGACAGTATCTATACTCCTAAAAGTAAGTCCAGTTGACATAACTATTATTCCAATTTACACACAAACCATGTCAGTAATGAAGAAATCGAAGAATTCTAGCAATGTTTTCAATCTCACATTGATTAAATATGTAATCAAATGCCTTGATCACCACTGGTGAGAGAATTAGAAAGCTGGAGACAAAAAGGAAGTATCCCAAGTTAGAAAATATGGCTTGGGTATTAAAAAATGGGGTTGAAGATCCCATAAGAGAATTTTGGAAGACCAATTACTTTTTTTATGGAAAATATCTCTTTTCAACATATAAATGGTAATGATTCACATGGACTTCTCCAGAGAGAATAGCTTAGGAGCAGGTGTTGTTGATATCGTTGTGTTAGGTGCTTCTGTTTGTTCCATGTCATAGCAACCTTATGAACAACAGAGTAAAACATTGCCAGGTCTTGCACCATCCTCACAATTGTTCGTATGTTTCAGTCCATTTTTGCCACCATTGTATCAATCCATCCCATTGAAGTCTTTCTCTTTTTGCTTCCCTTCTACTCTACCCAGCACAATGTCCTTCCAAGGGACTGGTCTCTCTTGACAACACGTCCAAAAAATGTGAGATGAAGTTTCAACACTTTTTCTTCTTAGGAACAGTCTAGTTATATGTCTTTCAGAATAGATTTGTTTGTTCTTTTGGCAGTCCATAGTTCTTTGAATGGTACTTTGAGAAGTACCATGTACAGATGTTGGAGAAACAATAACAATAGCCAAGATAAATTCAGGGGCCTTGTGTGGAGGAGATTATCAATTGCTAACATGCAAGTTCAGGTTGAAGCTGAAGAAAATTAAAACAAATCTAGGAGAGCTAAAATACAACCTTGAGTATATCCTGAATTTAGTGGTCATCTCAAGAAGAGATTTAACTCGCTGAGCACCAATGATTGGAAGACCAGAGTTTGTTGGATGACATCAAACTCATCATACATGGAGAGCAAAAAGTAATCAAAACATCAGGAAAGAAAAGATGAACATCAGAATAGTGTCTGAAATTGGCTCTTGAAAGGTGGACATTGGGCCTCCTCATGTGCACTCCCCTAATACAAGAGCACCTTGCTCAGCTAAACGGTCATTTCATGATATCTACCTTCC
>NW_022111369.1:92063896-92096328 GCF_000313985.2 Echinops telfairi
GGGCAACAAATGTATAGATGTGCTTTACACAATTGATCTATGTATTGTGATGAATTGTATGAGCCCCAATAAATTGATTAAAAAAAAAAAAGAAAGTACAAAAGTAAAAATAATTGTAAGAAACAATGAAATAAAACACAAGTATAGATAACTACAAAAGGCAGCACTGCAAGACAGAGTAAAGTATTATAATGAAATGTACAAAGAACTGGAGTTAGAAAAACCCCAAAAGAATGTATTCAGCATTTCTCAAGCTGAAGAACTAAAGAAAAACTATCAAGTCTTGAGTCAAAATACTATCATTAAAAAAAATTAAGGACCCTAGAAGCATCAACATATTGTGGGAGGGAGAGTGGTAATCTCTGTCTATATCTCTTTTCTTATCTATAGGTTAAATATAATATATTTGTACCTAGGTGTGCACCTTTGCTTCAACTATAGCCATGTAGGTTGTACATCTTACAGAGGTCTACATAAGGAATGCTTACTAGATATAACAAGGCACCTTGAGAGACTGGGTCACTGGGGTTGGGGCCTCAGAATCATAGTCTTGGGAGACAGTTAAATTGCCCTGACAGAGTCCACAAAGTCCTCATCATACTTTGGTGAGTTGCTACTGGATCCTAAAAGTTCACGAACAGCCACATACAGCGCACTAGCGGTCTTGTCCTGTACAGAGGAAGAAAGATGGTGGAAATCAAAGACAAATGGAAACAATCCATTGAGTAGACTAGCATACCATCTGAACATTAGTCTTTATTGACCCTGAGAGCATAAGTATTAGATGGTCCCTGGCTGCTGCTACCAAATACTCTGAATGGAATCACACCAGACGTTTCTTGTTAGACATGGATAAAGACATGGAACAAAAATAAAAAGCATGAAAGGGCCAGGCTTTCTCCTTGGATAAAACCAGGTGAAATTCCAAAGACTACACGCCTCATCACCGTTTTGGTCTGGAAATTGAACTCACCCTGTGACACAAATTGCAGCCAAGCAATAGACCATTCCATAAAGAGAATAATAACACTGTTGATGTGTGTACATTGTAGGATTATTGGCCATTTCAGATCAACGAGGGACATTTACCAAAGGAACAAGTCCATCACGGTTAGGAGAGAAGGCAGAGTGGAGATATAAAACGCAGGGATGGTGAGGGATGACTGAGACTTCGAAGTGATCGCAATGAACGGAAGGAAGCAGAATGTGTATTAATCATTGAATGTAAAACTGATGCACTCTTCTATGAGCTTTCACTCTATGGATAATGAAAAAGATATTGAAATATTGAAATGATGCATAAGGTCATTGAACCTAAAAGAATTCATGGAAATAAAATCATGTCAAAAGGTAGCATAATGATCAAGAACTGAGGATACTGAGGATAGAAGGGCAAGCTACATCAAAGGCACTGGTGAAAAATAAGGCTCTACAAATTGATAAAACACTAATCAAAATGTTTCAAAAAATTGATGTAACACTAGCCTTCACTCTGACTGGTGAGCTTTCAAAATATTTTGGGTCTCCTAGGATTAGTGCCAATTCTGAGCAAGTGTCCAGTCAGCCTTGAAAATGCTTATCGCTCCTTTTTCTCAACAAGCAGTCAATCTTCTGAAAAGGCAAAGATCCTTTTGGGAAAGGCTGGAGGAAAGATTAATGAGATAAACCTCTGGTGTTGCAGTGGGCCCTTACTCCAAATAGACCAATCTCCCCTTCATTCAAGGTGGGGGCTCTGTAAACTGGGTTAAGTCTGGGAATTGATTGAGGGATTATTTAATTTCAACTACCTTTCACCTGATCTAGAATTTATTCAAAGATTTAAAATAAAATGTCTGACATAAAATAGCAATCACAGGATTCCTCAGAGATGCTGTGGTTCCCTTTACAAATGTTAACTTACTGTTTTAGTAAAAGACGGGTCTTCAGGGCACACCATGTGTGGGTCTATGGCTTTATCATTATAAATCAACTCTAACATACCAGTTTCTCTAAATCTTTGAATACCTTCTTCTACAGTAGACCAAGACAGGTCTGGTACTTCAACTTGACCTGTTGTAGGCCATTTTGAAACCCATGTTTCATCCAAACAACCAGCCAACCTCATAAACTCCCCTAACCTAAACACCAAATGAAAGATCTGTGCTCAGTGCTGACCCAACCTCTTGTTCCTTGCATCATTTCCCAACACCTTTAATTACCATTCTTACATATACTCTCCAGGATTTAGTCAGCACCTACTAGGAAACACTAGCGTTTCTTTAGGAGTATAGTGTACCTCTTCCTGGGTGGACTTGCTGTGACACAGTCTAAGTGCATGTGTCTAGAAACTTGCAGCAATATATTACAAGATGTATGCCTTGGGCAATGTTCCAGACAAAACACAGACTCCTTATCAGCATGCTCCATGGAGCTATTGTGCTCAAGTGAGGTTGATAAATCTATTCAGATGGAGGGGGGGCTGCTGGTGTTGGGAGTGGCTCAATGGATTCTAGGAGTTTAATGTCCCATGAAGCCTAGAGATGAAGCCAAGAGAAGCCAAGAAGTCACTGAGAGGCTGAGGACTAGAAAGCAACTTTATTTCTGGTTAAAATGACTCTGTGGACCAATGACTGTAGACTTACTGTTTACTAATCTGACTTCTGTTAACATGTTAACTCCCTTAATGAAAATAACAATCCAAACCAAACTCAGAGTGACCCTATCAGACGTTGTAGACTTGCCCCTGTGAGTCTGTACATATATCACGGGAAATGGTAGTAGAAAGCTGTCTTTCTCTTGTGGAGAAGCTGGTGGTTTCAAACTGCTGACGTTGTGGACCATAGCCCAACATGTAACCCTTATGCCACCATGGATTCTCAACTCCCCTAATAAAGTTCCTTAATCATGAGTATGGTCTGTGATTCTGGCAGGCCATGGCAATGGATTGCCAAACCCAGCATAGAAATAGAGTAGTATGAGAAGAATGGTTGCTGTAAGAATAAGGTAATGAAGGGTGGAGTGGAGGCATATCTGATGCCTGCATTGTGGAATTAAGGAAGCACGAGGAGTTCAGATGGTCAACTATTCTTCACTATTATTGCAAGCTATTTGGGGTACTTGGGTTAAATTGCCCCTTAATGTCATGGATTAAGAGTGTCTGAATTCTAATAGCTATACTTATCCATAGTAACAGAGGCAGAAACAGAATTCTCAGTGCCTTTATAGTTAATCAGATTTGAGAACTAATTAAAAAACTCATATTTATGATTTATTTCTCTAGACTCACTCCTAGGTCCAAATGTGTCAGGCTGACTTCTCAAGAGAAGAAAAACAAGTAATTTCTTAAGTTTATGTATAAATTAACTTGTATCAAGAAAGGGTCTCACACAGTGGTAGAGGCTGATTAAGTCACGTTCCATTTAAGTCCATGAGTCTGGTGTTAAACTGGAGGCTTTTCCTATTAGGGCTGATAAATCAAGAAGCTAGCAGAGGAACCAGGAAACAGGAAGAGCACAGTCTGGTGAAGTCAAAGTCAGATGAATCCGACATCAGCAAGACAGGCCAGTGGCTGCAGAGATGAATGATTGGATACAAGGTTGACAGGCAAAATGACGATAGCTACTGGGATTAGCAAACCAATAATCCAGAGGTAAGAATCAGACCAGCAAGAGAACAGGAAGAAGAAGTGAGCTAGCTTACCCAGAGTGTCAACTTGTAATAAAAGTCAGCCAAATACCTAATGAAACATCATTTCAGTTGTATCAAGACTATAATCAGGTATGGCAGTACTCTATTCTTCCCACAATTGCTGGGCTGCTTACATTGGAAGCTCCAGCATTAGGTTGATGACATTATGTTAGCACACATCTTGGGAGAATCCTGGCTTTGCCAAGCCCAGACACTTTCAATTTTTTCTGAAAACGGGATAGTGAATAAGAAAGATCGATAAATAATTTATCTATTTAAATATGGCTCTTGAAAAGAACATTGAATATTCCCTTGACTGTCCAAAAATGAACAAGTCAGTTTTAGAAGTACAACCAGAAGGCTCCTTGGAAACAGGGATGGCCAAATTCCATATCAAGTACTTCAGACATGATATCAGGAGGGATCAGTTCCGGGAAAAAAACAGCATGCTTGTGAAGGTAGAGGGGCACAGAAAAGGGAGAGACCCTAAACAAGATGCATTGGCACGGTGCCTGCAACAATGGTCTCAGGCATTTCACCAGTGGTGATGGTGTAGGACTGAGTAATTTTTCATTTTGTTATAGATTCAGGCACTATGAGTCAGAACAAATTGAAGGGCACTAGCTACAAAAACATATTGCTAATCTAAATAAGAGGTGATCCTTGGATTAAGGATGGATGAGTGGTTTAATATTCCTCTCTAAGCCCAGATTTTAATTAGGGAAATTGTAAGTCTTGAATTTGAAAAAGGGAATAGGAGAGAACCATTTTGTCTCAGGTCTCTGGGTTTTTTATGAAAGTACTATGATTTGAACATTATTTTATGAGTCCATTGATAGAGTTCCATGTTGAATTCTATTGGGTATATCAATATACCTCAGTTCTCTAGAGATGATTGCTAGATAGATAAAAGTTAGATGATAGACATTTTGATGGGAAGATAGATAAAATGGTTTTTTAACTCTAGTAAGTGAAAAAGAACATATCAAGCTAAAAGATGGATGAATGAATATTTAGTAATTCAGGGTAAAAATAATTTAACCAAATTAGATGAAAGACTATACAATTTGATAGTGATTGCCCTCATGAAAATTTACAATCTACATTAAATAATTTGTATATTAACATAACTTTACTATAAAGAAACATATGAACACAAAGTCCATATAGTGTTTATACAATTGAAAACATATGCTTATTTAAATTTGTAATTCTGAGACAATAAATTTCAAATTAAACAAATTAAAGAAATAATGTGGCAAATGAAATAGATATGTTTTAAAAGCACTTACTGTCTTCACAGTCAATATGTTTTCTTGCCTACGTATAGCTCAGATGGTGGAATTAGTCAGTCAAAATTGCGAAATCAGTGAGAGTCCTAGCCTCGTCATGTTAATACTTATTAGATCTATAGAAGTCCTGTTGACATGATGGTCTAAAAAACACAAGTTCAGCAGTTTGAAATCACCAGGAACACCCCAAGGAAAAGATAAGGCTTCTACTCTCACAGAGCGACAGTCTCAGAAACCCACATGGGCAATTCTACCCTCACCAATAGGGATTCTACAAACCAGAATTTAATTGATGGGAGCAAATTTGGTTTGCTTGTTTATTATATATATGTTGTGGATTGTTAAAAATAAATATCTAAAACAAAATTCACAGGCTTAACAGAGAATTGGACTTAGTTGGAGAAATAATTTGTAAATGGAAAGGTAGCAAAATAAAATATTCTGTTCTAGAATTTTCATTTGATTCCTGTGGTTAGTCTTTTGTGCTTTGCAGTGTGTTGTATTTTTTAAAATTTAGTAGTCAAATGCATTAAAACACTGTCTATAATTTCATTTTTTGCATTTCTTATCTTTTGATATTTGTACATATTTTTTTTCTTTAGAATAATTATTGAAACTTTTTTATATACCTTGTTATTGTTAATTTTAATTAGTTGATATGAACAATTATAGTTATAAAAAACCCAGAGTTGAATTTTTTTTCCTCTTCTTGATGTACAGTTAAGGTAGACAAGCCAGAAATTCCATATACTCTTGGTCCAATTGAAGAACAAGAGATTTCAAAGATGTGATTTCATTCTTCTAAAGAGAGGTCTACTTCCCACTTGTTCTAGGAATGAATAAGGTGTTTCTAGGCTCTTCCTCCTTGGGATACACATAAGTTAAAGTCGTGTTGTCATTCCATTGAGATCACGAATCTATGATCAGCACTTTGAAATTATCACGAATCTATGATCAGCACTTTGAAATTATCAGTGCCTCAGAATTTCAATAGCCAGCAATTGGTTCAGAAGAAAAACAAACATGGAAAGAGAGCTAAAGAGAATGTCTAGAGAGGATAATATAATAAAAGAAACTTAAAAGTTGTTTAAAGATATTGGAATAGAAGCCACCTAAAACATTGAGGAGAAAACAAAACAAAACAAGCTATAACAAAATGAATAAAGTCTCAATGATCTATAAAGCAATATTGAATGCCAAACATACAACATATATTTTATAATATACATGTGTATATACACATATCATCTTCATTGTAAAACTTCACTGTTCACTTGGTTTCTAGACAACATATTCTCTGATTAATAAGTATTTGGGAATCCCAATTTTCACCAACTGGCTAATTGCAGTGACTCACTACCAGAAAACAAACGTACTGGCAATGAATTGAGATTGGTGCACAGCAACCCCAGGGTCAAACTCAACAGGGTCAAACTGCCCCTGTAGGCTGCTGATATGACAGTTCTTTACAGGGGAGTATCAAGCCTCATCCGTCTCCCATGGAACCACTGACAGTTTCAAACTGCTGATCTTGTGTTTAACAGTCAACACGTAGCTACTACACAACCAGAGCTCTTCCCATTTTAAGTCACTGATGTTGTCTAGTGTTGCCATTTCAATTTTATTCTATCTGCTTTAATGGATCGCTGGTATCTACTTCTCTGCTGACTTCATCAATCTATGTACTGGTATGTACTCACATGTTTATTTGGAATATCTTAAACTTGATACCCCCTCCATTGCTGCTAATTGTCCCAATGAGACCTGTCTCACCTCTACATAGTCTTCCTCATTGTTGGGCTAAAACATTCCAGCCCTCAGAAAGAAGGAGAAAAAGGAAATTGGATTCAACATATTGGCATTTTTCAAAAGATTCACAGAAGACACCCTCTTTCCAGCACTCCCTATGCTCCGTCCTTCTCAAAGAGCCATTCCTTTCATTAGCTTGCTATCTCTACTTCCATTCTTGATGCCTAGATCTTTCTGAATCATAGCAATCAAAATTATCTTTCCATATGTCAATGAAATCAATTTGCACCTCAGATGAATATCTTACAATGGTGTATTATCACACAAAAATTAAACGTTTTCCATGCTCCACCTTTCTCTGCACCATTCAGATGCTAGTCAAATATCTGACCTCATTAGCAGCACTATTTTACTGTTAACAGTGACCTATTTGCAATTAATAAATCATGTCAGGTGTGCTCTGAATGCAACGTGTTGTTGCTTGTTCCCTCTGTTTGAAAAATTATGCCAGCTGTCACCTTCCTCTCAGTTTGTATCATAATTGAGTACACCCAGCGCCGTGTACTCCTTTTCATTACCATATGTCATCTTTACCACTCCTTCCTGCTTCTCTCTACCTTTTCCCAAAAGGTAAACTGCATGAGTTAATGCTTGTTTCCAATACTTATTTCTATCTTAAGTCTACTATATAGTGTTTAGCATACTAATATTTGAATTAATTAATCTTGGTTATTGTTGCGTGCCAACTAGTTGATACCAATTTATAGAAACCCAAAGGGCAGAGTTAAAGTGCTATAGGGTTTTCTCAACTCTAATATTTGTGAGGAAAAATGCTCAGGTCTTTTCTCTCATGGATTAGGCAGTAGGTTCAGCTAGCTAATCATTCTATTATCAGGCTAACACTTAATCATTTCCACAGCAGACCTTCTTAATCTTTAGAAAGATTAAAAAATAATAAAAATAAATTTTAGAACACTTCAATACTTGACAGTGATAGGAAAAACATATCCACATCAGATTTTAATTATTTAATGTTTAGTTATTTATTTATGATAGGTAAAGCATAGCTATGGAGTGTTTACAAAGTAAAGGTGCCACCTTGAAGCCTGGTGGTGCTGGCCCCAAGCACTGTTATTTTCATTTGTTCCCTATATTTGTGAAAGCAAGAAAAGGAATAAGACCAAAGAAGAACAGATTGATTTGAATTCTGGTGTTTCAAAAGTGAATTACCGGAACAGCAAAACTGTCTTGCCAGAATTGTAGCCATAATGCTCCTAAAAAGTGCACATGGAAAGATGCCTTTCATATGCCTTGGGCATGTTTTCAGTCGAGGTGATTTCCTAGAGAAGGACATCATTCATGGTAGACGGTTATCAGAAAATAGGAAGCCTTCAAGGAGATGAATGGACCCTGGTGGCTGTAACAATGGGCTCAAATCAAACTTAGCAAGGATCTGAGGATGGCTCAGGATTAGATAGTATTTTGTTTTGCTGTACACAAAGTCCACATTTGTTGAAACTGACTAGACAGTATTTCACAACAGCAGCAGCCGCATCAATATAGCAAATGAGCTCATTTTGTAACTATTAACAGTCAGGACTAAAAGTTTTGTTTTCACTCTTTCCCAAATAGAAAATTATCTAATGAAATTATAATTTTATGGGGATATATAAATAATGAAATACAGAGATATAAAATTAATGTATAAGAATTTTTAAAACTTGTAATACACACTAATAAACTGATATGACCTTTGAAATCCTTTTTTTTAAGAGCTAATCTCTGAACTTCATTTGATGAATAACATTGCTGGCCTCTAAAAAGCCATCTTTATTTTAAGAAGAGTAACTGGAAATATCTCAGCAAAAAAAGGTCTCAGGGGATTCTTCCACCAGAGATAGCAGAAACAACCTAGATGGGCTGGGGATTGGACATGACTAGTTCAAAGGCAGTGAACTGTGGGTGGCATGCTGAGAATATAGACTTTTTTCTCAGAGAAGGTTATAAAAGTTATTCCAAAGAGAGATGTACCTGTCATTGATTTCTTATACTCCTGTATAATGGAAATGAAAGAGTAGAGTTTCTATCTGGAAGATTAAAAATAGGAGTTTTTGTGCTGGCCCTTTTGCCATTTCTGAAATCCTTTGTGAGCAACTATAATTGTTATTGCATTTCCCTTGTGAAGAGGTGTTTGGTGGAAATTTTTTTAATTAAGAGAATCGATGCTATACTTATCTTAATTTTTTTTCACTTGTAGCTGAAAAGAACTTTAAAACAAGACAGGATGTGGAAATCATTTGACTTTTCATTCACACTGAGCAAACAAATCTGTCCATCTCTTTTGTTCAAATGTAATAGTCATATACATAACTCAATTTGTTAAGAGAAGTAAAATATCAGATCTTTAATGCATTAAAGGCAGCTATGAAATTGAACAACATATCAAGTCCAAAGGCAATATATATTGATACATATATTTTTATGAATATGATCAATAAACAACTCACAAAGATATCACATTTAAAAAATTGCAACAAAGAACAAAAATATCCTGACTTACTGTGTCTACTAAAGCATACATACTTTTCTATATTTGCATTACTGACTATAATAAGAAAAATACCAATTAAGGAGTAATAATTTTCACTTCTTAAAAATGCTGAAAAATAAAATTGATACCTTCTCATTTGATGTGCTTTGATTATAAGTCTTGTTTATGAATGGCCTAGAAGCACAAATAAAAATAATTCTCACAAAACAGGGTATACTACTAATAACCCTGAATCAATTTTTCAAATGTAGGTTATTATCACCAAATGGTCCAATCAGAATAAAATTTAGTGATACAATTTTAAAATGGCTCTATATACAAATAAAATGATTACATATGGTCATAACTAAAGAGAAACTAATAAGTTTTCATGGATTTTGGAAGAGATGATTTTGGGTAATTTAAGATACATTTCCTAACCAGGTGGTTGAAACAGTGGTTCAGACATAAGAGCAATTGCGAGATGGCCCAGGGTCGGGGAGTGCTTTGTTCAGTGGTACACAGGATCGCGATGAGTTTGAATGGACTCTTTGGCACCTAGCAACAATGGCATCCCTTCTTATTTTGATGTAAAAGACAACAACATGTGTTCTGCCATTTCTGAGAGTAGTTATGAGTGTAAAAAAGACAAGTGCTCTGGAATATGCACACATTGTGCAAGAGTGGTAATGGCCCGGGCATCTGTGCTATAACATTTAGGATTTGCTCTGGAGAGGTAGTCATTTCTTGTCAGGTATATCACTGTCTAGAATATGCATCTATAGTCAAATAATACTGCCCACATCCTAGCCAGGCTGAGTACGAGAATCAAAATGCAGAGCATAAAGTTTATAGATGGTCATGCCATCAACAGTAGATGGTTATATAGGCTTTCAAAATAAAATCATGACAAGTCAATGGGTTTATGATAAAGGTCAAGGATGAGCCTTAAATCCATGATGATGATCCTCATACAGCCACTGTGGCTGACATAATAAGGCCCCCACATGATTTATCTCTATAACCTAACCCTCAGGATTTGTAAATATATTAACTTGCTTGCCCAATGGGCCATTATATTTGTGATTGAAGCTATGGATGAACTTTGAAATGGAGATCATCCTGGATTACCCAGTAGGACCAGTCAAATCACATGACTTGTTAAAATTGGAAACACTTCTCAAAGTGTGGGCATATAGCCTTGCAATGTGGGCAGCAGAGTTTTAGACTTACAGAATTTCTGGTTTATAAAATTAGGAGAGTGGCTAGGAAGCAATGAATGTCCATAGTGTCTGTTATTGTTATGTTCTCGTTAATCATTTCCAATCCATAGAGACCCTATGTTCAGCAGAACAAAACACTGCCTGGTCTCTTTTGGTGCAAGTTACTGTTTAGGTGCCAACGAGCAGGTTCTAACTCACAGTGAGCATAGGCACAACAGAAGGAAGCACTGCATGCTCCTGCACCCTCCTCGCAATTATTTCTATTCTTAAACCCATTGTTGCAGCCAGTGCGTCAGTCCATCTCCTTGAAGGCCTTCCTCTCCTTGGCTTCTCCTCTACTTTACCAAGCACGCTGTGTTCTCCAGGGACTGTCTCTCCTGACACCATCTCCAAAGTATATAAAAAGATGTTTTGCCTCCCTTTCCTCTAAGGAGGACACTGGGCATACTTCTTCCAAGACAGATTTGTATGGAAACCCAAATGTCCCATCCACAGGAGACATTGCCCCCCAGCATTAGCCATCTGGAAAATGCAAATCAAAACAACTATGAGATACCACCTAACACTCACAAGGACAGCCCATTTCAAAAACAAACAAACTAAAAATCTAGTAAACAACAAACGTTGCAAGAGGTGTGGTGAGATAGGAACTCTCATGCACTGTTGATACAAGCCACTGTGGAAATCAATTTGGTAATACGTAAAACAGATGGAAATTGAGTTACATATGACCCAGCAATTCCACCACTGGGCATAGACCCAGAAGAAATAAGAAACAGGCCGCAACCAGACATTTGTGCTCCAATGTTCATCTCTATATAGTTCACAAGCACAAAGAATTGGAAACAGCCCACCTTTCCAAAAATAGCAAAAGGATTAAAGAGCTCTGAAATGTATACACAATGGAGTACTATGCATCCCTGAAAAACAGTGATGAAAGGATGAAGTACCTCATCTCGTGGAAAGAGTTGGAAGACTATGCTGAGCGAAGTTAGCCAAGCACAAAAGGACAAGTACAGCATGAGTCCACTGAAGTAAGTCCACGCAACAGAGCAGGCATGGGGGAATGGGACATAGCACACAGCTCCCAGGTTGAGGATCAGTTCCTATCTAACTGGAAAGGTTCCATCAGCATCATGGTTATTTGAGGGATTTTTGAGCATTTAATCCACTGACATCAGACATCACATAATATTGTCTCAATCTGTAGAAAAAACACTACTAGCTTTCCACATAATGTTATTCACAAAGCCAAAGTAATTTATAAATTAAAATCACCTTTCTTCTTGTTGTTAAACGATATTAAGTCTGACTCACAGTGACTCCAAGTAGCAGAGTAGCACTGTCCCATAGGGTTTCCTATTCTGTGATAAGTACAGGAGCAGATCGGATGCTACATCTTTCACCTGTGGGAGCAGCTGGGTGGGTAAAACCACTGAACTCCTTCCGTAGCCGAGAACTCAATCAAGGTGGTGCCAGAACTTAATTCTAACCATAGATTGCAATGGTTTCATTTTGACCTAGAAATCAAAAAGAGAGTTCATAAAAATAAGTAAAATGTAAAACCATGCAAAACATAGCAGATTTGTTTAGAGAATTAAAAGCACAAAAGCTTCTGTCAGTGAAGTCACTCATATAAAAAATGAAAGGCAGATGACGGTTTGAAGAACTGCTAAGCCTTCCAGGAAATTTCTCTATATTAAAGAAGTAATTTTAAAAATCCCCAGGAAACAAACAGAAAATTCAATGGGAAAAAGGTAAAAAACAAAATAAACCAGGGCTGGAGGGTGAGGTCACAATTATCTGTCAGCCATTAAATATTCTAGAATTCCCATTATTCCTATGTTATCCATAGGGTGTTATGATCCACACGAGAGAATACTTTTGCATAATCAATGAAATACAGGGAAGCATCCTTCTGATGTTTTCTGCTTTCAGCCAAGTTTCCTCTAAAATTTAGAATCATATCTCTCTTAGTGGTAGCCCTATTAACATGGCTTAAATTTCTGGCAGCTTCCACGCAATATACTATTGCAACTGCTTCTTAAACATTTTCTTCAAAAATTGACTTTCCTATGATGTTAAAAATGCCATTCAATAATTTCCAGATTTGGTTGTACCATCTTTCTTCGGAATGTACACACACATGAATCCACTCCAGATGGATGGTCGATAGCTGTGTTGCAAATGTCTGGGCATCAATGGGCGATAGCCCGTAGGACATAATCAATTTGTTGAAACATCTCAATTGTTATTCTGTCAATTCCTGGAGTCGTGTTTTTTGCTAATGCTGCTAGTGCAACATGAACTTCTTCCTTCAATACCATTAGTTCTTGATCACATCGTACTTCCTGAGGTAATGGAATGTTGACCAAAACTTTTCAGTAGAGTGATTCTGTGTATTCTTTACATTTTTCTTTGTAGTTCAAAATTTGGCATTAGAATTGGTGACTATTTCAATTTGAGGTGCTTTTTTTTCAGTTTCTTCAGAGTGACAAATATGGATGTACTACGTTTTTCTTTTCTAACTCCACAGATGTATATATTTCATTATAATCTTTTTCTTTCTCAAAGAAGCCCTGATGAATTAGTGAGATTTACATTTTCAAGCTACTACAATGTGAGTAGTTTAAGTCCATCAGCCTCTTTTTTGGCAGAAAGATTGCTCTACCTATTCATTGGTGTATTCAGCTATCCACAATTTCAGGAGGTAGCATATGAGCAAGAGCCAATGGTGCTGAAAGAAGAAGTGCAAACACAGAATGCATTAGCCAAAAACGTGGCTCCGGGAACTGACTGCATGCCCACTGAAATGTTTCAGAAAGCCGACAAGCACTGGGAGCACTGATTATCTAGGCAAGGAAATTTAGATAACAGCTACTTGGCATATTTGTGCCTATTCCAAGAAAGGTAGCACAAGAGAAGGTTCAGATATAGAATGATATCATTGATATCGTACACAAAGTTTTGCTTAGGATCACTCAACAACACTCGTAGCAATATATTGACAGGGAACTGCTAGAAGTTCAGGCCAAATTCAGAAGAGGACCTGGAACAAGGGATATGCTTGCTAATGTCCGATGGTTCTTGGCTCAAAGCAGAGAATAACAGAAATATGTTTACTTGTGTTTCATTGACTATGCAAAGGCATTTGACTATGTGGGCCATAATAAATTGTAAATAATCTTGAGAAGAATAGGAATTCCAGAACACTTCATTGTGCACACGAACTTATGTATCCTTCAAGAGGCAGTTATACAAAAATAACAAGGGAATATTGCATGGTTTAAAATCAGGAAAGGTGTGTGTCAAGGTTGTATCCACTCGCCATACTTGTTCAATCTATGTTCTGAGTGAATCATCAGAGAAGATGGGTTATATGAAGAAGGGTGTGCCAACAGGCTTGTAGAAAATTTTATTACTACCTGCAGTATGCAGATTACACAACCTCGCATATGGAAAATTAGTAGGACTTGAAGCACTTGCTGATGAAAATCAAGGATTGTAGGCTTCAATATGGATTGCAACTCAATATACAGAAGACCCTAAGACTCACAACTGGACCAATAGCTAACACCATGATAAATGGGATTTTATTTACTTGTATCAACAGTAAATGCTCAAGGGAGTAGCAGTCAAGAGATAAAAAGACAGATTGCATTAGGTAAACCTGCTGCACAAGACCTCTTTAGAGTGTTGAAAAATAGGGCTATTACTCTGAAGACTAGGGTGCGCCTGGTATTACCCAAGGGATCATATGCATGTAAAAAAAGCTGAACTTTCAAGACCATAGAAGGATACATATATTTGGTTTGTGGTCTTGAACATAAAAGAATACATACATTTGGCTTGTGATGTTGAAGCAGAATATTGAAGATGCCATGCAGTGCATAGTGCACAAACAGGTCTGGATTGGAAGAAGGCCTGTCTTTGAGGGAAGGCGGGTCAGACTTTATCTTACATACTTTGGACATGTTGCCTGGAGAATGACATCATGCTGGGTAAAGTGGATGGGTGGCAAAAAAGAGGAAAGCCCTAGATGATGTGGATTGCCACAGTGTCTGCATCAATGGGCTGAGGCACAGGAACAATTGTGAGGATGGCACAGGACTGGGCAGGGTTTTGTTCTGTGGTGGATAGTGCCACTCTGGGTTGGAATCTACTCATTGGCAACTAACAATAATAACATCATTTCTTCCCGAAAAGATATATGGTCTCAAAAACTCAAAGGGCAGTTCTATTCTGCCATATGGGATCAATTTGAATCAAAATTGACTTTATAGCTGTGATTTTGTTTTTCATTTTTGTTTTATTTTCCTCTTGAATCAGCATTTAAAATCTTCTCTCCAGCCTTTTTATTTAACCATTTCTTTGATTGCCTCTATCTTAAGACAGTATTATAAGATGTTGTGATTAAACGGTCATATTCCAAAAGAAAAAAAATGAGCAATTTCAGTATTTAAAAATTATATACAGAATAACAATAAAACAGCAGTCAAGAATCAAAGTACTAAACACATTAGGTCAGTCTGATACACACGACCTCTTTAAAGTGTTGAAAAGCACTGATATCACTTTGAGGACTAAGGTGACCCTGACTCAAGCCATAGTATTTTCGTTCGCTTTGTATGCATGTGAGAATTGGACATTGAATAAGGAAGGCCGAAGGAGAATTGATGCGTTCAATTATGGTGCCGGGGAAAAATATCGAAAGTCTGATGGATTGCCTAAAGAACAAACATCTTTTTTTTTTAAAGAAGTGCAGCCCGGATGCTCCTCAGAAACAAGGATGAAAGATGTGGTCTCATATACTTTGGCCTGGTTGTTAAGAGAGACCCGTCCCCAGAGAAGGGCATCATCCTTGTTACGGTAGCGAGGCAGCAAAAAAGCCCCCACAGAAGGCCCTAGAACAGATGGGCTAACACAATGATTACAAACCTGAGCTCATGCACCGGAACCAGTGTGAGGCTGGTGCAGGACCAAGCCACCTGTGTTCTGTTGTCCAGTGGGTCGCTAAGTGCCTACTCAGGCAGCTAGCAACGACCACTATATGAAATATTGTGTTCAGACACACCCATGTTCAGGCACAATGCACACACCTGACAATAATTTCATTCTTTTATAATCAAGATCACTTTATGATAGTATTTGCAGGAGGATTTCTACATCATTTACAAAAATCAATGAAAAAATTTCCCACCTCCTATAAAGACTTTTAAGATTTTAACACTTCATAATTTATCATGTCAACACAAAATGTGTGAGAAAAATAGGAACTAAAGAAATATGAGGGAAGCTCCACGTAGGCCAAATCTGCTCAACTGTCTGAGAGGAAAGTTGATAAATCATATAATTAGGTGTTATTTATTCCCTATGAATTGAGTGTTTAACAAGGTCTCCAGTTATCTTTTTGGTTATACTTACACATAACTGGAAGAAAAATGAGTTCAATATAGCAAAAATATAATGTGAAAAATCTACTAATGCACCTTAAAAATTCGAATACCTTATCTACTTCTTGGATTTCTTCATAATTAATTTATTCTCTCTAGTAGAAAACTGAGTGATATGCTGAGTCCATAAATAAGGATGTGTCAAAAACCACAAATAACTTCCTGTTTCATGAATAGCATAATTCAGATGTATCCTGAAGCTTTAAACAAATTAAATTAATATAATATAAACGCTTCAAACACTATAAAACAGGCAATGACTAGCTATATTCTCTGGGGAAGGGTGAAAATAGTCATAAGGCAAATTTCCCTTCCTCATAATTTGGAGCCAGTTCCATGAGGCTGTGCAGAGAAGAACAAGTCCAATGGAGACCAGTGCCTCCATGGATGAAGACGACAGCTCTAAGAGTTGGACCGAAGAGAGAGCTAGGATTCGAGAGACAGGTGGTGAGACAAGTGGAGAAGTTGGAGAGACTTGTACATGATGCTCCTGGGGAGGGCTTTATGAGGAAATAGCATTCGAAATGCAATTCCAAAGGGTATGATGATGATAGCTTCCGAAGCTTGGGGGAAATCATCCCAAGTTTCTTCACTAACAGAGAAAACCCGAACAAAACTTAACTCGGGACGTTGACGGTGGAAAAGCAACAGGAGAGTAAGCAGGAGAGAAAAGAGCCAAAGGAGAAGAGTCAAGCCAGCAGAACACAAATGTGACACGGTCTTCTAGTCCTTGGTTCAAATGGTATTGCTGTCATCTGGAGAAATCATTGAAGAGTCTCGATTTTGCCTAATTTGGATTTAAGAAGGGTCGCAGTGACTGTTTAATATGAGTTGGCATTGTATGTCCTAAAGCAGCTCTGGGGACAGAGTGGGTTAGGTACCACAAGGTCAGCAGTTCTAACCCAAGAACTGTTCCTCAAGGAGACAGGGGTGGGCGGTGGGGGTGGAGGCTGATGAGGTTCTCTCATGTAAATATTTACAGTTTCAGAACCCCTAATTAAGATTACTATCCTTAAGAACTGACTCAAAGTACTAGGGATTAAGTGCTGAGTTGCAAATGTCAATGTTTATGATCCAAATCCACCAGCTATTCCTTGGGAGTAAGATGACTAGCTGCTCCCACCAACACTTCCAGCCTCAGAAACCCTAGTGCCAGTCTCCAGAACTATGTAGAAGAATGACTTGGTATCTGCCTGAAGGCACAGGTTTGGTTTTGTAAGAGGAGGAGGTCTCACGGGCTGCTCTGCGGCATTGGTGGTCCAGTGGCAGGGTTTTCTCCTGCTGTACAAGCGTACTAGGTTTTACCGGTGCACCTCAAGCCCAGCAAACACCTATGTATTAGTAGATGCTGGCGCTGAGCGGGTTTCAAGATTTCCAGAGTAAGCCAACTTGCCAATGCTCCTATGGGACATAAAGTTCAGATCCCCAACAGATCAAGAGAATGATGCAGGACACAGAGCACTACATCCTATTGTACATGAGGTCACCAGGAATCTGTCAGGGCTCACTTGGAGCCAGTTAACAACAAGAACAGCGGCAGCAACAACAACAAAACTGTAGTAATTCCCACTCTTCATGTGATCTTTACAGACCCTAATCTTAGGGTATACATATATACTCAAGTATAAGCTGAGTTTTATAATGCAGTTTTTGTTTTAAAATTGGGTGCCTCACTGGATATTCGGGTTGGCTTATATTAGAGTATATATGGTAAATCTAAAGATTTATTTACACAATTTCTTAAAATCTGCACTTGGAATTGGTAATAAGTAACAACAAATTAGTATTGTCAAAAGAGAACAGTTTTGCCCTTATGAAATACAGTTTTCTCTTCCAGTTGAATTCCTCATATCAGCAAATAAATGGTCACTGAATGTTTCCCTCAGTGTTTCAGACTATCAACCCTTTTCTTTCTTAAACCGCTTAAACAGAACCCATCAGTAAGGTTTTCTTGTTTTGTGTTGGCTTCCTATACAATCTACACAAAATCAAACATCCAAGCAACATTACCTCATATCCATCCCTCACTGTTCCACGCAAGTTACTGTAGCAGATTTTTTTAACTGCCTCCACATTTTTATCTTTAGCCAGCTAATCCATATGCTTGATGCATCAGAAATGATCTTTTAGAGTGAAAATGAGATCGTGGCACTCATGGGTCAATGTACGGCACGTAAGACAAAGTCCTTTTTGGTCTAGAGGATCTCTGCTAACTTTCTCATTTGATCTCCTCTGATTCTCACTCACCATCCTGGCCAGTGTCCCTGTCCCAGCCTTCTTCACCAGCTCTTTCCATCATGTCCTGTGCTCTACTCCCATGGCGAAATCCTTCAATCTTTTGTTTTAGGGCCTTTCTTTAATCATATTACGTACAATAATATCTCCCATCATTTATTACTCCATTATACTCTGTTATTTTCATAAATATATGTATATTTATGAAATAATAGAAATATATTAATAAATGCAATGATATAAATATATTTATTATAATATAAATGATATAATATATATTTATTATATATGAAGTGTGTATATATTTATTTTCATAAATATATATGTATATTCCCCTTCCTTTTACCTTCCTTTATTTCTCTATTAAAAATGACATTTATTTTGTATATTTCCCCGTTACTGGCTCATCATCAGTACCATTAATGTGTATTCAATTAATAGCTAAAAGAAAAAAATAATAGTACTTTAAAAACTCACTAAAACGTAAGAGACTGTGGCTATTGAAGGGACACCTATGTGGTATTATTTTTTGAATAAATTATAAAACTTTATTATTATTATCATAAGAAATTATGGAATGTGAATTGTAAAGGCCACTTGGGGTAAGCTAATAACTATCAGATTGCATCTAGATGTCTGCCATTGTGGGGTGGGTTCTAGTAAGCAGCGTTCATAACAGACTGTTCAATTGCTCCCATTTCTCCCTCTGTAGTAGTATGACATTATATTATCATCATATGTTGGTGACTTTAGTCCAACGGGTTAGTAACTTAAATGCTCAGAGGTCTGGAGTCATATTAACTAAATTGAATGATGCCATAAGAGCAGTTCTGTTTTCATTAAAGCAAATGCCTCGCATATCTGTTTTGTGAATATCAGTTTATTTGTCTGTTCATAGTTAAACAATTATGCAATTCAGGATCAGAATTTTAAAAATACATTTTTCAAAGTTTCCATTATATTTTATGTACCCTTCTAGAAGGATAATCAAGTTGAAGGACCACATTTCATTTTCATCCAGTTATTGCTATAATGATATAGTTACCCCCAGGATGACACAACTCCATTACAGCCGGCTTTGTATGAGTAAGGCCTTTCATTACCGTAACATCATAAATTTATTAAAGCAAAAATGAGAGCTCTTGCTTTTTCAGTATGTTTATCAAACAACAATTCAATAATGGCTCCTAAAAGCTGGTTTTAAAGTAATTAAAAGCAGTAGTTATGCCACCCAAGGGCAATTGTTGCTTATTTATCTATTGTCTTATAATTTACATTCATTAGTTTAGAATGACTGGGCCAATTGTGGTACAAGAATTAGGTTTTTAGAATGTTATGACATATTGGACTCAGATAGTCAGTGGAGAGTAAATTTCAGCATTTAAACAATGCACCTATTTGAATTTGCAAACAGCAAGGGATTTAGGTCTAAAATAAGTGAGGAAAACACATGAGTAAATTTGACCAAATTGCTTTTTCTTGTACTTTTAAATCAAGGCATAAAATAAAAAATGAGTTTGAACTGATAAAGGTTGTCTTGTTATTTCTGTAATCTAAGTAGTGCGGGTACACATGCTTCATTGGCTTGACTAATGAGCAGCCCTATTCAGAACCATTTCTTCCTATCTGTAAGTTTGGGAAACATCAAAAAAAATTATCTCTGAAGCTGTGCACCTGTGTCTCTGTGTGTTTGTATTGTTTGAGAAAGTAGTGCCCTGATCGCAAATCTAGGTTTCTGCAATCATTGTGTTCTCATCAAACATTAAGTCGACACAATTCAATCTCAACCATCTTCAGAAACTTTTTTGATAACTTTATTTTAAAAATTATTTTTATTTTAATAAATCATGTTATTGGGAACTCTCACAGCTCTTATAACACTCCATACATCAATTGTATCAAGCACACTTGTACATAGGTTGCCATGATCATTTCCAAGACATTTTCTTTCTACTTGAGCCCCTGGTAACAGCTCCTCTTTTTTCCCCTCCCTCCCTAACTTCCGACTCTCGTGAACCCTTGATAATTTATAAATCATTTTATTTTCATATTTTATATTGTATGCTGTCTCCCTTCACCCACATTTCTGTTGTTCATCCCCTTGAGAGGGTGGGGGGTATACATAGATCATTGCTATTGGTTCGCCATTTCTATCCCCATCTTTCACCTATCCTCATGGTATGGTTACTCTCATTATTGATCCTGAAGAGTTTATCTGTCCTGGAGTCTGTGTGTCAAAGCTCTTATCTGTACCAGTGTATGTGATCTGGTCTAGCCAGATGTAAGATCAAACTTGCATCACGATTGTTGGGAGTGGAGGTGGGGGTGGGGGGAGAAAGCATTAAAGTACTAGAAGAATATTGTTTGTTTCATCAGTGGTATACTGCACCCTGGCTAGCTTTACCCTTCCTTGTGACCCTTCTGTGAGACAATGTCCAATTGTCTAAAGGTGGTCTCTGGGTCTCCATTCCAGCCCCCCTTGGTCACATCAAAAAGGCCGGGTTTTTTGGTCTTCTGATGCCTGATAGCTGATCCTGTTGACATTTGGTGATCATAAGAGTTGGTGTATTTCTTCCATATGGGCTTTGTTGCTTCCCTACTAGATGGCCATTTGATTAAGTTCAAGCTTCTAAGACCTCAGACGCTATATCTTGTAATAGCCAGACACCATTAGCTTTCTTCACCACCTTACCTTATGCACCCATTGTGTCTTCAGTGATTGCTTCGGGAAGGTGAGCATCACAGCATGCCAGGTTATTCGAACAAAATATTCTTGCATTGAGGGAGTAATGGAGGAGAGGCCCAATGTCCATCTGTTCCCTTAATATTTAACATATAAAAATATGTACATACATCTATATACATCTTCAGGACCTTAAAGATACATTTGAGCATACACTTTCAGTTAAAGTCCAGGTATTATGTATCTTAAAAGTTAGGACACAGGCTTCGGGTTCAAGAAGGCTGACTGATCACACTGAGAGCGAATCCTTATCCAACGTTCAGGAAGAAGAGATCAAGGAAGAGAAAACGGTGTGAAAGCAATGATGGCGAACAACTCAACAGGTCAGTACCCCAAGCCCACCCAGGTCCAGAGATGGTGGGAGAGGCAGGGCGGAGCGGGTGAAGGATAAATAGGCCCAGGATATGCTGAGTCTTCCTTCCCAAGGGGCCCAGCTACTGATCACATGACAGACTTGGGAGGCTTTGTCACTTCTTAGCTGGTGGGCTCTCATACACCTGGCCTCCAGACTGTCCACACAGAGTCCTCCGCCCTCCGCAGACAAGCGCCCAGGGCAGCCAGCGAGCACCCCGTGGCTGGGGCACAAGTCATATGTCCAGGATCTGACTTCTCCCATAAATTCCCCATGTTCTGTCTGAAGTGCCAGCTGACCAGAGCAACCAGGGGTCCCTCAGGATCCCAACCCCAGACAGCACCCCATTTAGACCAGCTCACACCATACAGAGCCATAGCCTGTCTTCTCAACACTAGGCCATCCTGAGAAAGACCTTTCACCTGGGAAAGCTCCTGGCACAGATCCCTCATTGCCATCCCCAGAGACCAACACCGCATGACAAATGTGAGCCCCATCCCCTTAGGGCCACAAGTTGTCCATTCCTTCAGGAGAGCAGGCTAATGGCTAACATTAGACCCACCTAACCTCCCATGCTACAAGACCTTTAGTCCCTTAATTCCGCCAGAGCCACTCAACTCCCTCAACCTTAACCCAGAGTCTGCCCAATCCTCTCCCGGCCAGTGCAGGCATCCACCTGGGCAGACCCCCACATTCCTAGCACTGCTTTCAATTTCTCCAAGGATCTGCACCCTGTAAATTCCTGAACTCTCCAAGGATGGAATTTAGACCAATGACTTTTTCTTTTAACTTGCCTTCTCCGCGCCCCCCTCCCCGCCCCCCTCCCCCGACAACATTTTTATTGACTCACAATTCACATACCATACAATTGAATATTTCAATTATTCAATCATATCAAGGGGAATTGTACAATGAGCGCCACATTGATCTTAGACATAACCACCCTCCATCCCCCGTGCCCCATGGTTAAATCACTTTTAAACTGAGGTGGGAAATGGTAGTCAGTTTTTGTGCTCCCTTCCCCACTCCTGCCTTCATTGTTTATTCCAGAAATCCCCTTTCTCTGCCTATTGCCCATCCCCACACCTGCATTCCTCATAACGCCTTGTATCAGTTATTATCCTTAAATCTTCATTCCTGCTGTGCTTCACAGCTGGGAAACCAACAGAAGAAAATGACAAACAAATCATACTAGGGTGGTAAGGATGAGATCATAATAATACAAAGACAAAAATACAAATCATACTTGAGAGGGAGAAGAACAAAGCCTCTTATTATTTTTATTATTCCTTTGCAATTAATACTATTCTTTCATATTCTAGTAAAACTATTTCCTACCCTTTTTTATCATCGTTAAGTCAGCGATAGCCTCATTTCCCAGTCAACACCTTATTTAGACCACCCCAGCTCTTCAGAGCAACATCCTGCTGCCTGGGACCACCAGTGTCCCACTCCTCTCCACTGAGTCATCTCAATAAAAGATGCCAGCTCTGCTGCTTCCTCCTTAAAGACCACTGTCCCATTGAAAGCCATGAACCCATCCCCTTCACATCCACTCCGATCTGGACCAATGAAGCCTTTGTACTCAATTGTTAGCATCCCATATTTTCCAACCTCCCCTGCCATTTCCCTAAGGAAACATTTATCCAATTAGTATCGCGTAGAGTTACCTAGCCTGGATTCCATATACAGTAAAACATTTTTTTTAATAAACAAACAACAATAAAAAGTAAAACAGACAAAAACTTCAATTGACAAGAAAGCAAAAAACATTAAAAAGGGAACACATTTTAAATGGATCATAAGGGAGATTATATGATAAGGTCCTCATTTTTTATGTAACTCCTATCTGCAATAACCCACTTTCCAATGCACTTGGCATGAGAGTAAGGTCATACTTTGTCTCCAAGCTAAGCGAACAAGCAACGAGAAATGCGAGAGGGAGATGGGAGGTTACAATGACACAAGGAAGAAGAAATGATTGATTGGTGGTAGTTTCCCATTCTTATGAGTGTGATTGAACTGCTGAAGTATATTATATGCAAATTGTATGCCCATAAACTATTAAAACTTAAGACACATATATAGATATAAATATAAAGGTATACAACAATTTGATTTTTTACTTTTCTCAATATAAAAACTACCTAAAAAGACCATTACTTGCTCATTAAACAAACATGAGCTAAGCTCAAATTCAGAACCCACTGTTACTGAGTTGCTTTTGACTCATAGTGACCCCGTAGGATAGAGCCCTGGTGGCCATGCCTGGTAAGCCTTGCACTGCTCAGCGGAGGGTAATCACTCCATGGAAAAAGGATGACATATTTGCTCCATAAAGATCTATAAAGCTTTAGCATTCTGTGACTTGTCATCAACTCAGTAGTAGGGGGTAGAGTATAGAATCAGACAGAGTAGAATTGCTCCTTATGGTTTCCAAAATTGCAAATCTCTAAGAGAGCAGACAGCCTTCTCTTTCTCTCACACGGTGGTAGTGGATTTGAATTGCCATTTTGTAGTTAGCAGCTCAACTCTTAACCCACCGAACCACCAGGGTTCCTTAAACATGATCTTCTATTAAATTCTAAGTTAGGAGAGATGTTTTGAATATTCAATAAGAATGTGAAAGAACATACCCAAGTAGAATATCATGTAACACAAGTATAATAAATAATACCTTTGTCACTATTAGGTGTTTATCAAATATTATGAACTAGGCACTATGATATGATAATTGATAATATGCTAATGTTATTAACACATGATCTTTGAAATAAATTCTGATTCATATATTTCAGGTGACGAAACTAAATTCCAGAAACATTAAGTCGCTTTCTATCACACAGCGTTTGAGTGTCAGAATTGTAACTGAAACCAGATAATCTGACAAATGTTTTAATGCTTCCATTTTGCAATACCTGTAGGAAGCAGAGAAAAATATTTCCTTTCAAAATTCATCTACAGCTACAATGATTGACATGTAAAAGGCACAATGCTAAGAAAATGAAGGCTTGAGAAGTCAAATCCACCATCTTGATTTGAATGGAAGAAGTCAAGAAGGAAATGATTCCTCGGCGGCAATGGCAATGGGCCTTCAAAGATCAGTCAGTGTTCCTCTGGCAGGCCCGCCAGCTAAATACCAGGGGCACTGTGGCTGTAGCAGTCATTTGAGTAAAGCATTCAGTTATGAGTTAATCTGGTGTCAAGAAGATCTTCACAAAATTGAGTAGATTATAGAGCGTTGAGGGAGAGAACGAGAACTATGAAGACAAACATCGTAGAATTGGCTGCAGTGAGAGTCAAGTGGATCCCACAGTATTATGCACATGCTTACTATTGTGAGGTTTCAAAGATCTTGTGACCAATGATTCAAGACACTTGGATATCAATATCAAGATTTTTGTATTGTAGACCTAATCTCTTCATTCAGAATCTACAGGTGGTGGTACAGCTCTTTTGTACTTTAAATATATCACATGATTTACTAGCATAATCTAGTTTAAAAACCATTAGGAGACATGGTTGGAAATGGTTAAGTGTTCATCTACTCAGAAGCTACCAGAGACAATGAGGGAGGAAGATTCAGTGACCATTTGTAATGAATAAAGCCTTGATAACCCAATAGAGTGGTTCTATTCTGTCCCAAGGGATCATTTTGAATCAGAATGAACTTGAGTTTACAAAAACTCTTAAATATGTTTAATCTTCCCATATATGCCGGTTTTGCTGGACCTAATTTTAAAAAGAGTTGCAGTAATACATTGACAGAATACTTCAATAAACTCAAGCCAAATTGAGAAGAAGACTTGGAACAAAAGGTATCATAGCTGATGACAGATGGATCGTGGCTAAAAGCAAAGAACACGAAAACTACATTTACGTGTATTTTGCTCACTTTATAAAGGCATTCAACTGAAGGGATCATAACAAATTATGGTTAAGATTGTGAAAAATAAGAATTCTAGAGTCCTTAATAATACTGATGAGGAACATGTACATGGACCAAAAGATAGTCATTCCACCAAAACAGGGGATTTTGTGTGTTTTAAAATCAGGTAAGAAGTGTTACAGGGTTGTACGCATTCACTACAATTATTCCATCTGTATCCTGCACAGATAATCTGAGAAGTAGAACTTAATGAAGAAGAACATGGCATCAAGATCAGGGTGAGGTTCATTAAAAACATGCAGTACGGCGATGGCACTACCTGTTTAAGAGAAGCGGTGAGGACTTGAAGCATTTACTGATGAAGATCAAAGATTGCAGTCTTCTGTATGAATTAAACCTCAGCATAAAAATAATAGAAGTTCTCACAACTGCAACACAAACAACATCACGATCGATGGAAAGATGATTGAATTTGTCAAGGGTTACATTTTACTTTGATCCGAAATCACCCCCAAGGAAGTCGCAGTCGAGAAATCAACACCCTCTTGAATTGTCAAAAACTGCTATAAAAGATATCTTTAAAGCCATAAAAAGCAAGGGTGTCATTTTGACAACTAAGAAGAGCCTGATCCACGTCATGATATTTTCAATTGTCTCAACTGCAAGGGGAAGCTGGACAAATGAATAAGGAAGATCAAAGAAGAATCGATGCTTTTAAATTACAGTGTTGTGAAGAACATTGCATATGGCATGAACTGCTAAGAGAGGGAACAAATCTGTTCCCACAAAGGTTGACATTCTCAGACACGCACGTGGGCAGTTCTACTCTGTCCAATAGGGTCACTATGAGTCACCATCGACTCAAAGGCAGTGAGAGAGAGTGAGACAGTGAGAATGTTCCCGAGAAGCAAGAACCTAAAACAAAACAAAAAGCAAATGCAAAAGTCAACACTTTTCCAAAGATAGGAAATTTTCCAAATTTAGGTAAGACCAGATTTGATGCCGATACATTTGGTTTTCAATGGCTGATGTTTAGGACTAGAGCGCTGGTACTTTCTTTCTAGACGCTCTTGATCAGAAAACTCCACGAAACCCCGTTCAGTGTCATAACAACCTCCTTGCAGCGACTCGTGAGTGGTGGTTGTGCGTGAGTTGGTGGTACTGACTGAAAATCTAAACTGAGGAATCTTCGTGAAATAGGAGAATTCCACTGAGCCACCCATGCCTTCCTAGAGACTGGGTCTCTGACTGTCATCCAGCGGATTCCTACCCCTGTGATCCTGTAGGACAGAGTAGAACTGCCCCGTGGGTTTCCAAGAGGGTACTCTTTGGTGGGAATAGAAAGCCTCATATTTCCCCGGCAGTGCAGCTGGTGCTTTCAAATCGCTGACCCCACAGTTAGCAGCCCCACTCCGGAGCACGGAGGCCAGGGAACGTGCTTGTACATTTGCACTTTAAAAAACAGGATTTCTTTTTTTCTTTGTTAATGAACATCTTGCTCAAATATCATATGTGGCAACCACCGAGAGCCTGAGAAGTGTGGCCCCACCACGGTTTCTCCTCCCCATTCTAAGATGCACGTCCCTGCTCTGTCTCGCTGGACTGGGAGGTGGGTTCATAGAGTTCTGTTGTGAAAAGCAGGGATCAACAGTATGTCTGGGGGTTTTCACCTTCATGCCCTATACATTTTCAAAAGTTGCTTTGTAAAATTTTCCCGATTTGAGTGAATCATCTCTTTCTTGCTGGGACATTGACCGGTCAAGTTTATATGAAATTGTTTTAATTATTTCCCCATCTCAGTATTCACTGACATCTACAGTTTTGTCACTAGTTTCCTATTCCTCAGTATTGTTACACTGTTATGTTCCAAGATGTGGAGAAATGAGAGAAAAAGGCACTGGATGCTTAATTTGTGGAAGGTAAGAGCCATTAAGCTGCCAATCAGCACCATCCAGATGTCTGCCTCTAGGTACCTGGTCCCATGACTTCTCTCCGTCTGCCTAACTGCCTTCAATCAGTAGTTAACTTGCTCTCAAACTATTGTCACAACTTCTTCTTAATTACCCTCATTCACTACCTAAAACTTTCCAATGCAGAAATAAGTAAACTTGCAGCGAACTAAAAGTTGCCAGGGATGACAGTTGTGCTCTCGTTGTCCATTTTTAGCATTGTGTCCTATATTAAAACAGATTCCAAACTTCCCCAAACAGCAACTGTTTCTCTCTCTTTCCCAGAAGAATGTCAGAACCCTCCGCATGAAAAACTCGGTGCTCCCCTCTTTATCCGACAGCTAGTTCTACTATATGAGGAAACTAACTCAGCCAATGTCAAGTTGCACTCAAATCTGTTCCCTTACAGCTTCCAACTATTGCTTTCAGTTCCAGCCTCCTGTGTAGTGAGACTATGTGTGTTTTTTTGTACACCTGGCAGGCCTTTATATTGTCAACATTTATTTTTTGACTAAAATCAAGTTACAATATCATCGCCTTACATGTGTATCAACATTTATTTTGTGACTAAAATTAATTTACAATGCCATTGAATTATACAGTATGTCTTTATGACTCTACTATTCCACAGATACAAGAACAAATATGTTTTATAGAAACCATACAAAATTGTACATAATATTAGTACTTAATTATGTGACACATCTGAAAATATTTTCTTCAAATAAATAATCATTTCCTAGTTTTGAGTAAAACAATATTCCAACAATTAGAAGATAATTACATATACATTTGAAATTGCAGTGAATTTTTATGACAATTTTACTTATAGTTTCAACAATATATTGACAGGGAGCTTCCAGAGACTCAGGGTTCATTCAAAAGAGGACATGGAACAAGGCATATTACCGCTGATATCAGATAGAGCTTGGCTGAAATCACAAAGCACCAGAAAGATGTTTTCTTGCTTTTTATTAAATATGGTAAGGTCTTCAAATGTGCAGCCAATAACAAACTGAATATCTTTGAGAAGAATGGAAATCCTATAAACAGGACATTGTGCTCATGTGGAATATGAACATAGAGTGAGAGGCACTTGTGCAAACAGAATAAGGGCATACTACATGAATTAAAATTAGGAAAGGTGTGCATCAGGGTTGCATATACTCACCATACTTATTCAGGTTTTCTGCTGAACAAATGAGCAAAGAAGATGTCTAACATGAAGAAGAATGCAGTATCAGGAGGGAAGAAGTGTTATTGGAAGCCTGAAATAGGCAAATGAACCAAGCTTGTGAAGGGGAGGAGGGCTTGAATGACTTGCTGTTGATTATAAACGAATAACAATTCCAGTGTTGATTACAAGGCAGTATAAAGAAAATCAAAATCCTAGTATTACCAGTTGGTAATACTAAGAAAAATAGAGAAAAGATTGAAGTTGTCAAGAATTTTCTCCTGCTTGGATCCACAATCAATGCTCATGGAAGCAGCAGTCAAGAGATCAATGTACACAGTCCATTGGGTAAATCTGCTGCACAAGACCTCTTTGCAGTGTTGAAAACAAGGAGGTTACCTTGAGGACTAAGGTGTGCCTGACCAAAGCAATGGTATTTTCATGCCAATGAAAGTTACATAATGAATAAGGGAAGCTGAAGAAAAACCAATGCATTAAATTATGATGTTGGTATAGAATATTGAAAGTACCATGGGCTGCCAAAAAGAACAAATAAATCCATGTTGGAAGAAGTAAAGCCAGAATTCTCCTTAGAGGCAAGGATGGAGAAGCTTAGTCTCACATACGTTGGATATCTGACAATGCTTAAAAGCTATGTGTAAGATTTTAAGTGGTTTCTTCCCCCCTTTTGTTCTCTGTCCTTAGAATTGAAGCTCTACTGAAACCTGCTCACTTTGGGCGACCCTGCTGGCATGGGGACTACCAGTTACATAGCTTCCAGCATCACAGCAACACATTAGCCAAAACAGTAGGACAAACTTACAGAATCGTGCCACCAAGAATTGGTGGATTAGCCATTGGAATATTTCAGAAATCTGAAGAAGCAATGCAAGTACTCATTCATTTATGCCAAGAGATTTGGAAAGCAACTATTTGGCCAACTGACGGGAAGAGATCTACAATTTCACCTATTGTAAAGAATCACGATCTAACAGAATGCTCGAACAATAGATGATATTATAGATACAACACACAAATAAAATTTTGCTTATGATCATCCAACAATGGTTGCAATAGAATGTTGACAGGAAGTGCAAGCAGCACAGGTCAATTCAGAAGAGGACATGGGACAAGGGCTATCACTGCTGATGCTAAGTAGATCTTGGCTCAAAGTAGAAAATACCAGAAAGATGTTTACTTGTGTCTCATTGACTATGCAAAGGCAGTTGACCATGTGGACCATAGTAAACTGTGGATGACATTGAGAAGAATGGGGGTTCCAGAGCGCTTCATTGTGCTCATTCAGAACTTGTTTATGGATCAAGAGGCAGTTGTATAAACAAAGCAAGGGATACTGCATAGTTTAAATTGAGAAAGGTGTGCATCCGGGTTGTATCCTCTCACCTACTTGTTCATTCTGTCTGCTGAGCAAATTATTGAAGAAGCTGGTTTATATGATGAAGAGAGTAGCATCAGGATTGGAAGAAAGCTTATTAACATTATACGATATGCAGATGACACACTTTGATTGCTGAAAGTGAGGAGGACCTGAAGCACTTGATGATGAAGATCAAGGATTGTAGGCTTCAATATGATTACTACTCATTATAAGGAAGGCCAGAATCTACCCAATTGGACTAATAGGTAGCATCATGGCAAATGAAGAAAAGGTTGAAGTTGTGAAGGATTTTATCTTACTTTGATCCACAATAAATGCTCATGGAAGCAGCAGTCAAGAGCTCAAAGGGCATTAGATTAGGTAAATCTGCTTCACAAAGTTTTTTTTTTTTTTTAAGTGTTGAAGAACAAGGATGTTACTTTGAAGACTAAGATACACCTGACCAAAGTTATGTTATTCTCCATTAGCTCATATGCATGTGAAAGTTGTACATTGAGTAAGGAAAACTGTACGCGATTAGATGCATTTGAATTGTGGTGCTAGAGAAGAACATGGAAAGTACCAAGAACTGCTAGAGGCACAAACAGGTCTCTATTGGAAGAAGTAAGGCCAGAGTACTCCTTGGAGGCAGGATGATAGACTTTGTTTTATGTACTTTGTTTTATGTACATATAGTCAGCCGAGACCAGCCCCTAGAGAAGGACATCATGTTTGATAAAATGAAGAGGTGGAGAGAAAACAAAAGACCCTCAATTAATTGACGCCGTGGCTGAATCACTGGGCTGAGGCATAGGAACAATTATGAGGCTGGCACAAGACCATGCTCTGCTTCGTTCTGTTGTACATAGATGGGGTAACTATGAGTTGGAGTGGACTGGATGGCATTCAACAACAACACACTTTGGACCTGTTGCCAGGAGAGACCTTCCCAGGAGAGGGCCATCATGTTCAGAAGAGTAGCAGGGCAGTGAAAAGGGGCACACCTTTGTCAGGATGACTGACAAAGTAGCTTCATTGCTGAGCTCAATAAAAGATAGTCATGAGGATGGCATCTGCCCCAGTTGTCTTTCCTTCTGCTGCACGTAGGGTCGCTATGGGATGAGCACCTACCATCAATAGCCGGAGTTCTGTTACTCCTACCAACTGACTTTTCCCTGCTGAGTGTGGGGACGAAGCTGGGGGTGGGGGGGTGGCGATGGTGATTGTGACATATGATAAAGCAGCGAGTTATTGCCATCCTGATGAGCATAAAATGAGCCATCCCTGAAGCAGAGGTGGAGAATCTCACTACCAGCAAGAGACTAGCCAGGAGACTGGCTCCATTTTTACATCTTCATGTAGTAACGTGGTCCTTTTTTGCATCTGAGACCTGGAGACAACTTTGAGGCCTTTGCCGCTTCTCTCTTTGTTCAAGGAAACACAGCTATATTTGGGAAGTATCAATTTGTAAAAGTACATCAGAAGATATGTTAAACAATCTAACCGTTCTCCTTGTGTTCCACTGAGGTTTCCCCATAAAGACTTTCAAGCTCTATGCTGGCGAACAAAGAAGACTTTCCAGATATATATATTTATTAAACAACTAAATAAATTACAATAGTGACCTGTGATTCAGTGTTTTGGGGAGGGCTAAACCATTTTTGAAGAAATGCTACCCCCAGGCTCTCTTCACATTTACCCCCAAGAGTCTTACAGTGATATCTTAAATAAAATAAGTTCGTTACACTTCTTTTCTTAAAACACTCCAGTGCATTTCTTTACTCCTGGAAGCCCAGCAACCTTTAAAGGCCCCTTCTGTGACTTGCTCAGGTCCTGGTGTATGCTAAGGATTCTAATTGTTCCGCTCCAGACTAATGGGGCTAAGCTGAACCTCTAAGTTACTTGGCATCTTCTACTATGAACTTCAAAGTCTGCATTTCAATTTATACATCCTGTTTATATTTTTTACCATTAGGTGCTGTTTTTGAGACGTTGAAGGTGATTTTTAGTAAATTAGAACACATAATTCTCAGTCTATAGACTTAAATGAATTGCAACCTATACAAACTTATTTTTTTAATGAAATTAAAAGGCTGCAGGTAGCTGACATTGTTTTCAGTTGACAAGCTTAAGTTAGAGAAGAAAGGGTATTCATTTTACTAAGACACTCTTTCAAGGAAAAAAAAAAACAATGCTTCCGATTCTAACTTTTGTATGCTAAAATAAAAAAGAAAATTCCGATTTTTGTTAGATTTAGCAAAGTGATACCCTATGCTACATGTTTAAAAAAGGTCTATACACCTCTGAATAGGTTTGAATGTATTCTTTGTGGAAACAGCAACTGCAGGGAGAGGAGGAAATGCATTACACTTTAGCATTTATTGTAGTTTATTATACAATTTATGGGACCATGAATATCATTTAACATATCATATGCCATACAGGAACATACATTTTAATACATTTAAAAAACATAATCGGAACCTCTATGCCACTGAAGTATGATACCGCTCAGAGCAATTGGCTTACTTTTACCCAAGCTCTCACTATACAGTTTTTTTTTTCCTATAGCAAAGATTTAAATGGCTTTTAGGTGCTCACTCAAGGAGTTTTATACATTTCTCTACTCACGAAAAAAAATTGTACTGCTCTCCAGTCTGACTTTATTTCATTCAAGCGCCACACCAACTGGATTTTACATCAGTACATTTGTCTTCGGTCCTCTGCCTTTTAATTTAGGTGGGAGATGGTGCTGCACCATTTCAGACTTGGGGAGATAATTATCTCTCTTTTCTCAGA
>NW_022111369.1:92097186-92099095 GCF_000313985.2 Echinops telfairi
GCTACTTTATTTCTTTTTTAAAAAAAAAATTTAATACGGAATTTTATACATCTTAGCAGCATCAGCAGATACTAGGTTTCATAATGCCAGACTTCCTTCTGATCTTGATAGCAAAGTTTAATACATTGAGCTGGATGTTAGGCTCATATCAGGAGGTTTTAGAAAGCTTACTGTTCCAGCTTTGCCATGTTCAACTTCAAATAAATCTAAAAAATAATCTGAAATCTCAGAATTTTGGGTCCTTCTTCTTATTCATCATCTTTTCTTTCTATCTAATTCCATAGACGCATTGTTACTTTGGTGAAATTTGAGTCCCAAGGAAAGTTCAGTTCCGGACAGGAGGGCAACGAAGTGCCGTCATTTCAAGGGTTCCACCTGTCTCTCTGACCTTTCTTCAACCATCTTTAACTTTGCACACACACCCCATTTTTTCTTCTATCTATCTAGAACCTTCCAACATGATTGCTTTCAGAGTGGTCAGAAATGATAGTTGGACACCATCTAATGGACCTTGCTAACCCTTGACATGATAATCCTGAGCCTGATACGCATTGAAGCGTTCCATCCCAAATGCGTGGTTTTCACTGGGAAGACTTTATAACTTTGTCCCAGTGTACTCTATTATATTCATGATTATATTTGCATTACAGGTAAATAAAAATGTAGAAATATCTTCTGTTAAATCTATAGATACACGTGGGTATATGTACATAGTACTCATGTGTGTGTTTATGTACATCCTTATAAAAGAATGTACAAAGTTGATAACTATTGACCTTCATGTATACATATGACATATGCATGTACCTTATATATTTGAGTATAAGATGAGGCTTTTCAGCACGTTTTTAATGCAGTTTTTGTGGTAAAATTAGGTGCCTCAGGTGATATTCAGGTCAGCTTATACTCGAGTATATACAGTATATATATGTATATACATATATATCATGCCTTTGGTGTAAGGTAGAGATAAATCTACCTTGAAATAAATAACATTATAATTGCTTTATGAAGGAATTGTACTGTATAGAAAAGGTGCCAATTGTAGCAACTGTAGTTTAGGTATCACTTCACACAAGGGCCCCTTCTTCCCATAGGCTCTTGAGGAGATTACATTTTCTTCAACTTCAAAGAGAAATGAAATGACTTATTGTACAGATAGCTAGTCATGATTGCTTATAACAGAGAACACTTGATATGTAGTCACTGAATAAATAATTGTTATATAATAGAAATGACCTTTGTCTGTTCAGTATCCATTCTTCTATTTCTCCTTCTGATTTTGTCATAAGAAACCTGGCTTTTTAATTGGAAGAGATGATGAGATAAATTGATCTCAACTCTCAACGTGTGTGTTTTCAGTGACGTTAAAGCTGTCCCATTTCTTCAATGACTGGGTAGGGTTATGTGTCTTCCTTAACAAGATGGCTGTAAACGAAATCTCACAAGCGCCTGGTTTTCAAACCAGATATTCGTTTTCTCCTGATTTAGAAGACTTAAGGTCTGAATCAAAGGCAGAAGCTTTAGGTGGGGGCACGTCTATCTCTGTTGACTGTGGCACAATCTTTGTCTCAGTCTGTGCAGCTTTGGCACTTCGACATTTCCTAGGTTACTCAGATTATGTCCGGCCCCCAACAGTACTCAATGGTCTCTATGTGTTTGCTGCCCTTCAGAAGCGACTGCCACTAATGTCACACTGAAGTGGCCCCATTGACATAGCACAGACATTCCTATTGTCAAATGGAATCATGCCCACAGACTTAGGACTTATGATTCATGTTGGGATTTGGGGATTGTTGGTGTCAGTTGTGGATTCACCTCTGACCCATAGAGACAGATGCATAATGGACTGGTCCTGTGCATCCTCACAGTTGATCCTATGCCTGTGCCCATTGTTGTAGCCACTGTG
>NW_022111369.1:92101926-92104010 GCF_000313985.2 Echinops telfairi
ATTAATCACATTATGGTCTTCGTCACATCATCGAGGATTACTAGACTTTAACTGCCAAACCACCGAGAGTCCTGATCCCTAGCCAAGTTGACATAAAAACTTAACTATCACGCCTTGAAATAGAATTCATATATTTATTGTTGCATTATTAGGAGCTTTTGAGCCAGTTCAGATGCATTGCAACTCATGTACAACAGATTGAAACATCACCCAGACCTGCACCCTCTTCACAATTATTCCTAATTTTGAGCAAGTTATTGCAGCCACTGTGTCAATCCATCTTCTTAAACGTCTTCCTCTCTATTGATGCTCATCCACTTTACCAAGCATGATGTCCTTTTACAGGAACAAGTACGTCCTGATAACATGTCCAATATAATTAAGATGAAGTTTTGATATCCTTGATTCAAAGGGTCATTCTGGCTATACTTCTTCCAATTTTTTTCCTTTTGAAGTCCATAGTATTTCTAATATTCTTCACCAGCAGCATAATTAAAATTAATTAATTCTTCTTTGATCTTAGTTATTCAATGTGAAACTTTCACATTTATGTGAGGCAGTTGAAAATAGCTTGGATTGGGTTAGGTGGACAAAGAAACATCATTATTTTTAAAGACATTAAAGAAACCTTGTGTAGCTGCTTTACCCATGATTTAATTTCCACACTTAGTAGAGTGATCAAAGTAATGAAAAGGACTATTAATATCATTGCATTATTAATTCAGTTGTTCCCCCCCAAATAACAAAAGCATAGTAAATGTAATTATGATATCCACAAAAAGAGGAGAAATGCATCAAATATTTGACAATGCCTGAATGTAGTGGTTTTACTTTTGGTATTTCAATTTTGGGGAGGTAGGAGGTGTGATGATTAATTGTATTTGTTATATTGGCTAGGCTTTCATGGCCAATTATTTGTTCAAACTGGTCTAATTAAATAAGATAACTTAAAATATATAACGCCAATTGTGTTTCTTTAGTGGCACCAAAATATTTTGCAACTGAAAATGATACTAAATGGACTATCTAATGGATAAGTTCTTTGAATTGGTTCTGGAAATTTCGGAAATTAGTTCTGAAATCTAGTTACATATAAAGGCACTAGTGACGATTTCCAGTAGCGGAAAGGGAACTGATAGACTAGATATTTATTATAAGGATATAACAATAGCAACATCACCATTTGACACTCCTAATCAAGTACTTATGTGAGAAGTTATAGGTTAGTAAGAATTTCAGAATATCCTGACAAACTGGAAAGTATTGTGACATTGGCTGATTGACCCTACTTTCCTGTACCTATTCCTTGGAAAGGAAGATGATGAGTTCAAAACTTCTAATTCCCACTTCACTATATCAATGCTTTAAAAATTGCTATGTGTGCCCTCAAAGAAAAGCTTATCTCATTGAACCACAGAACTGAAATTAATAGAACTTACCCAAGAATTTCATTCTGTGAGTGGCTGAATTACAATGCAAATTGAATTCTCAAAATTGCAAGGTGTTTGATGTTAAAATGAGGCCATTTATTGCAAAGAAATGGGATTCTAAAAATTGAAATGGAGACATATGGGAAGATACAAATCATACTGGAGACATACATCCTATATATTTTATTAAGGCATCTTTGTCAGTATAAGTAGCACTTCCAGGCTCATATGTGGATTTTAATCCAACTTTGCATGAGGAAAACATTATAACCTCACTGGATGCAGATCCATGAACAATAAGGCTTAAATTTATCTAGAATTCACCCTGTCTTTGCTTCTAGACCTATCATGTAACTTAATTCCAAATAGGACCCGAAGGATGAGATTTAAAATGTGACCCAAGAAGAGATGTACAACACTTTAAAAGAACTACACATTATACAGACAGGAAACTGATGACTCTGTGTCAGAATGGATGTTAAAGTCATGCCATGTGATAGTAAGAATATATAGTTGGATGAGTCATAATTTATTATATGTTTACTAAGGAGAAGTTCTTCATTCAATGCTTTAGTTCCAGTGGTTAGGAAGGGATCTAAAATTTGGCCAGCTGGTTGGATCCATCAAAATCCAAAAGGTTACCTACCAGAATTG
>NW_022111369.1:92105314-92106975 GCF_000313985.2 Echinops telfairi
TCAGACCTCTTCTGACTGAGTAAGGGAGAAGGAGAAGTCCGATGATCACCACAAGCAGAGGGCAGACATGCCTCCACTCTCCTGTTCCCCTATTCTAACAACTGTTCTACGGCAGCACTCGACTTCTCTGCTGGGTTTAATAACCCGCTGCAATGGCTACACAGATACACAGACAATACTTATTGGGCTAGTTAGGCTTTCTATCAACAATGCTAGACCAAGAGTCTTCATTTGGCAGTAGTACCCCATGAGGTTAAACAACTAATTGTGGAAGTTGAATTATAAAGGAAGAATGAAATATCAGGATTGGAGTAAAATTTAATAACATCTTGTGACTGCAGATGGTGAATTCAGCAACCTTGCTTGCTGGAAGTGAAGAGAATTCAAAGTACCTGTTGATAAAGATCAAAGACTATAGCGTTCAGACTGGATTCAAATTTATTGTAAAGAAAACCCAAAACTTCACACCTGGACCTATAGGTAGCACCATGATACATGGAGAAAAGATTGAAGTTGTCAAAGATTTTATTTTGCTCAGATCCACAATCATGGAAGCAACAGTCAAGAGGTCCAAACAACACATTGGTGGTTGTGCTGCACAATACATCTTTAAAGTGTTGAAAACCAGGATATTACTTTGAGGACTAAGGTGGTCCAAGTCATGGTATTTTCCATTGCCTGATATACATGTGAAAGATCAAAAGTCTCACAAGTGGACCAAAAGGTAACATAATCATAAAGGGAGAAGAGGTTGAAGCTGTCAAAGATTTCATCTTGCTTGGATGAACAATCAGTTCTCATGGAAGCAGCCGTCAGTATATCAGGAAACACAATGCATCGGATAAATCTGTGGCACGGGACTTCTTTGAGGTGCTGAAAAACGAGGAGCTTACTTTGAGGGACACCTGACCTAAACCCTGGTGTTTTCAATCACCTCATATGCATGTGGACAATGTACATCGTAAGGAAGACTAGAGAAAAAGCCATGCATTTAAACAATGGTGTTGGTGAAGATTGTTGAAAGGACCATGGACTGACAAAAGAGCTAACAGATATGTCCTGATGAAAGTACAGTCAGAAGGCGGCTCAGAAGCAGGCAGGGTGGCACTTTGTCTTGTACTTTGGGTAGGTTTTCAGTTGAGATCAGTCACTGGAAAAGGACTTTATCATGCTTGATAAAGTCAGGAGGCAGTGAGAAAGAGGAAATTACTCAACCAGACAGATAGACAGAGTGGCTGGATTGACAGAGTGGCTGGAGCAAATGGGCTCAGACATAAGAACAGTTGTGAGGATGGCTCAGGGCTGGGCGGTGTTTCAATCAGTTGTACATGGGGACACTAGGAACTGGGACACCCTTGATGGCACCTAACGACAATAAAACCCCATAATGTGAGCTAAGACAAGGTAAACCCGTGATGAGAAGAAGCATAATGCAATCGACTTTTTGAGCGGCCAGCAGGTAACCTGTGGTGTAGGGAAATGGCTTGGTGTATTTCTTCTATCTATATTCTTTTAAACTCCCACCCGATGAGTGGGTGGAAGCACAGTAATAAGGGGCACAGGACTCTAACTTGAATATTGGTCAGTACTGCATTCATAAAAGTATAAAATAGACATTGCAGTTGGAACAGCATACACTCCATCAGCATCACGAAAGAGTC
>NW_022111369.1:92108174-92109351 GCF_000313985.2 Echinops telfairi
TGCTAGCTCCTGAAACAGCATAATATTGACTAGTCCTTTTCGGTACAGTGCCTCTGTGTATGATTTTCATCTTCTTTTGGTGTTTCCTGCATCATTAAATTCTTTGCTATGACAATTTTTAAATATTACAACTCTAGGCTTGAATATTTTTTTAGGTTGTTTTTCAGTTTAAGATAGACTGAATGTGGTGTGTGTGTGTGTGTTTGTGTGGGGGTGAAGTGGGGGAGTTCCTAACCCTAGGGCTGTCACGTTTCATTAAAATATTTGACTTTATCTTCTTGAGCTTCCCTTTGAAATGTTCTATTCAGCTCTTTGACCTCATTATTTCTTCCATTTGCTTTAGCTACTCTAAAATTTAGAGCAAGTTTCAGAATCTCTCCTGATACCCACCTTGATTTTTTTTTTTACTTTCTTCCCTGTCTTTTTAATTAGATTCTCCTTTCTTCGTGAATGATGTTCTGTATTTCTTCCCACAGCTCAGCAGATCTTCTATCACTAGTGCTCAGGGCATCAAGCCGCTTCGTGAGATGTTCTGGAAAACTAGGTGGGATAGGCTCAGTGGTATTTAGGCTCCCATAGAATTGGTTTCATTTGCTTCAACTTCAATCTGAACTTACATATGAGCAATTGTAGTCTGTTGCACTGTCAGCTACTGATCTGATTTCAACTGCTGATATAGAGCTTCTTCATTTCCTCTTTCCATGGATTTAATCTATTTTATTTCTATGTATTCCCTCTGGAGAAGTCCATGTAGATAGTCCTCTTTTGTGTTGTTGAAAGAGGTATTTGTGATGAAGTTCTTGGTCTTGTTAAATTCTAACACTTAATCTCCAGCTTCTAGTTTGTGTCTTGAAATTGATACAACATATGTGAAGAAACAAAATTTATATTTATATATATTTTGAATTTAAGGCAATTTCTCCATTAGCTTTTTATTTCTTCACATGTGTTCCAACAATTTTGAGACACTTTTGTAAGCAATAATATCAGTCAATGCTTGAAGCTCATGAAGAACTAAGGGTTCTGGCAACTTAACTAAGCAAACACAATGGATTTTATTATATCAACTGAAGGTAAATTTGCAACCTTTAAATTTCTTTTTTAACATTAGAATACAGCAACAACAAAATTAAGCAGAAGGAACCAAACCAAGACTGTAAGGTGGATACTTAATGAT
>NW_022111369.1:92112612-92113766 GCF_000313985.2 Echinops telfairi
TTTTTTTTTTTAACCAGTGTTTTACTTTAATGAACAACTTACAATCTCATTAAAAAATAAGATTGGAAAATGCTTAAAATGTAGGTAAGTGATATCAAACTATAAGCACACAGATTAAAATAATTAAATGTCTGGAATAGACATAAAAACTCTTTGATTTGTAGACATTTAGCAGCATCCTGTAATCAATAAGTAAGCAACACATGTCTGAAATCTCACTCACTCACAATTTCATACTCACTTGCTCTCTCACTGCCACTAACTGGATTCTGACTCTTAGGGAGCCTACAGGACAGAGATCTCATCCTGTGTCTCTCCAAGGATAAACCCCTATAAAAGCAGAAAAGCCTCATCTTTCTGTGGGGATCAGGAAATATTTTCAAACTGCTGACCTTGCACTTAAGCAAACCCAACTAGTAAACCACCACACCTCCAGAACTTCCTAATATCAGTTCTTAATTTATCCTGCCACAAGGTGGTGGACATATATTTTTGGATTTTATTTTATTTTATTGGGTGTTCTTACAGCTCTTATCACAATCCATACATATATCCATGTTGTCATCATCATTTTTAAGACATTTTTCTTTCTACTTGAGCCCCTGGCATCAGCTCCTCCTTTTCCCCTCCCTTCCCTCCCCCATGCTCCCCTGATAATTTAAAAATTATTATTATTATTTTCATGTCTTACACCGACTGCTGTCATTTAATCCTCTTTTCTGCTGTCCATCCTCCTGGGATGGGGGCCATACATTGATCATTATGATCGGTTCCTCCTTACTTCCCCCACCCCGCTTACGCTCCTAGTATCACTGCCCCCCTCATTAGTCGTCAGGGATTTATCTGTTCTGGATGCCCTGTATTTCAAGCTCTTATCTGTACCAGTATACATATTCTGTTCTAGCCAGATTTTTAACATAGAATTGGGGCCATGGTGGAGAGGACTTGGGGGAGAAGTATTAAAGAACTAGAGGAAGATTGTGTGTTTCATTAGTGCTATACTGAATTCTGACTGGCTCTGGCTCTTCTCTTCCTTGTGGCCATTTTCTTTTTAATCATTTTATTAGGAGCCCATACAACTCTTATCACAATCCATACACACATCAATTGTGTAAAGGGCATTTGTACATTCATTGCCCTCATCATTCTCAAAA
>NW_022111369.1:92115845-92128534 GCF_000313985.2 Echinops telfairi
ATCAATTGTCTAACAAGTCAGATGTAGTTGGGTTTTGGAAGGGTGTTTTTCCATAGTTAGCATTTTTATAAATGATCAACAGGATAGAATACTTTGCTTGCCAATGATTTTCCTCTCTCCCATATACTGAAATATCGAACCAACTAGAGTGCATTTCAAATTCTTACTATCAATGTGAGTGGGTAGCTATACAGCAGATAATATGGGCAAATGTAAAGTGATACCGTTTTTGGTAAAAAAGAACAAAACTATATTTGTACAATGATACTATCCGAAAAACTGAGTTTATCTGCTCCTTCCACTCCTCCCTCACCCCCTGCCAAAACAGAAGTCAAACCTTTAAAAATAATTTCATTAAGTCAATGAACTCATATGGCAATTTGGCTTCAGAGGACCACATTGTGATGCTTCTCACTGAAAAAAAAAAGGAAGAATAATCATAATTCTCAAGGTGATGCGAGCATGGACTTCTGACCACATTGTAGGTATTGAACGTCTTAGAAACCCTTACGAACACTCTCAGGGTTCCCCTTTTACATATGAGGAAAATAAGATTCCTTGATAGTAAAAATAATGATTCTTAGTCTGAGGTGGTTATACTCCTTTCCAAGGGATACTAGTTACAGGTTGTGATGGGAAAAATATTACTGGAATTTGATGAGTAGAGGAAAAGAATATTACTAATCATTCGGTAATGCATCAGGCATCCTCATGCCAAAACAATTAGCTGACCAGTAACAATGCCCATGGTGCTGAATCCTGGCACCTGCCCTGGTAAAGAAATACGATGAACTTTATCCTGCAACTCAATCTAAATTTCTGTGTTTATATCTGAGCTACTATAAATAGACATGGGCAAGTTTCAGAAATTAATAAATGTATAGAAAGACTTTAACATAAATTAGATTAAAATAATAAGAAAACAACCCAATACATGAAAATAATTTTGCTTTCATTTGTTTCGCAATTTTAATACAAATGATGAGTAAAATGATTAGTAAACCTATATCCCATCTTTAAGGGTCTTTAAATTACTTATGATTGAGTAAGTGACAAAAAAGGAAAGAAGAAAATGTACTACACACACACACTCTCACACACATACTCTATACACGAAGCAACAAAACTATACAATAAACAGATCAAAATAGTCCTATAATAGAGGGAAAGATGTTAGGACTTCAGTAGGGAGAGAACGCATTTGGCCTGGAAAATCAAGAATAAATGTATAAAGAAATTTAGGTATTTTTTTAACCCAACCTTAAGACATACGTGGATTATTAATAGAAAAGAAATACTCTTATAACCAGTGACGCTTTTTCCCACCTTCTTTTCCCTTCTGTGTTAGACTGGGTTGACTAGAGAAACAAATTCAGAGACACTACATTATGTGTAAGAGAAAACTTTATATCAAGAAGTAATCGTCTATCAAGCAAACATTCCAGCCCAGTCCAGATCAAGTGCCTGAGTTCGATACTATTACTCCACAAGTCAGATACTAGATCATAAATCCCTATTCAGAGTCACACAGCCACATGCAGTGATGCAGAATGCAGGAAGAATACAGGCCAGTGGGTAAAAGCTTCGTGGATTAAATGGTGGTGAATGCATCTCCACAGCTCACGCAGGTCTTAGCGTGACTCCAGCAGCTCTCGGAGTGTGGCTCTTCCCCAGGAAGGTGAAGCATAGAGAGATTGTGTGACCCCCACTCCAGGGAACGAGGAAGAGGCTGGCCTCAGGGAGTCATTAACTCAGTCTCCCTCCAATCGAACTGCGACCTGATTGACAGGCTAAACTCCACCCACATGTTCCTATTGGTGCCATGTTGACACAAAAACTATTACACCTTCTTTAACAAACTGGATATAAAATTAAATATGTAATTTGTTTGGAATACATTGTTTTTGGTCTCAAAAATTTCACAATCTACTTGGGGCAACCTATTCAAGAGTAGTTATAAGAGTAACATGAAGAGTATAATCAATGTTATTGAATTCTTATTGATCCAGTTGTGAACATTTGGATCTTTTTTTACATTGAGTTGTAAGGGTACAATTATTACCATAGGTTTAACTAATAACTTCTTCTTTGCCATGATGACACATCTTGCAGTTTCAGTTTTATATTTATCAATTTGATAAGAATTGTGAGCTCAAGGATCAAGTCTGATTTTGTTCATCTAACACAATATTTTTAAAGAGATGATACACAATATATATGTGAAAGATGAGATAATAAAGTAATAAGGCAAGACACAAAATAATACTGATGTATTATTAAACTATAATCAAATTGTTATTTAGGGGAGAATACCGATACCAATTAGAGTAATTAATTGGTAATTAAAGTGCCTCAACTTTATCCTGTAAGCAAGGGGAGTACAAGAATATTTCAATGAGCAGTGGGGTATACATTTTCAAGTTAAAATAATATAAATGATGGGGGAAATGAGTCACTTTGTAAGATTATAGTAGAGTATGCATAAGAGATAGATTTTTGACACAGAAGGTAAATTAGACTCAGGTAAGAAATTACTAGGAACTCATCTGGCACAGTGGTTAAGTGCTCAGCTCCTAACCAAAGGGTGAACCATTCAAATCCACCAGTCACCATGCAGAAGAAAGAGGTAGTCTGTATAGCTAAGGATTCACAGCTTTGAAACCCCTATGGGAAAGTTCCACTCTGTCCTATAATGCCAAGAGGAATTGGAATTTAACTCAGCATTAATGGTTTTGGCTTGGTTTTTGTTGAAATTATTTCACATATCAACTGATGATATATCATTAAGTAGGAAACAAAATTTCTGAATTCCTTCAGACATCTATTATATTTCCAAAATGATTCTGGTGCCATTATGTAAGATATAAACTGATATGTGTCTCACTATTCCTGTGAGATCCTCTTCATTTGAGATAATTCACTATAAGTTCATCAATGCACTATTGTGCTCTAAATAAAGTATATCCCTCAAGCATAAAATTCTATCCTGACATTATAAATGATGCTGCAAGGGATAGCTAACTACATGATGTATCTTCAAAGCCTTAAGACAATTTATTATGGTGTATTTGGTTTAAAAATGGAACTATCAATTATATGTAGCACTAAAAAGTATAAGCTTTAATGATGAGCTTTACTATAACTTTCATCTGAGACAAATGCTACCATAAAAAAAATCAACATTTAATGAATTGACAGACTGCAGAATATGAGAGCTATGTAATTTGAGACAGTCTTAAAAGACACAGAGAAGGAACCCAAATCAAAACATAAAACTCTGTGCTTCATCTTTTCCACCCCGTGGGTCCAGAGAGCCTCTCCACTTGCATCTCTCTAAGGTATGTGCAAAGCTCTGTGGCTGAGGGCATTGCCTTGATCGGTGCAGAAACTAGCCTCTCGGTGTTCAATGCTCCAAATGAAACAAAGAGTTAGTAACGGGAGCATCTGCTCCTGCACATGCTGAACAAAGGATACATCCTGCATTTAGTGTAATCAAAGACAAACGAGAGCGTGATCCTGAAATGCAAGTCACCAGAAGGATTTTCCCTGGAGTGTTCACAGGTCAGTAATTACTCTGAAAAGGAAGGAGACATAGAACTCTATTGAGGATTCTGCCACCCAGTTATCCGCCCACACTGTTTTCTTTGGGGGAAGTAATTTAATTTCAATGGGAAAATATATATTCTGCCGGTAATCTTTATTAAACGTTTAATTAAAGTTAATGGAAAGCTTCAATTTAAAAAAGCAATTAAACAGTTGAACACTAGATCCCCTCCCCCCTTTTTCTTCTTCTAGCTTTTGGCTGTTACTCTTTTGGAAACAATGGCATCGGAATTGGTATCAATGTTAAGAAAAATCCAAATTAGAGATGTTTTTCCTCTTCCCAAGATTCCAAAAATGACATAGGTGGAAAATTACTCCATTAAAAATGTATATACATATATATGATATAATCATTTATGAAAACATGATCGATGGAAAAGAAAAAGTGCATTAGCCAACTATGATTTTTCTGATTGTATTACTTCTTGTCACTGACATAAAGACATTAAATGTCTAGGGAATTTTTATCTGGCTCAGACGGCAAGAGATAAGTCAAAGTCTTTCATTGTGGAAAGTGCTCTGCAAGCCAGAGCCTGAATTCAAAGGATAATATAAAACTGAGATTTGCCTTTTCTTTTTGCCAGTGCTGGGGGGAGTCACCACCATCACTCTTCCAGGCTTATGAGTCTATTTAGAAACTCACAATGAAGGGAAATTCGAGGGCCCAAATGTTTTCTTATTCCTCCCAAACTGCAAACAACTCAATTGGGGAGGTGCTTTTTAAAGACCCAAGATCCTCCATAACTAATATCATCCATAAGATAGGACAGTGTCTTTCTAACTCCCCTTTGAACCATTAGCAAAGAACACAGTGTATCTCATGATATAGGGACTGTAGAACTGAATGATGTTGAGGTGAGGTTTGACCTCCCCAAACTATGAAAGGGAGAAGGAAAATCAAACTCTACATCAGCATCACCCAAATTCAATTTTTTAAGAGGCTGAGATCAGACATGTCCCTTTCCCATTGTCCTATCAATTCTAACTCCAACTGTCCCTCCCACAGCTCTCTCTACATTTCAGCTGGGGTTGGTAAATCATTGCAAAGGTCCCACAGGACTCACAGACAATATTAACAATTATGGAATTTATTCAGAAAGGTGGCAGCCTGCATATGTTCAGAATACAGTTATTCAGAAAGGATAGCCTCTTCTCAGCTATTCCCACAGGCAAGCCTTTCTCTTGCCTTTGGCCTCTTAAAGGCACATCTGACTGGCTTCTACTCTGCTTGGGCAATGTTCTAAAACTCTTTTAGGGTTGCCAATAAATGTGCAAATGACATGCTACTGTACTGTAAACTTCAGTCCAAAGACACTCCACTCTAACTCCATTGTTCAACAGCCCTCGCTCCCAACTCTCGCTCCCCCAATTAAGTGTCTAAATACACCCCACTAAACAAGCCATTCTCCTGCTTGAAGGCACTCAGTACTTATGGGGTAGGATGTCTCCCACTCTGTCTAATGATCCTGCTGCTGCCACTTCTCTGATGTCACAGCTTTTACCTGGATCAAAGAGGTTCTGTTAGGTCATTCCCTTGTTGAGAGTAGACAGTAAGGAGGTAGGAACCCTATACTGGGAATAGGTAATTAACCCTAAAGAAGCTAAGCCGGTGGTAACTAGAAATTGACCAGCAAACCAAAAGACATTGGTTCACAAGTTTGGGCAAGGGGAAAAGACTGTGAAAAAGGAAACCCGCTGGGCAGGACGGCGCTCAGAGCTCTCTCTATCAAATGTACAAAAAAACGTTCCTACATGTTACTGAACCTCTGTACCTTTACTTTCAACAGCACGGGCCTTTGCTATGCTTTGCTGCATGAAAAAAAAGAAGAGACCAGTGACTAGTCTCTTCTGACGACATGCTGTAACTCTTGGAAAAATTCTTTCTCACAGGAAGATTAAGAACCAGGTGATTAGATGCAGCCTGGGACACACCACAACAGTAAAGTGCCCAAGATTCTCCGCGTCCAAAAGATGTGCTCATCTCTGGCTCTCCTTTCTTGCTGATAATGAAACCCAACTGCTCTCTGATACTGAGATCCAAAGAGCCAACCAAAATCAATGCCCTCAAGTCAATTCTGACTCGTAGCAACTCAATAGGACAGAGTAGAGCTGCCTCTATGGGTTTCAGAGACTGTACCTCTTTACAGGGGCAGGAAGCCTCATCCTTCTCCCAGGAAGCAGCTGGTTGTTTCAAACTAATGACCTTGCAGTTAGCAACCCAACTCATAACACCTACGTCAAAAGTGCTCCCCCTTCAAGCAGGCTAGCACAATCCTGCAAACAATCATTTACAATGGAATCCCATCGTGTTGACCCATATCCTCTCTTACTCAGATCCATTAAGAAAAGGGCATTTGGTAGGAGTAACAAAGACTATGTTAAATGAGTCGTTGCACTGCAAGAATTTAATACAATTGTGTTGCGTGGGCAAACATGTTTTATGCATATTTTTAAAAACTAGACAAAAAGTGAATTATATTGAGTGGGATGTGTGCATTTGTCAGGGTTTAAAGAAATATTTTCTCTGCTGACCCCCTTAACTCTCATTTTTGTCTTTCCTAAAATCCTGGTTTAGTAACAGAGATAAGGTATAACTATATAATAGAGTGATACAGGTATTATAAACAAACATTAATTTTTAAAAATTTTGTCATTAACATATAAATTGAATATTCATGGTAGTGTAAAACGAAAAGAAAAATGGATGAGAAGTTTTAAGGTCCAGCTTACCATCCCTTCCCACACTTAAACAACTCCACCAAACTTTATCATGCTAGAAAGTGACTGGACCACATCATAAATTAGGAAGCAAAATGACTTTGTGAAAACTTGCAAACTCCCACCTTCGCTGAAATAGAGATAATTAGGTGGACTTCCTTGTCCTACTTCTCTGAAATTGGACTAAACCAAAAACCTATTATGTTAGCAGAGTATTTAATTGAGAGAAGTATTTGCCAATCAAGTGAAACTGTGAAAACAAGCTGTAAAGGACAAAAGGCAACCTTGTGGCAGGTGGAAGAAGAGGAGGGTATGAATGAGATAACGACGAGAATGAGCCACAACGTGCTGCCGGACGAGAAGTCGAAGTGAAAATTAGGAAAGTTAACTTTGAAAAAAGAAGAGTGGATGAACAAAATGCTGAGTATTAGAAGCAACAGTAGAGATTTAATATTTAAGCAGACAGATTCTCTATGTTTATTGAGATTTTTCTAAAAATATTTTGGAAAAGGAAATATCAGAACAAAGGAGAACACCTGAGGCTATATTTTAGGGGGGAAAACTTATCTATGACTTTGTGGTAGGGCCCTGGGGACAGTGTGTGTAAGATCATATTCTGCTAAGCACAAGAGCAGCGATTCAAACCACCACCGATTCCATAGGAGAAAGGTGAGGCTGTCTGCTCCAGTGAGGTCTTACAGTCTCACGGACCCTAGACAGGTCAGCTTAGCCATGGGTCTGAATCAAGTGAATGGCAGGGGATTTGGGTGTGGGTTTACTCTTTTGTTCTTAGGGGCTAGCCCTTCAATGACCATACACAACAGCCCCAGAGAGGTTAGAAATGTGATCTATACAGAAGTGGATTGCCCTTTCTTCCACAGAGCTGGGGGTGAACCACCAACCTTCGAGATGTTCTTGCTACCAGGGACATTTTTGTGCATCTCACAACCTTAGAATTGACGCACCTTTCTTTAAAAGGACAAGGTACCACAAACACTGAGCTTTTGACAAGAATTTCTTCATACTGAGAACATAGGCAGAAAGGGAAGCTTACGCTGAGTGCTAATCATCCTTGTTAATTCAAGGAGGAGGGCTAGAACTTCCTTGCATCCTTTCCTAATTATGTTCCTTTCAATGATTCATGTTGGCATACCTCCCAATTATATCCCAAATTAACTCACATCTTCTGCTTCCCTCCATACCCTACTAGAGAAACTCGACATCACTTCCTCACCTCGGTTAGGAGTCACAGCCTTCTAACTGGATCTCTTGCATTATCTGTCAATTCTGTATAATCCAGACTTCACAACCACCAGATCGTTAACAACATAAATCAAATCTCACTTCTCTACTTTAAACTCCTCAATGGTTTTCCATCACACTTAAAGTAAAAAGGCTTGATTCAGCCTTACTAGGTTTCACAAAATGCAGTACTGTTTACAACCATCTGCTTTTTCCCCTGTGAAAACATGGGATCTCTTACCTTTGCCAAGAGAGGAAGTATATATATTCTAGTGGCTTAGTTCCCTAGTACTGTATAATAAAAATACCACACTCAGGTGACTTTGAAGAACAGACCTTCATTTGCTCAAAGTTATAGGGACTGATTGTGCAAAGCAGGTTCTTAGCCATGCAGGGTCCTATGTTGTCAGCAGCTCCATGTTTTACCTGGGGTGTTCTTTAAATAACTCAAAAGCAATTAGGCTTAGGATTCACCCTACACTGATTTGGCCTTCTTAAAATAAAAAAAGAATACAACTACATCATCACCACCAACAAAATGCAGCTGATGTCCTATCAGAGTCATGTCCAGAGGAGTAAGGGCTATGGATTTCATACAGTCCTGGGGGAATACAATTCAAACTCTAATGCAGTGGTTCTCAACCATCCTAATGCTGATACCCTTTAATACAGTTCCTCGTGTGTGTTGACCTCCAAACCATAAAATTGTTTTCTCATTGCTACTTCATAACTGTAATTTTGCTACTGTTATGAATCAGGCGACCACTGTGAAAGGGTCTTTTGACCCCCAAAAGGGGTTGTGACCCACAGGTTGAGAACTGCTGCTCTAATGCCATGTCATGACCATACTTGGTCACTCATATTCTATGGGCCAAAGCAGACTGTAAGTCCGAGTAGGCACATAAGCTATGAAGGAAAGGGTATACTATTCATCCTCTCCGGGAGGTGACCAGACGTCCGCTTTTGGCGGGACGGTCCCAATTTTTAACAATTTTTTCCTGCGTCCCGCGGCATTTTAAAAAGTCCCAATTTTTTTGGAAGAATGCACTGCAAGCTAGGGTATATGGTTTTTGGCTCCCATGTGGCTATTTTGCCAGGATATGAGTTTTATCAATGGTGTCCCACTTTACCAATGTTAAAATCTGGTCACCTTTAATCCATCCTACATCCCCTTATCCCAGATCAATATCCAAGCAATCAATGGCACTTTTGCAAAGCCCAAAGAGAATTAGTGCATTCTCCTTTGGGATATCCACTACTGAGTGCACAACAGGAATGGCAGCCTGTTCCTCTTTCCACTTCGAGAACAAATTAGAGGCTTTGTCCTGTGGAGGACTCCTTGGCACAATGCGGGCCAGGTTCTGGAGGATCAGAGTGTTTATTCTGAGAACACCAGATTCAGAGGTAAGGTGTTGGATTGCTTATGTGCACTGCAGCTAAGTCTTCTCAAAAATTTCCAGTTGTAGAAACAGGAGAGGAGAAAATAACAAAAGAACATGGTATTTGGCATTGGAGTTGAAGAGAAACAAATGTTATGCAGCTAGATTTAGAGACAGGGGTGTTGTCCCTTCCATGCCTGCAAAGGCCCCCACAGAGGAGGGTAGAGAGACATCATGCAACCATTAGACACCTATGAAGACCCCAAACTGAGCAGACTCATTCTCAAGCCCTGTCAACCAATACCACCAACAACGCCTCCCCAGCCAGAGGTTTGAAATACCCTGGCTGTGGGAAGGCCTTGTTCCCTTTCCCCTTGCTCTGGTCTTGTGGCAGATCAGACGGTAGGGGCACGTATGCACTGCTGATGCGTGCCCCCAGCGGCCTGTTCCTGAGCTGCTCAGGGTCCACATGCACTTAGGCTTATAATCTCTTGATCTCTTGTCCTTTTGCACCCTTACCCTTGGCTAGCTTTCTTTTAACCTGCTCCTGCCAGTGGCAGGTGGAGGGACAGGGTCTCGCCCCATCCCACCCCTATGTGGTACACATGTGTAACTCGGGCCTACTCAGGGCCCACAGACTCTTGGGCCCCATGATCTTAGCCTCTATGGTTCTTGGGCTTCTGGCCTCCCAGGATGCCCCCCACCCCAGGTGTGCACACCTGGCTGCTCTTTTCCACATGGCTGTTTGTGTCCAGTTGTAAACCCCAGGGGGCTTCTGCATGGCTTGCCAGGCTTTCCAGAAATAGTGGGTACCTCTTTGAGACTGTAGCCCCTGAAACTTGTCTTGTCCTTCATAAGACACATGTTGCTTCGTGTGAATTCTTTCAGGGTGTGAAGCAAAGAACCAAGGTATCACCCACTGCAGAAACCTAACACAACTATTAATGAACTCCCCAGGACTGTCAGCGATGGGGGCTGAAGCTATGAGGCCAAATTAAGAGAACCATTACTTGTTACATTATACAAATTGCATTATTTAACCATGAAATGGCTAAATAGAAACGTTCAAACTCTAAACAATTTAATAATTACCACGATTCCTACTAAACCCAACTCCCTTTAAAGGAGATAAGGACAAGAGTTCATTAAACTTCAGTAGCAACGTGATTATATTTTTGATCTGTACTATTTGGTAAAGGTTATATTACATTTTATTTTATCCAGCATTTAAAATATATGGGCTGTTGTGATTATCCAACACACTAGTCTGAAGCTTAAGGGACTCTTTTAAGTAAATCTGAATAAGGATGTTCATAAATGCATGTGAAATGAAGCTGTCAGTGGCTTAATCTAAATCACAGCGTGAGTAAGTTCAGTAAATCATCCTCACCTAGCCAGCGATGCACCAGCAGCCAGATCCATGCCTATCTTGTTCCTTAGTCAGGAATCCTGAATGGAGCCCTTATGAAAAAGACCTTTTATGTTTTTAACACATAGTAGGCTTATTTCTGAGTATGTTATCTCCAAATTCAAATGATTGCTCCATCAAATAACATATAGGTCAATATATCTTCTTATAATAATGAGGTTATATAGAACACATAAATAAGATGTAACATTATTAAGCTGAATTTGACCAAAGAAGATCTGAGTAGAGCATGAACTGGCAGAAGACTGACTAGATCTCTGCTGCCAGAAGAAGAGCCAGAAAGAGTCTTAGAAGTGAAGACAAGGAGACGTCATCTCATGTACTCTGGACACATTATCAGGAGAGACCAGCCCTTGAAGAAAGACGGTAAGTAGAGGGTCATTTAAAAACAGGAAGATTCTCAAGAGATGAACAGCGGCTACAGCAATGGGCTTAACCAGAGTAATGACTGTGACAAAGGCACTGGACCAGGCTTGTTGGTTCTGTTGCTACCATTGAGAACCAACTCTACCCCAGTGAACAACAAGAACAAGCTTCACTTATTGTAAGTGATTCCTGCCTAATTTTTGAAATGAGAACTATATCTTTACTTTGTCTGGCTAGGTTAATTATAAGAGAGCCTGGAGACACAATAAAGGGTTGCAAGTTCAAATCCACTCAGTGGCTTCTTGGAAAATGGCCTAGTGATCTTCTATGAATATGACAAGTAAAAATAGCCTAGGAGCAGCTCTACCCTATTACAAGGGGAAACAATGAGTCAAAAATTAATGGAAAGGCAAATAACAATAGAAAGTAAAACATGTCATTAATTGAAATGAGAATCATTTTGTTGTACATAAAAAAATCCCATCAAATCAATTTTGACTCATAGTGACTGTTGGAACATATGGTCCCTATTAAGCTTTATACAGATAGCCTTATCATGTTAAGTTGTTTAACAAGTAAATGCCACTGGAGGTGACTTTGTAATGTTAGCATTAATTTACAGACTAGTTTCACAACATAATTAACGTGCATGTTATAAACATCCTGAACACCACCCAATAATGCTTGCATTTTGGACACATATGTGAATATTGTATGTCAGGTACTGTATGTCTTACCTGTTGGTGGATTCAACAATTTAAATAATTTTTTGCTCAGTATTCAGTTTCTCTCTTTGTTTAAGGGGCTAGTCGGATTTTCTGAATGTAATAGATTATGAGATGACTGATTTGGACTGCTTTTAATCCTTTTAAGAGATTCACTGTGGAATATTTATATGGACATGAAGAATAGAAATAAGTTTCAGAATATAAAATGGTTTTATCAAGCCATATTTAGTAAAAAATGTCACCTAATTATATAGGAAAGAGAAATTCTAATTGTCAGCTCAAATTATTTTCACATTTTCCTATATCAAAGAAACAAATATAACAATCTTTCCCTGAAGAGTCAGTATGAACTTTCTCTCTCCCAGCATTGATCTATTTTTAGCTTTGTATTGGATAATTCTATAAACACTACATGGTATTCATGACCAGATTGTACAGATGTTGTATAGGAGATAGAGACCCCTAATTTAAATATTTTTATATACGCTACTCTATCAAGTCCTAATCAGGAAAAAAACAAGTCATTCTGGTGAAGGAGGGCATCAACATGAGGCCATGCTGTGGTTTTCAGATGCCATCAAGGCAGTTCCAACCCATAGTGAGTTTCTGCACACCTACTGAAACATTGCCTGGTTTTGCACCATCTTCAAGATTGTGCTTGTGAATTTGCCCATGTCAACAGAGTGCTCAAGTAAATCCAACAACAGTTGCAGCAGTAGGGAATTTCCAGAAGTTCAGGCTGGACTCAGAAAAGGGCATGGAACAAGCAATATCATTGTTGATATTGGATGGATCTTGGCTCAAAGCTGAAAATAATAAAAAGATGTTTACATGCATTTTATTGACCGTGCCAAGGCATTGGACTGTAAAGATCATGCCAGATTGCAGATTGCCTTGAGAAGAATGGAGATTCCAGGACCCTTCCTTGTACTCATGGAGAACTTGTGCATGGATCAGCCAGCAATTGTGCTAAGGGAACAAAGGAATCCTGCCTGGTTTCAAATAAGGAAAAGTGTGCACAGGGTTGTAGTCTCTCACCACACATATTCAATCTGTGTGTTAACTGAATTATCATATATGACTATTGGTTGTAGTGAATAAAACTCAAGCATTACAAAAACAGTTCCATGTCTCTGTAAACCTCGAGGGGTTTGCTTAAAAAAATTACCACAAATCAGGAACAATAGCAGTTCTCCTCATCCAGCATCTCCATCTCTCACCCAG
>NW_022111369.1:92128891-92158741 GCF_000313985.2 Echinops telfairi
CATCTCCATCTCTCATCCAGCATCTCCATCTCTCATCCAGTATCATCTCCATCTCTCTGACTCTTTCCTCTCAGCTATTTGGTCCTTTGGTTTCTGCCTCCGAAGGCCAAGAGGCCGGCTCGCTTGTCTTCTTCACAGTTTCATAATCTCGGTGCTACTCCTCTGTTCTGTTTCATGGTCTTTTTGCTTCAGTCTCTCATCTTGGCCGTTTTTCTTAGCTCTGCCACATGGTCTGTGTGTCACAGTATCTGGTGCCTCTGGTACCCACATTCAGCACTTCAGACGGAGATCTCTAATAGATTCCTCTGGTGACGGTTCTTTCAAGAGTTCTGAGATTTCTCTCTGTGCTCCCGTTTCTGAGATGGTTCTTATACACAGAAAAAAATGGCTTTGGCGTAGGTGTTGTTTTTGTTTATTGGTAGACTATATCCCCAAGGAATTCTGGGTATGACTTAGTTCATATCTTCTACTAAGATCAGAACTTAAATCCACCCTAATTCTGTCCACTGGGAGAAAGGTGAAGCTTTCTTCTCCAGTCAACAAAGTCCTGGCAACTCCCAGGGATGGTTCGATTGTGACTTACAGGGTCCCTATGAACCCGAATTGACGAGATGGCAGTGAGTTTTGCTTTTGTTGCAGTTGTTGTTAATCCCACTCATTAGCGTAGCATAGACTCCCGTAAAATGGGATTATAACCAGAGTTGTAGGGTCTAGACAGTGGTTCTCGACCTTCCTAATGCCACTTCCCTTTAACACAGTTCCTCATGTTGTGGTGACGCCCCCAACCATACAATTATTATAATATGTTATAAATCATTTTATTGGGGGCTCATACAACTCTTATCACAGTCCATACATCCATCTATTGAATCAGGAACATTTGTACATATGTTGCCATCATCATTCTCAAAACATTTTCTTTCTACTTGAGCCCTTGGTATTAGATCCTCATTTTATAAATTTATTTTAGTTACTACTTCATAACTGTAATTTCGCAACTGTTATGAATTGGTTGACCCCTGTGAAAAGGTCGCTCAACCCCCAAAGGGGTCACAACCCACAAGTTAAGAACCACTGGTCTAGAATTATAATATATCTGATGAGGAATCGTGGCCAGAATTGTCATATTAATTGATTATAGCTCACCTTCATGCTTCAACTTTAATCTAAGTGCACCTTGGAGAATATTCACATCATGATAAATATCCCCAAATTTGTTTTTGATTATGAAGGGATATACATCAGGTTCTCTACAAGATTTTAGCCTGGCCACAATCACAGAAGAAGATTCTATGTAGACCTAAAGTGTCGAGCTTCAATGAGGTATTTTCTAAGATACTTTTAAACACTGTTGTGGTATATAATTTATATTCCCGAGGGCAACATGTGAAGCATGTTTTCACATAGGATTTCTCAAGGAAATTCCATTTGATTCTTTCATACATCTTCATGCAGGTCTAACTGTTATTAAAACTTCTAATGAACAGGCCAAGTGTATGCTTGTGAAACATGACATTGAGAAATAGAAGAGATTGAATCAATTATTCAAAGAATGAAAGAGATCTGCAGAGGACAATTTGTAACCTTTAAAGTTTTGACTTTTATATATAAAGTTAAATTCCTTTCCCATCCCACCCACACTCATTCTGGAATGGTGAATTAGGAAGTACAAACAATCACATCCTGTAGTACAAAACAGAATATAGGATAAGGGAGCAAAAATGTAACCCCCAATAAGCTTAACAAAAGGAAATACAGGTGCTACAATCTGTGCATAAACCTTAAGTATCTCTTAATGAACAAAAACAATAAGCAAAATACACAGGTTACAAGATGGATACTAATAATATTTGTCTTCCAGATAAAGATATAAGGATTAAATATTACTTGTTTAACTCCAATTATAGCTGAACGTCCATGTAGTTTTGACAAAGTGAATTCAAAAGCCAAGACAAAATACAACAACAAAAACAGCCACATAGAACCTATGAAGTGGGGCTTCAGAGTAAAAATTACTTGTTTACAATCTCTTTTCAAAGTACAGTAATATAGCAATGTAATTATTTATATTAAATTTTAAAACTTTATGATTTGCATAATATGTTCATCTCAGTTGGTTGGCATTTTTAAGCTCTAAAAAAATTAATTTTCCAATTAGATATTTTCCAGATAGTGAGGTTGAGAGGTTTTTAATTATTTATACTTTTACATAAATATAGTAGTCCAGCTGCCAGAATATTTTATCCTCTCATTGTAAAAGGCCAGGAATAATGTTAATGAATTTCAGTTGTCAAGCACTTAAAGGATGTTGTTAATGGAATGACAAAATGTCTCACCTCATTGTGTGATTTTAGCCTCAGGTGTGCATTTTCCTGTATTGCATGACGCCCCAACAGATCTCCGGCTGGAAAGAAGCAAGCAGGTGCAATCAAAACTAAAGTATCTGTACGTGGAGACACATTGTTTGGATGGAGGGCTGCGCAAAAGCCTTTAGGACAAAAGAGGACACAACCGTTTAGAAGGATGAACCGAAACAAAGCCAAACTCACTGACATCAAGGCAATGCGAACTCATAGCAACCCTATCGATCGGGGTAAAACTGGCCCTCCCTGTGAGTTTCCAAGACTGTAGCTCTTTACAGCAGTAGAAAACCCGTCTTTCTCCCGAGGAACACCAGGTCGTTTTGACTGCTGACCTTGTAGATAGCAGTTCATTGCTTAACCACAATGCCACCAGGGTCCCATAGGAAGAACAGAAGCACCTCACACAATATTAACAAAAGGTAACTTTACTAGAAGTTCCCTTGAAACCAGAATATGAGGACTACACACCAAGAAACCAAATCTCATGTAGAGCCTGAGAAACTGCCCTGCTTTTGGTTTGTTGGTTTGTTTGTTGTTTTTGCTGTTGTTAGGTGACATATTGGTTCGGAACCACAACAACCTTACACACAACAGAACAAGACCCTTCCCAGTCCTCACAATTGTTCCTAGACCTGAGTGCGTTGTTGAGGTCACTGATGGATCCATCTCCTGGAGGGTCTTCCTGTATTTCTCTGCATTTCCTCTTCCCCAAGCAGTATGTCCTTCTCCAGGGACTGATCTCTCCTTGCATGTCCAAATCACGTAAGACAAAGTCTTGCCATCCTTGTCTCTAAGGAGAACTCTGGCTCTACTTCTTCCAAGATTGATTTGCTTGTCTTTTTAGCAAACGATGCCATTCCTCTTGCTTGTGTTATTCCAAAAATAGTAAATCATATGATTTTCTGATTCAAAATGGCCAATACCAGTCAGTTTCAACTCACTAATGTCGAAGATACAGGTGTTTATGCTCAAGATCAAGGAGCTGTAGGTCAGTGAGCCAAATGTAGGATACAAATGCAGTGAAAAGTACATACGTTTCCCCCCACAGCATCTCCATCTCCATCCCTCAGGAAATACCCTCTCTATGGCCTCAGGGCTGTGATTGAATTAGGGGTTGCAAATAAGGCTTTCGGAGTAACCAGCTTCCCATGGCCACATTCTAAAAACACTGCCTGTTGCTTTCTGTTGCTTTAGGGCTGTGACCTGAGTAAGGGGCTTGCATGCATGTCAATCTCCTGAAAATTAATTGGCTACTCACAGCTGGTTACATTGAGGGTTGACTACACTATGTTAGGTCATGTCATTGGGAATCACTGGGCTTTAAATGCCAATGCATTGAGAAATATGTTCCAGCAAACTTGAAACAAAATCTATCTATCACACTTGCAAAAAGCATCTGGGGCCCACATTGGCCATTCTCCAGCACCCATGGCTGATTGGAACAAAGCAGAGGTCAGATAGGCCTGCTACCTCTCTTTCCATTGTGAGCTTTTCAGCTGGGTTCTTTAATTCACAGCAATGCCCACACAGAACTCACAGACTCTGCTCATGTTTATGGCATTTATTAAGGGAGCTAACAAGTTAAAAATCATGTGTGAAATGTTCAGCATACAGGTTTTCAGTCAGAGCAGGTTTTTCTCTGCCACGCCTCCAATCTGGCCTCTTTCTGGCACTTGGTCTCACTTCTGCCCTGATTTGGCAATATTACAAAGTTCTTTTAGGAATGCCAATAAATGCCCAGGGAACATGATATTCTGCTATGAGGTTTGACCCAAAGTCACCCAGCTCTGCCTCCATCGGTAAATAAATCCAACTGCCATCATTGAGTGCCCAGAGATTCCCATTTTACAAGCCAACCTCCTGCCCACAAACGCTAAGCTTTATTTGCTGTATGGATTGGGAAATTCATGGCCCTGTCTCCTGCACTCATCCGATTCTATTGTTGCTGCTCTTATGCTACTCCTGAGTTATCAAAGCTTTCTTATAGATAAAGGAGGTTCCAGGCACAGAAAGCTTTGGTCCAAAGGACATGCTCTAATTCTGGCTAATGTTTCTTCCCTGGAGTGAGATGTTTCCTGCTTTGTTCTGAGATGACTCATTTTACTCCCAGCAGGATGGCAATCACAATCTATTTTGTTAGCAATCACTGACAACTGAAACATATAATTCAATCAGTATCTTCCCACAATGTGTGACCTTGGCCATCAGGAAAATGAAGGTGATTTGGTGGGAGTAAAAAGGATCTGGTTAGTAGAGACACAAAAATAATTATTGGCACTGCAACAATATACTCATTATCAATGAGGAGCCTATACATATCTCCTTAAATGATAGATAATTTCTAAATAAATATAATATTAAAGTCATATTTACACATAACATGGTACAACTAACAAACCTATAGCTGAAAATCAACTACCCTTTTCACATTTTATATTTTATAAATTAACAAAACAAAAATATTTGATGCATAAATGTGAGAAATAAATAAGGTCCTCACTTCTGTAACTGATTAGTTACTAGTTATTTGCCTGGCAGGATCACCCACACCTATGTTCCTGAAGGGTCTGGGCCACTAACTGTCATGTCGGAATTAGATTTCTGTAGTTCACTATTGACTTTAAACATAGGACATGTAGTACTAAAAGATATCCTAAGGATCCCCTGAATTCCAGACATATACTCCTTTGCCTTTACTGTGCAACATCAATAAAATTTCCTCATGGTAATCAGGATCAATCACACAACTAAATACAATAACACACTTTGCTTATTGACCCCAAAGCATGAGGTGTCCAAAATGTTCAGGAACATTCTTAACATACAGTTCAAGGGGATAAGTGACATGTCTTGGTGTAGGAGAATTACTGCTCTTGAATTTATGACCTGAAGAGCCAAATAGCAAAGGGTCAGAGTGACGGGTAGCAAGCTCACCAAAATGTTGCTAGTGAGTCACTAAGAACAATGATGACTGGTTCCACTAACATTTCCTCTCCTTGGTTTCTAGATCAGTAAATTCTGCCTATTGGAGAAACATCACCATATATTGGATGATGCTTTAGGGAACATTCAACCTCCTGGAGAATATTGTTGCAACCTTAAAGGAATTCCCACGTAGGTGTTGTAATTCTGTTTTTGTAAGGCCATTCTATTATTCTATAAGGCAAGTTGCTTCAAGATTATGTGGGAAATGTTAAGAGCAGTGGAGTTCATGTGTGCAGGCCCAAAGCAGGACTGCATTTGTTATGAAGTGTGTCCCTTGATCTGAGTTAATACTGTGCAGGATACTATGCCACTGGATAGGGCATTGTGTAAATTCATGTGTGATAGATTTGGCAGAAACATTGCATGCAGAGAAGGCAAATCCATATGATTGTGTATATTAGGGTGTCCCTCAGAAGTGTGCCAACATTGAAGCTGTGTTATTTGTTTCCCTGTTTTTTAGTAAATTTAGTAGGCATGGAATCTATAGGGAAAGAAAACATAACAAGGAGTCGGGAAAGCAGTAATATAGGGGCTGGGGGAGATAAAAGGAAATGACACTGAGAAGCCCAGGAAGGAAACATATGAGACTGATTATGGAAGCAATGGTACAATTATGTTTGAAATGATTGAACTATAGAATGATATGATATAAGCATTAAGGCCCAAGCTACAGCAATTTAATAAACAATAATAAATAAATAACATAGATCCAAGAAGGGATTTTGGGCAATCACTAAATCCTAACTCCAACCTAAGAACAATTAGTTCTCACACCATGGCCCTGCTTGATACTCACCTTCATGAAATGATCACTAAAGATAAGACTGCTACAGCAAAATGGGCGAAGAAAAGTAGATGGTGCCTGGCTATGAACAGAAATAGTGAGTGGGGTCTTGATGGCTTGCATTCAAACAAGTAGCCATTTAAGCGAGGAATCAACTAAGTCCACCCAGAAAAAAGCACACCAGCTAGCCTGATCCAAAGATGACAATTACGAAACTTAAATATGGTCAAGAGAAAGTATCAGAGATAAAATTATGAACACCCAATTTGTAGAAGACAGTGCAGGACAGAGGGATCCCAAAAGTCATCTGCAAAGTATATAGTCAAGAGTGAGCTGCTTGCAGATCCCCTATAGCTAAAGCCAAACAGCGCCACCAGCAGGCAGAGACCATTGCAACTTTGATGATTGTGGATAGAACTCCGTACTTGGCCTGTTGACCTCCCGTAGACACGTCCTGACTTTGCTCTGAGGGCAAGTATCTCTTAGATGTTCCATGGCAACAACTTCTGCCCTGACTTCTTGGATGTTGATGGGGATCTACATCCTCTCATTTATTATATGTAGTTTTGTCTTTATACTACTGTGGTCTTATCCTTGCCATAAAATAAAATGAAATAAAATAAAAGAAACTGAAAAGACTGAATCTGAGAACTAAAGGAAATAACGTGCTCACCGTATCGTAAATTGAAAGAAATCAAGAAAAAAAATTCAAACCTTAAGTTTAAATCTTAAAATAGCCTTTGGGAACAATAATGAATGTTCCATGAAGCAACAAGTGAAGATGAAAAGAATACACAGAGTCACTGCACACACACAAAAAGAGACCAAAAACTAGGCTCCATTCCACTATCTTAGGAGGTAGCACACAAATGAGAGCCAATTGTGCTGATGGAAGAAGTTCAAATTGCACTGAATTCATTAACCCAAAACAAGGCTCCACAAATTATTGTTGAAATATTTGAATAAAGTGATGAAGCACTGGAACCCATCAATCCTTTGTGCCAGGGAATTTGGGAGATAGCTACTTGGTCAACTAATAGGAGGTGATACATATTTGATATTTGTACCCATTCCAAAGGAAGGTGGCCCCACAGAATGTATAAGTTATAGAATAAAATCATATATATGGCCTTCAATTAAACTTGCTGAAGACCATCCAGCAATGATTGCAAGAGTACATTGACAGGAAACTGCCAGAGCTTCAAACTAAATTCAGAAGAGGGCATGGAACAAGGGAAATCATCCTGACATTGGATAGATCTTGGTTTAAAGGAGGAATACTAGAAAGATGTTTACTCTGTTTCATGGCCTATGCAAAGCCATTCAACGGTGTGAAATGGCGTAAACACAGAATCACCTTGAGGAGAATGGAAATCCTAGAACACTTCATTGTGATCCTGTGAAACTTGGATCAAGAGGCAGTTAAACTAACAGAACAAGGAATGATGCATGCTTTAAAATCAGGAAAGGTGTCTGACAGGTTCGTATCCTCTTATTTAAACTGTATGCTGAGAAAATCCTGGAAGTAGCTGGATTATATGAAGAATGAAGCATCAGGATTGGGGGAAGGCTTATTAAAAACCTGAGTTATGCAGATGGCACAACCTTGCTTGCTGGAAGTGAAGAGGACTTGAAGCACTTGTTGATGAAGATCATGGATTTTAGCCTTCAGTGTGGACTACAACCCAATCAATATAAAGAAGACGCAAAGCCTCGCAACTGGACCAATAAGTAACACCTTCATAAAGGCAGAGAAGGTTGAAGTCAAGGACTTGGTCTTTCTTGGATCCACAACCAATGCTCAGGGAAACAAAGGTCAAGACATCAAAAGACAATTTGCATTAGCTAATTCTGCTGCACAACACTTCTTTACAGTAGTGAAAAGCAGGGATGTTATGTTTACGACTAAGGTGAGTCAATCCCAAGGCATGTTATCTTCCATGGCCTCATATGTATGTGAAAGTTGGACACTGAATCCAGAAGGCCGGAGAAAAATTGCTGCATTGGGATTGTGATGCTGGAGAAGAACATTGATAGTGCCATGGGCTGCTAACAGGACAGGCGAAGTTGTCTTTGAGGAAGTGGGTAAGAGTGCTCTTTAGAGGCAAGGATGACAAGACTTCAGTTTATATACCTTGGACATTTAAGGAGGGGCAATTCCCTGAAAAAACAACATAATGCTTTGTAAAGTGGAGGGTGACCCAAAAGAAGAAAGCCCTCAATTGAGTAGATTGACAGAAGGCCTGAAGCTATGGGCTCAGGTATAGAGACATTTATGATGGTGGCATAGAATCAGAACGTGTTTTATTTGATTGTACAGAGGGTTGCTATGGTTCAGAACCAACTCGGCGGCACAAAATAATGACACCAACAACAGTCTCACAAGACTAAACCCCTAGAAAGTTCACTGACCTGGAAAGCACTTGACTTTTTGTCTGGCTAGTTTCCCATTCACTAAGGAGCCCTGGTGAAATAGATGTTAGGTCTTAGGTTACTCTCTACCAGGTCAGCAATTCCAAAAGATGGGAGTGCAATGGAAGCATGTTCATGTATGATGTGCCACATGAAGAGAAGATTTCTGAGCCTATGAACTGGTGCATATGGCTGCTGACTTTAAGGACAGACTGTCCTGATTTGACTTTGCTTATGAATGCGGACTTCACAAATTTTCAACTGGAATAAAGATTGTTCACATCAAAGAATATAATGGTCTTCTCAGCACACTGGGTTGAGGTAAGTGGGCAGTATAAAAATTGGATACCAAAAATGGGGCAGATCGAGGTATGAAGTGACTGGCTTACAAACTTTCATACATAGGGGAATATACTCAAAGGAATATATTCATATAATTATGGTGTAGGTGTTCTCTTAACTGCATTTTTTAGGCATAGAATATTTTGTTATTCATTTATAGACTATTATGTTTAAATGAGGCTTTGGCACATATTGAATTGTATGCATTTTAGTTTTATCCTATTAGGTACAGATATGATTTTATTATTGTTTTGTTTAAAATATATATATGGCTGAAGGGTTGTGTAAGTGTCAAGTAAACAAGGGGTGATCTGAGGCAGTTGCATAATCCATCACCTTGAGGAAGGGGTGGAGTCTGGTCTGTCAATCAGGTTGCAGCTTGATGACCTCATTTGGAGGCACAAAGGCGATAAATAGCTCAATGGAGGTGGGACACACTCAATCCCTGTGAGGCATTCCTGTTTACAAGACACATGGAGCTATGCTAGTGTCCTGGAGCTGGAGGAGTCATGGTGGAGATCTCTGCCAGCACTGAGATGCCTCCACTGCCACTGGATCCACAAGACTTTCCACCCAGTGGCCTGTGATCTTCCTGCATTCCATGTCATTATATGTGTTGCGTGAGGCTGAAGAGGTATTTATACATTGCTATCGGACATATGGGCTAATATCTGACTTATGGATGTGATACGGACTGGGCTGTGATGTTTTCTCAAGATACAATTATATATATATTTATTTTATATATATATATATAGCTTTATATAAAACTCTTTCTTATACACATATGAGTGTCTATGACTTTTGTTTCTCTAGTCTACTCAGACTAACACAATGGGGCTTTCTACTTTCATAGTCACATTATTATAAACCCACAGGAGAAGTTCTAGCTGGCCTAAAGGGCCATTATGAGTTTGAATCTACTCAATGAGAGGGAGTTTTGTTTTTTGGTTTTTTTTACATGCACACGTTACCAATAAGTCTAGATTAATTATTACTTCTTCCTTATTTCTTCTAAACACCATAATGCAAAAAAGCTAGGGACCAGTGTGGCATGAGATGGAAGAGAAAGGTTTCTATGAAGTAAATTATGGCATAATGCTAGAGCATTGATATTACTCTGATAGGACAATGAAAGTCTATTGTTGTCCTTGGAAGCCAAAAGCTAGCTGGTCCTGGAAATCCTTCAAAAATGGAATTGAGGCCAAAAAAAATTACTTACAAAATTAATAGCTGCATACCAGTTACCATTTCCTTCAGCAACAAAGTCACATCTTGAACACAGCTACACCTGAAGCCACCATTTGATGAAGTTTATTATAATCCGGTATTATTTCCAAAATTCATCTTAATCGGTGAGTTATATGGGGATGTGGTAGGAATCACCAGCCCTGCATCATGTAAGTTCTTGAGGATGCACCTCATCAATCTCTCAAGGAATGTAACACCGCTTTTGCTTACCTACGTTCCTAGGCAGGGGCAGTTCCAAGGACTTCTTCTTGGCATTTCCTGCCATAGCATCCTTTATTCCACTCTCAGACTTCCAATTTTCAATTTCTGAGTATGTTTATTTAAATTATACATTCTGGAACTCTGGAAAATAATGTAGTTCTGGAGAGTCACTGAATTCCTTTTGAGATGAACCTGAGTTAAGAGTTTGACTTCCATAAGCCCCTATACTGGCCATTGGGCATTTAAAATATTTGAGTCCCTTGGGATTATTGGCAATTTTGAACTGTTATCCAGAAATCGCCAGGAAGTATGATTTTTTTCCCCATGATGAACAAGCCCTGTTGGTAAATGTTTTCTATTCCATTGGGGAAGGTCGGGAGAAAAAGACAAATGGTTGAAAATGTGGTGCTGTAGTGGAGTCCTTCCTCAGAGGTATTCAGCCTTCCTTTCAGCAAAAGTATTGGGGACCTGTGAATGGCTCAAGTCTGGAAATTGATTGCTGGTTTATGACTCTCTATTCTGGACCATTGAGTTAGAATGCCATTTATCTGACCTAGAATTCTTCCACTTGTACAGATCTAGTAAATATTGTTTTACTTTTCCATCTATTTCACTCCCAGAGACACACTTCCTAAGTGGCCAACTCCATAATCCATAGCAGTAAGGCTATTCTAATTATATTGCTCTGATGCTGCTATTTTCTGCACCTAACTTGTTGATTTAATGCTGCCACTTGACTCCTACTATTATATATCCCAATCAGATCCATTGTAGTTAGGCACCTTAATTCAATTAGGACAATTCCAATTGTCAAACGTGTATTACATAAAATTACAATTACAACAACCTTCAAATCTGCTGGAGTTTGCTTCACAAATGTGTTCCTCACTACTGTGATACAAAGGAATCTATGACTCTGCACTGATAAATGCATTTCACATATCAATCTCTGTAATACTTTGAACACTTTCTTCTATTGCAGGGGTGTCAAAATCAATTAAAACGTGGGCCATTTGGTGCAACAGGCAAGATTCACGTGGGCCACATCACATTTAGAAATTTTGTTAAATTTATATTTTGACATGAGGATTCAGGTATATGGACAGGATAATGAAAACACTATAATTACTTTTAGTTAAACATTTATTTTATTTAATGATTTATAAAACTAAAATTATTCTTTTTTTTACCCAAAACTCGCCAGCACTTTCCTCTTACTAGTTTTCACTTACCTCTTACGTTGTGACTGGAAAATATACCAAAGTAACTAATAAAAAACACAAAATGCAGTGAGTGAACTCCTCAGGCCACTCTGCTCAGCGGCCACCCCTGCCTCCGTCATGCGACCAGGCTCTAACCCGTCTTTCCCTCGCACCCAGGTGGGGCCGCCGCCAGGATGCAGATCTTGAAGACCCTTACGGGGAAGACCATCATTCTGGAGGTCGAGCCCTCGGATACGACAGAGAATGTGAAGGCCAAGATCCAGGACAAGGAAGGAATTCCTCCCTATCAGCAACGGCTCATCTTTGCTGGCAAGCAGCTGGAAGATGCACGTACCCTGTCTGACTACAACACTCAGAAGGAGTCCACTCCTCATCTTGTGCTAAGACTTCGTGGTGGTGCTAAGAAAAGGAAGAAGAAGTCTTACACCACTCCCAAGAAGAACAAGCATAAGAGAAAGAAGGTGAAGCTGGCCGTCTTAAAATACTATAAGGTGGATGAAAATGGCAAAATCAGCCGCCTTCGGCGTGAATGCCCTTCAGACGAGTGTGGGGCTGGGGTTTTCAAGGCCAGCCACTTTGACAGACATTACTGCAGCAAGTGCTGTCTGAACCACTGCTTCAACAAACCATAGGACAAGTAACCGTACTGGTTAATAAAGGCCATGAACATCTAGAAACAAAACAAAACAAAAAAACCCACAAAATGTTGCATAGCTGACAAACGTGATGCACAATCGTAATGACTTCCCTCTAAAAATGTTAATTAGCGCTGTTGCTAGGTGTGATTCATAACACCACAACCCAGAGAACTCTTTTTAACCTTTTCGCTACTGGGATCTGTTTACATTACATGGCACTGAGAGTGGCATACATATCGCGTCCAAATGTCACCAGAACTGAGTCAGCGTGTTTGTACATGTCCACAGGCCCCCAGGAAAGGCACTGGGCCATGTGTATACTCTTCTTCGGTAGTTAAAAGGGTAACGAGGGAATTGTGTGTATGGTATTGCCTAGATCTCCCCTAAGCACTATTTTCTTCATAATAATTTTTTCTAGTTTCACTTTGTTTCAGAGCATCATGGGCCACAAAAAATTACCTCAGGGCCACCACTTTGACATCCCTGTTCTATAGTATGCCAAGATAAATCTGGGGCTTCAATTTCAATTATTGTAGGCTATTTTGCAATCTGTGTTTCAGCCAACCAACTAAATAAAGTATTAGATCTTCCTAACCCCTTGAACTGAAACATTGAATAATCTCTACTCTGTTGTTCCATATAAACAAACTCAGAATTATTTAGCCTGATGTTCCTTGCACCATTGTCCCATGCCCTTAATAACCATTCTCATATTTATCCCCAATCATTTTGTTTGTGCGTATTAGAAAACTCAAGCAGTTCTTTGCTAATCTATTGCACTTCTTCATGGGATCCCATTTGGACCTTGAATTTTGGAACTTTATAGAACTTAAGTCTTGTTACAGGTTTGGGAGCAATAATGTGTAGTGACGTGGTTTCCAGTGGACACTCAGAAATATCTTGAAAGACATCTACCTCAATTGATGCTCTAAGAAAAGCCACAACTGCCATATACTGTATATACTCAAGTAAAAACTGACCTGAATATCAGTCGAGGCATCTAATTTTATCCCCAAACCTGTATTAAAAATGCGCTGAAAAACTTGGCTTGTATACGAGTATATACGGCAAGTATGAACAATTGGGTTAATATACTTAAGTGTAGATAGAAGCTTACACTTTAGATGTGAGGGAGGGTACGATTGGCTGAAATGACTTTATGGAATTAGAGCTCAGCAGCACATCTTTCTGATTATCTTCCCTTATGCCCCCTTCCCAAATGTCAGAGTACTCTTTCTTCCCCCAAAATGCCCTCATTTTACCCTAAGACACCTTTCAAGACTGGCAATTTAGTTGGCATTGCAACTCAGCCAGTGTTATGCTAAGCCTCTGGAAGAAGAAGTTCAAGCTGAACTGAAAGCATCAGCCAAAGCAAGGCTACTGAAATTGATGGAATAAAATTGAAATTCTACAGAAAGCAAATGAAAGAGTGGAGTCACTCACTCATCTATGAAAATAAATTTGAAAGACAGCTACTTGGCCAACTGACTGATAGGAATCTATATCTGTATTTTGTCCCACAGAAAAGTGACCCAACAGAATGTTCAAATTATAGTATATCATTGATATCATATACAAGTAAATTTTGCTGAAGATCCTCTAACAATGGTTGTAGCAGTGCATGGAAAGGGTGATACTGCAGATTCAGGCTAGATTTGGAAGATGATTTGGAACAAGGGATATCATTGCTTATATCAGATGAGTTGTGCCTGAATGTAGAGAATACCAGAAGGATATTTATTGTATGCAGTCAACTATGCAAAGGCACTTGAATGTATACATCATCATAAACTGCGGATAACCTTAACCTGATGGGAATTCCAGAACACTTCATTGTGCTCATATGGAGCCTATGCACGATCAAGAGTCAAACAGAACAAAAGTAAAAACAAAACAAAGAAATATGCCTGGTTTAAAATCAGGAAAGGTGTGAGTCAGTGTTGCATGCTCTCAGTAAACCCTCAAACACCAATAGGTAAAATCATGATAAATCAAGAGGCAATTGGAATTGTCAAAGATTGTTTTACTTTTGTTGGATTCACAATCAATGCTCATGGAAGCAGCAGTCAGAGGATCAAATGACACATGATATTAGGTAAATCTGGCTGCAGAAGATCTCTTTTCAGGGGGCCTCAAACTTTTTAAACAGGGGGTCAGTTCACTGTCCTTCAGACCTGTTGGAGGGCCGGACTATAGTTTAAAAAAATAAAAAAATGAACAAATTCCTCTGCACACTGCACATATCTTATTTTGAAGTAAAAAAACAAATGGGGCAAAAACACCCAGCGGGCAGGATTAAAGTCCTCTGTGGGCCGCATGTGGCCCACGGGTCGAAGTTTGAGGGCGCCTGAAAATCATTGAGAAGTAGGAATGTTACCATGAGGACTGAGGTACACCTATCCCAAGGCTTGTTATTTCAATTGTCTTATTGTGATAGTTAGGTTTATTGTGCCGACCTGGCCAATAGGAGCATGTGGGATTAATAAGGTCACAGTTTGATTGGAGGACAAAGAGATAAATGGCTCGGCAAGCCGCACTTCTCTTTCTCTTGCTTTCTGGTGGTTAGACCAGCATGTGACTGCTAGTTCTCTGCCTCAACTTGTAAGCTACATTACCTGTGGGACTGCCAACTAGTGAATCGTGTTGCTAGAGCTTGAAGTTTCTCGAGGCCTGCTTTGCCATGCTGCTTGTTGTATACATCACTTGAGCTTGGGACATTCAGATCCTGTCGTCTGGCTGACTGTTGGTGTCCAGCCCTGTTGTCTGTTGCCTGTGGCCAGACTGCCTGCACTGCACTATGGAAGATTCAGGTGTCTGCTTCCTTGATCTTGGACCCAAGGCTCTCCTAAGTTGAAGGACTTCCAGTATATTAACTGTTCCATAGAAGTAAGTTGAACTGAGCCCTCTGTACTGCTATGTGGACTAATTAGCTGTTATATTCCTTCATGCTGTATCTATCATCTATCTATCTATCTATCTATCTATCTATCTATCTATCTATCTATCTATCTAAAAAAATCATAAGTGGCCTGGTTTTGTTTCTCTAGAGTACACTGTCTAACACACTCTTATACATGTGAAGTATATGAGTTAAGTCATACAACACACTCATTCAATGTAAAAATTGAATAAGAAAGAGCAAAAGAAATTAGTGAAATTCTACTATGGTGTTTCTGAAAGATACTGATGGTGCCGTGGACTGCAAAAAGATCAAATAAACTTGTCTTGGAAGAAGAACAAAGAGTATGCTCTTTCGAGGCAAGGGTGGTGAGACTTGTTCTCATGTACTTCTGACATACTGGCAGAATACCGGTTTTTGGAGAAGGACATTATGTTTGGTAAAGTGCAGGAGGAGTGGGAAAGAAGATGTGTCTCTGTGAATGTGATACATTGCCACTGTGGCTGCAACAGTGGGCTCAAGCCCAAGAACCATTTTGAGGATGGCACAGTACCAAGTAGTGTTGTTTTTTTTTTGGGGGGGTATTCATAATTTTGCTTGAGTTGGAGCTGTATGTATATATATATAGATATATAGATAGATAGATAGATAGAGATAGAGAGAGAGAGAGAGAGAGAGAAGAGTAAAAGACAGAGAAACAGAAATTTATATAAAAAAAAAGAGGTTTACATATTTGTAGAAGCTTGCTTGCAAGTCTAGACTGAGTTCCATGGGTCTTTTGTTAAGCTGTATAATTTTCCTGACCTGCAAAGCTTCGGGTGCTAATGAATCCAAGAGTGGCAAGAAGATCACAATATGTTACCAGGAGGTTGAAACAAAAAGGTCTAAGAGCAATAAGCCAGATGTGTGACTGGAGAGGCAAATGAATCAAAGGTTAGCAGATCAGATGGTAAGTCGGATGGTAGACAGTTGGTGGCTTCTGATGACAGCTTAATTGTAAAGAATCAGAGGTGATTGAGTCAGATGTACGATCCAAACCCTGATAAAAGAAAGCAAGCTTCTCCACAGGGTTCATTCATATAGGAAGTAGGACACACCCCCAAGGAAACTTTTTTCCAATTGGTGTGGTCTAACTCGGAAGATTGCACTCTACCCTAGTCTGTGTAGACTTGATGAACTCCTCACACCAGTTTTATTTTGAAGTTGATTACACTGTGTTAGATACATCATAGCATATTGCTAGGTCTTAAGTTTCAAATTAAGACCGTTAAGCATCTGGCTCCAGTCAAGTTGGCCTATTACAAATCATTTACCTGATTAGTAAAGCATATCTGTCTTGAACATTGTTCTTTTTTAAGCAAACAGCCAATGCTGTGAAGGCAGCAGTAAAGGAATCAAACCATATATTGCCTTGGGCAATGGTGGTGCAATAGATCTGTTTTTTATACAAAGATTTCAGTTTGAGAATGAAAGTAGGCCCAACCCCAAACGTATTTTCATTACTCTGCTTCATATGGACCATGAAAAAGGATGACAAAAATAATGGTGGCTTTGAATTATAGAGCACTGTTGAATATATTGAATGCAATTGGGCTTGCTAGAAGGAAGAAGACATTTGACTTAAAAGTGATAGCCAGAAGGCAACACGGAAGAAGATAGGAGGAAAATTTGTGTCACGAATTTTAGGCATTTATCAGGAGACACCAGTCTCTGGTGGAGGACATCATGCTTGGAAGAGGGTCACCGAACAAGAGGATGACCCTCAGGAGATGAACCGAAACAGGGCTGCAACTGTGGTCTCATATCTGACATCGATTGGGAGTGAGGATGGTGCAGGGCTGAGCTGTGTTCTTTCTGTTGTACATAGTATCACTATGAATTAGACCACGTGAGTCCAATTCATATAAATGCTAAAGAGTCGATGGAAAACTAAGTTTACATTAATGGAGAGGAACAATTTAGGGAAATGGGAGTGAGAATTGTTGAACCATTTGAAATGGATAGTTAATGCTCCTTAATTGGATAGAGAGAAATTATTGGCTTGTATGTGTAGCTGCATATATTTACAACAACAAAAACATAAAATAAAGTAAATTGTTTACATATATATAATATGTACACATTGCTGTGTTCTGAAAGGAAATCCAATGAGATAGTTAGCAACAAATGAATAGAAGCTAAAGTAGGAGTCACGAGGCATTCACGTTTTAGGGACATGCTATTAAACGCTTGCCCTAGTACCCCACATTTCTCAAATGACTTTTAATAACTCATGACCAGTGACTTTTGGAATCTAAGCTTCTGATATCCCCCTTATGTCCCAGCCTGCTCTTTCCATTGTTTTCACTCTCAGTAAATGATAATCTTTGCATGGCCCAGGATAAATCCCTAGAGTCTCCTCCTTCTCCTACTTCACATTCCATTCTATCACAAATCCTTATTTCTGCTTCTGGAATCTAAACACTTCTCACGATCTCCTGTGCTGTCCCTCTCGCCCCAGTGATGCCAGGCATCGGGGTTATGGAGCTACCTTCCCAAATGGTCTCCTTACTGCTCTTCTGGCTCGCCACTCTCTCTCCTGCCCCAGTGCTTGAGACTGTCCTTAATACAGCAATGAGAATTATGTGGTTATAATATGAAGTATGCCCATTTATCCAGGATGGAAACTTGCCAAAATTTCTTTATTTTAATGAAGACAAATTTTCACATTCATCCTGCTACTCAGCCTCCCAGTACTGAAATATTTAGCAAACACCTAGTCTATCATTTGTTTGTTTGTTCCACTCCAGCAACATTGGTTCCGTAGTTTTCTGTTTGTTTCCTTCCAATGCACTATTTAATCATCTTTCTCATAATAACACATATTTTTCCCTTGACTTGTAGGTTTCTGAAGATAGTTGGAGTATATGACTCATTACATAAGCATTTCTGGCTTTTTCAGGGATATAACTTTTTCACTGAGTTTTCCTGACCATTCTTTGTAATTTTAATCACCTTTGCAACACAGGACTCTTCATTCCACATATAGCTTCTCTCCCCTATATTAAGCTTAAAAATTTCAATAAGCATAAAATTTGCTTTGAGAATTTTAGTAGACATTCTATATAATTTTATCTGGAATTTTTAATTAAAAGTTAATGTTAAAGAAACTGACCCCTTTTTCTTCCTCTTTTATTTTATTTGACTAAATATTTTAAGTGATCTATGCTTTACTTAGTTATTTGATTAGTTTATCACTAAAGTATGTCTGATAAGAAGATGAATTTTCTTTTTTTAGCCTTGTGCAAACAGAGCCATAAAAATATTGTGCATTTTTATCCATGGAAATCCTCATTAGAAGTCAAAAGAATTACACGATATGGGGGAAAACAAAAGCACACAAAGAGGAATCTCTTTCTTTTACTTACTTCACCAATATATCCAACATTTGGAGGAGTGTTTGAAATATATCGCTACTTATTAAATAAATAGTTGAATAATTATATTTTAATGGGTGCTGATGAGTTTTGTTCTTTTGATTTATCAATTAATATGTATTAGGTTAATTGATGTTAGGGCTTGTGAAATAAAATTAAGTTTAAAAAATGAACAAGGAAAAATTCCAATTTTTATAAAATTTCAGTATTGTTCTTCTTTATGTTTCTATTGCAGGATTTTCATGGTCCTCAAATTTACTTTCTTCCTTCTTTATCTCCAGACCTCATGATAACACTATCGTGAGCATTCCAGTTCCTCTTTATTATCCACATATCCTAAAATAAGTTTTGCCTAGTAATGAGAATTTAGTAAATATGTTGGTTGTCCCTACTAAATGAGTAAGTTACTAAAATATGTATGTTCTAATATGACTACAGCAATACAATTAAGGAATTAATTCTAGATCTAGTTATTTACTTTATAAAGATTATACATACCCGCACATACTTACTGTTAAAGATTTAAATTATAGACATGCTATCCTGGGTCGAAAGACCATGATACTGTGAGGCAGAGCAACATATGGGATTCCCAGATCATAGAGCAGGGCATAAGCCAAGGTACTATGTGTCTGAGAAGCAGAGGCTCAGGTGTTATGTGCGTAAGAGACATTGCTGTAGAACAGTCTATCCTTAATGGTTTTTGATCCTGGCTTACGGTAACTTTTTAGCTTCCCCAATAAAACCCACACTGGTGAGTGTTGTCTGAGTGCTGCGTGGGCTGTGCAGTGGATTAGAAAGCCAGTCGAGAAGCAGAGCACCACAGGAGCACCAGTTGCTGTCAGACATAGGATAAAATAAAGACGGGGGTGGGGTGGGATGGAGGCATGTCTTATCTCTCCCTTATTGCAATTAACCTTCAGCTGGCATGGAGTTGGATTTCTTCCTCCCCCAGAAACTGGGGGAGGTCAAATGTGTCACTCAGGACACGTTTGTCTTCAGATTGATAGATAGACTTTTCATCAACTGTTATGGCTGCAAAGCTTTAAATAACTAAACAGCACTAAACACTGGAGTCTTGGTGGCATAATGGTTACCTGCTGGGCTGCAAAACCACCAGTTGCTCTGATCTAGAAAGACAAGGCTTTTTACTCCTACAAAATAATTACAGTCTCAGCAGCTCACGAAGGTAGTTCTACTCTGGCCTATAGGGGTGCTATGAGTCAGAAATGACCAGATAGCAGTAAGCTTGCTTATTTGTTTTGGAAACACCACATTTCTTTAATAAAATTTAGCATTTGTAGAACAAAGAGTCCTGGTGGCATAGTGGTTATGCACTGGGTTGTGATCCACAAGGTCTGAAGGTCAAAACCACCAGCTACTCCATGGGAGACAGTCTTGGAAACTCACCAAGACCGTTCTGCCCTTTCCTACAGGGTCACTAAGAGCGGGCATCAATCTGATGGCAGTGAGTTTGGGTATTTTTTTGAACGTAATGGAAGTGACTAAGCAAACTTTTCAACGAATAATTCCTCAAGTTTCCATTTTGTGACATGCAATACAGACAAAGTGGAATGTTACCTACACACCTTAGTTAGATATATTTTAGCGATAAGTGATGGATACCACACACCTAAGTTCGACCATCTATGCAATAGTGTACAAGAAATAAGATTTCCTCTTCCTGCCCCCTCCCCTTCATTCCCACACCTCTTTTCCCACAGTACTGATAGTCAAAACTGTTAAACAAAAGTCAATTGAATTTTTCATTGTTTTGATTTAGGGTCTTTTCACTGGTAGTACTTTAATGGCTTGAGTGTTGATATGATGCTGGAAGCAATAGTATTTCATATGCTGGCAAGACAGCTGTGGTGCAAATTTTCTGTAGAACTTCCAGACTTAGTCAGACTAGGAAATAAATAAAAAAGGACTTTAAATCTATTTCTGAAATTCTACTTCTGAAAATCATCTAATTCTATGCATCACGGAATATTGTCTGAGAATATTGCCTTGCAAACTTTGCAAATGTAAGGAAGGACTAATAACTAGAAAAATGTTTGTGCTTAGTCAATTTGAGGTCCAATGAAAGTTAAGGTCACTGTTAATAAGCAACATAGACACAGGTTTCACAAAAATAGACGCAAAGATACCAATGAACATGAACAAAATGCAGTAATCAGCACAATTTTATTTTGTTGTACACAAGTTCACCATGTGCCAGAGTCAACTCACTTACAGCTCACAGTATCCATCATGATATATACAGCACTCATCTTTTTTTTTTTTTACAATTTTTTCACTTAAAAATTTTTTTAAGTTAAAAGATCGTTTTATTGGGGGTTCTTGCAGATCTTATAACAATACATACATCAGTTATATCGAGCATATTTTTGAATATGCTACCATCATTACTTTCCAAACATTTACTTTCTATTTGAGCTTTTGATATCAGCTCCTCTTTTTTACCTCCCTCCCCCCTCCCACTCTCATGACCCCTTCACAAATGATAAATTATTACTATTTTCATATCTTAAACCAACTACTATCTCCCTTCTCCCATGGTTTCTGTTGTTGAAACCCCTGGAGGGTAGAATGCTTATGTGTAATCATTGCAATCAGTTCCCCCTTCCTCACCTCCTCTCTTCACCTTCCGCCTACCCTCCTGGTATCTCCACTCCTGTGGCTTTAAGGTAAACAAGCAGCCCTTTAGCAGAATAGCAGCAAGCCCACATGGAAGAAGCACTCCATCCTGTGCAATCATTAGGAGTCATTGGGATCATGTAACAGGCATCAAAAGAACCAAAGCTAACAAAGAAAGAACATATTGTTGAGAATGAGGGGGGTCAGAGTAGAGACCCAAAACCCATCTGTAGACACTGGGACATCCCCTCACAAATGTATCACAAGGAAGAGATGAGTCAAACAGTGTGCAATATTTCACCAGTGACACACACAATATTCCTCTGGTTCCTTGAGGCTTCCTCACACCCCACTATCATGACCCCAGTCCTGCTTTTCCCTGCATGCTAGACCGGAACATGTACACAGGTACAAATAAGAGATAAGAGCTCACGACACACAGAATCCAGGAACAGTAATGGGAGTAGCAATATCATAATCTTAATAGTCACAACAAACCAAATATTTTATCCTACATGCCATATTCACTTTTAATTAACTGGGGTGTGTTCATCATACATACTTTTTTTTTTTTTGCATTCAAGGATATACTATAAGAGAATTCCCAGTATCTGGAACATTACTGTGTTAGTCCCGGTATACTAGAGAAAAAAATCCAGGGAGACTCATATGTGAATAAAAAAGAGCTTTATATAAAAGACTAATCAAATATTAAGAAAACATCCCAGCTCAGTCCACTTCAAGACCCTAAGTCCAATATTGGCCCATATGACCAATAGCAGTTTATGAATTCCTCTTCAGACTCACACAACACATGCAATGACACCATGCAGGAAGATCACAGGCCAATGGGTGGAAAGCCTTGTGGATCCAGTGGTGGTGGACGTATCTCAGAACTGGCATGGGTCTCCAGCTCTTCCAGCTCTTCCAGCTTCTGGGCTCTGGCACCATTAGCATAGCTACATGTGGCTTGTCAAAACAGGAAGACAAAACAGAGAGAGAGTGTGTGCCTCCATGGATAAGGTGACCCGATTTTAACATTGGTAAAGTGGGACACCATTGATGGGGGGTGGGGGTGGGGGTGGGGAGTAGTTCTTGATTTAAAAATTGGTCTATATCATTTTGCCACCACTATAAAATATAAATAATACGAGTACTGTCTGCTAAATTCAAGAAAATATATGTATTTATGAAATAAATAAATTACTTACCTAAATTATCTGAATAGCTGATTTGCTGACATCACTTGTTTAACTAGCACTAGCACGCAGTATGACGTGTATTGTCTGAGAGACAGTTACAAAATGTTTTCGTCGTTGCCAATGCCAAAAAATGCCATTGTTCATTAAGTCCAAACAATGGTGGTCGAATTCTAACAACTGATCAAAAATGTGAACTTTGATAAGCAGTTCTCGATAATCAGTTCTCAACAATTAATTGTTATTATTAAAGTTTAACATAAAAGTAACAAAAATAATATAAAACTCATATCCTGGTGAAATAGCCACATGGTACCCGAAAAACCGCATGTTCCCTTCCAGTTCTACCGCCATTCCCTAGCTTGTAGTGCATTCTTTCCAAAAATCAGGACTTTTTTAAAACGCCCTGGGACGCGGGACAAATTGTCAAAAATTGGGGCTGTCCCGCCAAAAGCGGAACGTCTGGTCACCTTATCCATGGAGAAATACAGGAGTTCCAAGAATCCTCAGGAGAAGGCCATGCCCACACAGAGGCATGATTAGCTAACACTTGTATGGCAGGCTAGATTTCACCCCTGTAACCTATTTAAGAAGTTGACATGAAATTATGTAACTACCACCATTGCTTACATAGAACGTTTTTTTGTGTTAAGTTCTGTAAAAGTGGTCCGGACTATGCACAACAGGAGAAAACAACACCCAATTATGTGCGGTGCTTACATGTGTTTTGATGTTTGAGTCCACTGTTGCATCCATTGCCAATCCATCTCGTCAGGAGTCTTTCTCTTTGTCATGGCCCATCTAATTTATCAAGCATGATGTCTTTTTCAGGGACTGGTCTCTCCGGATAACATGTCCTCAGTATGTGAAAGGAAGTCTCCACATCTGTGCTTCTCAGAAACATTCTGGCTGTACTTCTTCCAAGACATGTTTGTCTTAGCAGTCATGGTACATTTGACATTCTTCATCAGTACCAGAATTCAAATACACTGACTCTTCTTCAGTCTGACGCAGAAAGAAAACCTGTAAGTTTGTAAATTAGCATTTAAATGAACACATTTGGTGGTGCAAATTTTGTCCTATTCTTTACTTCAGGGGCAGTGAGGGAGTGTAGTCCTGCTATGAGCCTGCACGGTTGGAAGAAAACCAGAAATAAAGCTAAATAGTAAAACTGACTAACAGGTCTCTCCTTCCGCTACATTAATATTCTATCCATTGACTTTATCCCATCCTTTAAAACACTGCTTGTTAGGTAAGTGTTTATTTTTTCTGTTACCAAAATCCCCCATGATGATAGGAAAAATGAGGCTAATTGAATAATTTTAATGGGGTAAGAATTATGCAAGTTTTCTTACTACAGAGGATGTGTTTTAATAAACTGTGTTATGTAGCACCTGTGGTGTGCAAGTTTATGCAGATTTTGTAGAATACAACAGATGAGGGGAAAGTACTTAGAAATGTTTGAAATAAAACTTCGATGTTCTCAGTGATGTTTGGGGGGGGGGAGGTATTCAAGATTGAATATGTGCCTAAATGAGCAATAAGAGTACAGAATAGTAACTAAAGTCACCTATGAATTTCCAAACAAAAGAATGATTAGACTCTAATTGTTTTTGATAAATCATAGCCCTTAGGTAGTTACTTTCCATTCACAGAGCATGTAAAAGAAATGAAATGAAGGTATATTGTTGAGGTTCTTATGATTATATTTGGAAATTGGTGTTACCAGACTTCGGTGCAGTTTTTCACCCAGACTGTCACTGGAAGTGGAACTGCAGAGCCATGAGACCAAAAGACAGGTCCCGTTTTGTTTTCCTCTCATGATGGAGCCAGCATCTTAAGGCCCACAACATAATAGGCAATCAATAGAGATTTGCAGAATCAAGTATGTTTCTTTATGGTTTAAGACCAAAATTAAGTCTATATGATTGACATTCTCTAGAGCTAGTTATAGTTATATTTTGTGTCAACTTGCCTGGAACAGAAGCCTCAGTGGCTTGGGAGCCAAGGACAGTAATCCCCCATGATGTGACCTGACATAATGTAATGAACTCCATAATGGGATCTGTGGTGAGCAGCCAAGAAACTGTAAGAAGGTAAGTATGGATTCCAGCCCCTTATTCCGGTCTCCCCTGATAAAATTGAAAGAAAGCTTCCTGTGAGGTATGGCTTACTTCCCAGATAAGTGGACCTTGTGTGAAAGCATGGTTATTTTCTCGCTGGTTCTGGATGCTGTCTTGAGCCAATGGGTGGACATATTGCCTGCTTACCCAGGGAGTCTTGTGGCCTATTATCTGACTTGTTGACCTTGGATTCACTCACCTCTGTAGTCATTAACTTATTAACTTCCGGTTAATCTTGGGTTCATCAACTCTGGCAGTTATATAAGTCAGAAGAAATTTCCTGCTGAACATTTGAATTACAGATTCTGAACCTGTACAAACTTGGACTTGACTTCTACCATTATGTGAATCATTCTTGTGATAGAAATTTCTTTCAAGATAGACATTTTTAAGCATCACTGGCCCTTTATCTAGAAGACCTGGCCTAACACACAGCTCAAACTGGAAAATCTTCAACTATGTGATTATATACTACATCCACCCATGCACATGTACTATTACTGTGAGCCATCCAGTCAATTCTGACACATAGCAAATCTATGTTGTATTAGTTTGGGCAGACTAGAGAAGCAAATTCATAGACACTCACATGTGTATAAGAAAGAGCTTTATCTGTAAGAGCACTTTAATATTGAGAAAACATCCCAGATCAAGTCCATAAGTCTGATATTAGCCCATATGTCCCATACCAATCTAAAAAGCCCTTTTCAGACTCATGAAACACATGCAATGATGCCGATTGCAAGAAGATCGCAGACCCATGGGTTGGAAGTCTTGTGGAGCCAGTGGCGTTGTGAGCATCTCAGCGCTGGCATGGCTCCTTCAGCTCTGAACTCTGACTGCCGCAGGGTAGCTTCAGGTGGTTTCTCCTCATAAATGTCTCACAGGGAGTGAGCCAAGAGAGAGAGAGTCTCCTGCCTCCAAGGAGGAAATACAGGAGTTCCCAGAATCCTCAGGAGAAGGCCATGCCCACACAGAGGCATCTTTGGCTATATCCTGATTGAGAGGCTAGACTCCACCCCTACACTCCCAATCCTCAAATTGATACCAGATTGTGTAACCACCACATTTATGAAAAGGAACATTGTGCATCTCAGACTGTAATCTTTCAGTAAAAGAAATCCTAGCGATGCATCCAGATGCCAACTGGAAGATTCGGTGGTTCAAATACACCCAATAACTCAGTAGGAGAAAACTCTGGTGATTTGACACTATAAAGATTACAATTTAGAAAACTCTATGAGATGTGCCTACTCTTCATGTGAGTCACTCTGTTTTGAAGACAAACAGACCGGAACACACAACAACATCACACATCTTCGTGGGAATTGATTTATAGGTCTTCCTGTAGAACTTCTGGTGTTTGCAGGCTCAAAGTTCAGCAGCTGGGTGTATAACCAGTAAGTCCAGGTTCTTTCTTGCTATTTATCCCCTTAGAGAGAGAGAGGTGGGGAGAAAGAGAGATACTGAGGGAGAGGGGGGACGAGACAGAGGGAGAAAAATTATATATATATAATTTATATATAATATTTATCTTTTTACACATGGATACACTTAAACAAAACTGAGTGTATTAAACATAGCCTACTTCTGGTGAGTAAAATCTCAGTCATCTGACTCTCTGTATCTTCTATAGTGTTTCTGAGGCAGCAAATCTTTATGGAAGCAGAGTGCTCCATCCATCTATTTTGGTAGGCTCACAAGAGGGTTCAAACTTCTAACCTTTTCATTAGCAGTCCAGGACTTAACCCACTGTGCCACTATTGCTTCTCCAATCAGTTGACCTCGGACTTCATTCAACACACCACTTTCCCCCATCACATGTTTGAAAGTTTTTCTTGACTTACTCTGTATTCTCACCTTTCTCAGCCAGCCAGTCAGTCAGAACTGACTGTGGAGTCTGTGGTAATAATGTATTGTGTAAGAACTAATCATAGACTAGCTTTAAGGAGGTGGAGATTGAAGGTGTTCCAGCTGTTTAACACTTCCAAAATACTAATTTGCTCCATTTCCCTCCACTTCTCATGCCTGAGTTCTGCCATCTGCTGCCACATCCCACGGAAACTCACAAACCACTGAGGAAATGTCTCATGTGCTTGTGGGTGCTGACAGCCCAAAATCTTAGGGTCTGGCAGAGGCAAGCCAAATGCAGGGTGTGGATCCAGAATCCAAAATGTGGAAAAGTTACCGTTATTCTTGTAGCTTCTACCCAAACACAGCCAGGAAAAGGAGGTCTGGCTATATAGGTGAGGTGATGATGAAAGTGTGAAATTGAATCTCGGCACCTTTTTTTCTGCAGTGCAAACAAAGAGGGTGGACTGCTTAGTGCCCGGTTCTAAGGCGGAATCTTCAAAGATGTCATCCAGGAAACAAGAGTGTGGCCTGATTCACCTTCTCTATGAAGGGTCTTCATCCATCTGAATCTTGTTCTTTAGTAGCGAATGCCCTCCAAAATGGAGTTATAGCCACAGGTAGTTAAAGCCCAGAGGAGGAAGCACAGCAGCCTGTGCGATCACGAGGTGTCCAAGGGATCAAGTGTAGGGCATGATCAGAACAAATAATCTTACCATAGTGAATGATGGGGGGAGTGTGAGACCCAAAGCCCATTTGTAGGCCACTGGAGGTCCCCTTGTGTAGGGGTCTCAGGGAGGAGACGGGCCAGTCGGGGTGCGATGTGGTAGCGATGACGGATGAAGCTTTCCTCTAGTTCCTAAATGCTTCCACCCCACCCCCACTATCATGATACGAATTCTACCTTGCAGGTCTGGCTAGGCCAGAGGATGTACACTGGTACAGATAGGAACTGGAAACAGGGAATCCAGGGCAGATGATCCCTTCAGGACCAGTGGTGTGAGTGGCGATACTGGGAGGGTAGAGGGAAAGTGGGTTGGAAAGAGGGAACCGATTGCAAGGAACTATATGTGACCTCCTCCCTGGGGGACGGACAACAGAAAAGTGGGTGAAGGGAGACGTCGGACAGGGCAAGATATGACAAAATAATAATTTATAAATTATCAAGGGTTCATGAGGGAGGGGGGAGCAGGGACAGAGGGGAAAATGAGGACCTAATGCCAGGGGCTTAAGTGGAGAGGAAATGTTTTGAGAATGATGAGGGCAATAAATGTACAAGTGTGCTTTAAAACAAACCAAAAAAGCCCAGAGTTATATCACATAAGGAATTGTAGCTTTCTTATTTGACATTTGACTTTAATATGCCCATAGTAATTGACAATAAGTCAGAGTCTACCTTTAGCCCGTGTGCTGTTGTTATTCGGTGCCTTTGAGTAGGTTCCAATTGCTGGCAGCACTCAAGAGGTCAAACAACACATTGGATGGTGTAAATCTGCTGCACGGGACCTCGTTAAAGTGTTGACAAGCAAGAATGTTACTTTGAACGTGAAGATAAACCTGATCAGAGGCTGTGCTTTAATTCCCCTTCATTCTCTAAGTTCCCGGTCAATTGATTTTTATCTCCCTGAATTAATGCAGCATTCATGCGGCACTTTAATCTTGCTCTTTGCATTTGTCCATCTTAGTGATTGGTATAAATCTGATCATACCAGGTCCCTACTTAAAAACACTCAATAGCTTTGCTTTGTCTGCAAAATAGCTCTTTTTAATTGATTGATTGATTTAATCTCCGGTTTTCTTTCCATTCTTAATTCTAAATGTCAGCAGATTTGACATTAGGTCAATAGATTGACCTTCAGCAGTGGGGATTATATAAAGCCGTGTTAGTTTGGATGATATTAAGAAAAATGTTTGAATACAAATCATGTTTTCTTAATTAATAAATTATTTATTTTCCAAGAAGAAATAAAATCATTAGACAAGATGGATATTTTTAAATCCAATGAAATAACCTAATTGATGCCATGATAACTAGGTGAGTAGAATTTTCCTTATCTTTCGATGGATAGGAAATTCGCGTTTTTTATTCAAGTTCTAATATGTAATGGATTATCTAAGAATATTCTGAGGTACAGAGAAGATGTCATTATTACTTAGCATGAGGTGAAACTACTTTCAGTTACACTAAACATTTTGTCTATTATCAATTTATTATTTTGTGACATAGCTAGGTATCTCATATTGGTTTGCTTTCATTTTTGTTTCCCCCCCATACTAGCAGTTTAACTTAGGCCATAAAATGCATAATGAGCAGTTCAAATCCACCAGTTGCTTTGGGGGTGAACAATGACCCTCTCTGTTCTTGTAAAGTTGTACAGCCTTAAAACTTACGTAGGAATCAGATTCAATTTGACTAGTATGTTTCCACCTCAGTGATTTTGAAAAAGATGAGTTAATCTGATATTTGCTACAGCTGTCTGTTGGTTTTGTTGTTAGGAGCAATTCAGTCAGTTCCAATTCATAGTCACCTCGTGCAACACAGAATGAACACTGCCTGGTCCCGCATCATCCTTACAATGGTCCTTTGCTTGAGTCAAATGTGGTAGCCATGGTATCAGTCCATCTCCTTGAAAGCCTTCCTCTCCTTGGCTGCTCCTCTCTTTTATCAAAAATGATGTCCCTCTCCAGGGAATGGTCTCTCTTGACAACATGTCCAAAATTGTAAGAAGTCTCACAATCCCTGCCTCTAAATAGTACCCTGTCAATATGGCTTCTAAGACAGAGTGGTTTTTCCTTTCAGAAGTCCATAGTATTTCTAATACTCTTCTCCTTCATCACAATTCAAAGACATCCATTTGTATTCGGTCCTATTTACTCAAGTCCAACTTTTCACATACGTATGAAGTGATTGAAAATGCCGTAAGTTGGGTCAGATGCACCTTATTCTTCAAAGTAACATCCTTGATTTTCAATACCCTAAAGCTGGGTGCTCACACTTTTTCAGCATGCGAGCTACTTATAAAATGATCAAGTCAAAATGATCTACCCACTACAAAAATGCAAAACATATATTTACTTATTGCTTACATTTATTCATAAATGCATTGAGAATTCTTTATATGTAGAATGTATATTTATGTATCTTGCATAACCACATGAGTCCATATTGCACAACACAACACAATGAACTATGTACATATTTTATCATTACCTGAGTTTACCCTGTTGACTTGCATTGAATGGAATGAGCCAGGGATGCGTACTCTGGATGGTAGCTGCTGACAGACAGCCTCAAGCACACTTCCAAATGATCATCAGTCATGGTGGAATGGTACTTGGACTTAAAAACCTTTATGTGGGCAAAGGCTGACTCACATAAATAAGTAGAGCCGAATCATGCAGTCAGGGAGGTAGCACATTTTCTCATGTTTGGGTACTTTCCCTCTGTGAGTAAGTTCCAGAACTGTTCATGCGCTCTGGACTTCAGCTGAATGTCGGCTTGTGGTGTCCAAATCTCCCATTC
>NW_022111369.1:92159937-92175222 GCF_000313985.2 Echinops telfairi
TTTGGTGAAGCATTTGAATTTGTTTTCCACCAATACCTGAAGCCTTGTTTTTGGCTAATGCTTTCACTGCAGCTTGAACTTTTTCAGAATCATTGGTCATTCCTCATATGCTAAGTCTTGAAATGGTGGGATGTTAACTCATTCTTTTTGGAACACTGACTCAGTCTATTCTTGCTATTTTCTTTTGATGCATCCTGTGTCATTCAATATTTTGCCCATCGAATCTTTCAATATTGCAAATTTAGTTGCAGTTATTGCTGTTTAAGATATACTTAACATGTCGAACCCTTTTGGCTAGATCTTTCACAGTTCATTATAATAGTTTATTTTTTTATTTTGTGTTGCTCTTTGAAATTTTTTATTCAGCTCTTTTACTTCACCATTTGCTTTAGCTATTCCATAATTAAGAAGAGCAAGTTTCAGACTCTGTTAGGATATCTGCCTTGATCTTTTCTTTCTTTCTCCTTTTTAATGACTTCTTGCTTTCCTCATGAATAATGTTTTTTATGTCTTCCACAGCTCATCAGAATTTCTGTTATTAGTGTTAAGTGCATCAAATTTGTTTTGAGGTGTTCTTGAAACTCAAGTGGGATAGACTCAAGGTCATATTTTTGATCTTGTGGACTTGTTTAATTGTCTTCAACTTCCCCTTGAACTCACATATAAGCAAACTGTTCCACACTCAGCCTTTAGCTACTGATATTGAACTTCTCCATTATCTCTTTCCACAGATATAGTCAATGTGATTTCTTTGTATTCAATCTGGAGAAGTCCAGGAGAAATTGCTCTTGTGTTTAAAAAAAAAAAGGTATTTTCTATGAATCAGTTGTGGGTCTTGCAGAATTCCATCATGTAATCTTCAGCTTTTCTATCATCAAGTCCATATTTTCCAACAACTTTTCTTTTCTCAGTGTTTCCAGCTTTATCTTTCTAATAATCCATTATTTTTATTGTATGCTTGATTGATTTCCACCTGAAGTCTTTATTATAATTCTGTAATTTTTTCATCACTAGCTTTTTTTATTAGTGTAAAAATTTTAATACTAGCTGTATTGATTGGATTTCCTTGAAGATAGATAAATATAATCCTATAACAGACAACATTGTACTTCATGATTAATTTGATAATGCACTTTAGGACAGCAAATTCTATGGCTTTCCCCTATTATTGCTGGAAAAGTAAATCATATAATTTCCTGATTCAAAATTGCCAATGAATCTTTTCAGCTCACTAGTGATTAGGATATGGATCTTTATTCATAATATTTCCTTTTTGACAACTCCTAATTTTCCTACAGTTCTTTTGCAACAGATTTAACTAATAACATGCACCTTTTGATCTCTTGACTGCTGCTTCCATGAGCTTGATTGTGTATCCAAGCAAGGCAACATCCTTGGCAACTTTAAACTTTTCTCCATTTTGTCATGATGTTATCTACTTGCCCGGTGCCCAGTTCTGATCATTAGCAGATTTTTGTAGCTGTATCTCATTACCTTGGGTTGTGCCCGTCAGCATATGAAGATCTGAAGGCTCCTCTCCCATGGGCTTTACTACACTCACATTTTCATGGTCCACTCCCCTCTGAAAAATCAGCTTCTCCTCAGTCACATGTCAAGTATACTTGTAGCCAAGGGGCCCGTTCTCTGGCACTATCTTCAAAAATATTCTGCTTCTATGCATTAAGTCTTCGGTATCTGAAAAAATTTTTGAAGCTATATACAAAGTTTTTAGGTGCTCCTTCTTCTGAAGTGGGTAACCAAGTCCTTTTACATTTCCCTTCTTAGCCTGGAAATCCTGCTGAAATCTGTTCACTTTCTGTCAGTTTGATGTACCATGGTGTTTATGTTGCCACGAGGCTAGAAGATATGTCATTGGTATTTAAATGCCAGAAAGGTCACAATTCTCTCCATCTAGAAAAATAAAATCTTAATTGGAAGGCAAAGGAGAATGAATAGAAAGAATATTGAGAATTTAATCTTAAATGGTCAATTTGTTGCCTTTTTCTGTACATTATCATTTATACCCTAATAATTCAGTATTTATGGTACCTCAACCTTTTATCAGGGCACTTTTCAAGAGAGATGATTCATATTTAAATAAGTAATATTGTGGGGAAAACCTAATGACCATGATAATAACACAGTTCTCCAATATACTTTTACATATATTATCTCATTTATTTTAAATCATAATTTAAGTTACTGAGAGTACAGTATGTGCAAGATATTTGATTGAGGTTGCGTTCTTTAAACAACATATACTACATAGTTATCTTTCTCTATAAACAAGTAAATTATCTGGTTTTAAACAGAAAAATCCTTTTTTAAAATAGCTTTTACTTGATTATTATCTTCTATCAAAAGCAAAAGGGGCCCTGATAGATCAAAGGATTATATGTAGGGGCTTTCTGACAGAATATAGATTTACAGCCTTGCAAATCCATAAGGGCAGCTCCACTCTGGACGGAAGGGTTGCAATGAGTCAAAATTGACTTGATGGCAGCAAGTGACCCCAAACCAACCTCCAATTGTTCTCCCACTGCCAAGCAAGGGGAAGCTTAGAACATGTATGTTTAAAGTTGATATTTTCCTTTACTTTTAATTGAAGCCAAATCTTTTTCAATTAAAATACAACTTAGGATATACAGCTAACAACATATGTACATTTTATTCTATAATGCAACCCTAAATCATAAATGCAGGAGAAAGTCTGGGCTTTCGACTCCTGTAAACAGGTACCATCTGGGGAACCCACAGGGGTTGCTATGAGTCAGCATTGATTTAATGGCAGTGTGTTGGTTTGGAAGTCAATAATTGTCTTTATTTCTTAACTTTCCTACTTCATTTAGAAAATCTAAGTTGTGATTTTCATGGTAAGAACTAAAGGTTATAAAGTGTAGAGAGTAGTGATTTTAGTTTTCTATTCTATTCCTATCTTTTTAAAAAGTGAGCTTATAAGAGGAAGGATTTATAGTGCTATTGTTGAACAGTTCCAACCCCATTCTCCAGTAAGAATGAAGCAAATATGTATTTGCAATTTTATTGAGTGTGCTATTTTGATAATATCTTTAAGGTGGACAATAAGACTCACAAATACAATTGTTTGGCTGAAATAGCTTCATTGCTTTGTACTTGAGGATTTTTCTCTGGAACACAAAAGAAATAATATTGCCTTTACTCACTTTTAATTAATAAAAATGATTGCCAGGATCTTAATAGATGCAAAGTACTATAAAAATGTAAAATCTAACGTGGCAATGAGTTTCATGGGATATTCTGCCTATTAAAACACTTAGCTATGTTATATGTTCTGAAAAAATAATTAGTACACATTACTACTGAAGATATTATATTAATGAATTATGGTAAAGTGCATTGATTTTTCTGAATGAAAAGATAAAGTGATTCTTCTATGTAAAGTTAGAGTGTTTGGCAGATATTTGTAGATATTGTAGAAAAATATGTACCCCATAGTAGTAACTGGTGAAATATTGAGCAGGTCATTTGAACCAAAGACCTAATTGATTTTTAAAAATAGTTACTTGTTTTTATAATGAGTACCTACCAGTTCTCATTCCCAAATCACCTAATATGTATACATGTATGTATATGTACATATACATAGAGAGGGAGGTATAGACATGGACAGAGACAGAGATACAGAGATAGACATATAGAGATATATATCATGTGGTGCTTCCTGGGAAAGAAAAACAGATATGATTAGAGCTGGAATTCTGAACATAAAAATCATGTAATTACCAGTAGCTTAATTGCCCCTGTTGTTGCAAGTTCGATTCAGAATACATATTGTGATAGTTAAGGCTTATTGTGCCAACGTAACCAATGAACACATGTGGGATTAATTGAAGGGTGGAGAGATAAATAGCTCAGCGAGCCTCACCTTTCTTGTCTCTTGTTCTCTGATGGTCGGACCAGTTTGTGGCTGCCTTAGCCAGTTCTTTGCCTCAGCTGGCAAGGCTAAGTTCCTGTGAGACATCCCTGAGGAGAAGCTACATGGACCTACCCAGATGCACCCTGGGTGCTGGAGCAACCATGCTGAGACCCCCGCCAGCACTGAGATGCTTACACACTCACTGATTCGGCTTTCCTCCTGCAAGCAGAGCCATTGTGAGTATTTTGTGAATTGGAGGAGGACTTTGTAGATCTCTTTCAGACATATGTGCTAATGTCAGGCTTATGGGCTTGGACAGCACTGGACTGGGATGCTTTCTTAATGTACGCTTACCCTTTATATGAAAGACTCCTTTATAAAATATGAATCTCTATGGATTTTGTTTCTCTTAAAGATAAGAAATAATATAAGAATACCTTATTTGAATACTTAATGCGGATCATACTATTTACAGTAGCACTTCCAGATAAAATAGAACCCTGCCCTTGTTTCCAAGCTCGTAATCGTTATGGAACTAGTTTGTCACATTTTTTTCTGTAGAGAAGTAGTTGTTGGGTTCTAATTGTCAACTTATTGATTAGTAGCCAAGGTCTTAATTACCATGACACCTGGGCCCCATAGAATTGACTTGATGATGATGAGAAATGGCTAATATAGACCAATTTCTGTATATATAGGATCTCATTTAATTTTCACAATGAGAGCTTTAAGAATGTACTATTATTATTATTAATCATTTTATTGGGAGCTCTTACACATATAATAACAATTCATTTAAATCAAGCATAATTGTAAAATTGCTGCCACCATCATTTTCAGTACATTTTCTTTCTTGAACTTTTTGCTATCAGCTCACCTTTATCCCCTCCCTTCTCCACCCTACCTCTCAGAAACCCTTATTATATTATTGCTAATAGTATGCCATATCTTCCACCATCCAAGGTATTCATTCACCTAAAATTCTGTTATCTGTTCCCCAAGAGTGAGGTTATACAGTCATCATTGCTATCAGCTACCCCCCACCCACCCATCTCTTCCAGTACCCTCAGGGGATCATTATGCCCATTACTGTTTCTGAAGCATTTATCTATCTTGTATTTCAAACATTCTTAATTACAAAAGAATATACACAGTTCTCACAAGATTAATGAGATAAAACTAAGACCATAAGGGGAGGACATATTAAAGAACTAGAGGGCAGTTTTGCAGTTCATCAGCGCTATAATGCACCCTACATATATAATCCCTTCCATGTGGCCCTTATGTGAAGCACTGTCCAATTATCTTACAGGTGGGTTTAAGGTCTCCCCTTTTTTCTATGCTTCTTCATGTCAATTTCATTTCTTATTTTTGAATTTCTGATACCTATTCATTTTGACACCTCATGATCACACAGGCTGATATGCTTCAGCCATGTGGGATTTGTTGCTTTCATGCTAGATGGCAACTTGTTTAACTTTAAGCCTTTAAGACCCAAGATGGTATATTTTTCAATAGCCTGGCACCATCAGCTTTCTTCACCATATTTTCTTATGCACCCATTTTGTCTTCAGCGATCATGTCAGGTAGGTGAGTGTCATACATTGACACATTACTAGAACAAACAGTTCTTGTACAGAGGTAAGTTTTAAGTAGAAGTCATCTGCTTCATTATTGTGCACACACACACATATATGAGAGAGAGAAATACTCCTATCTTTATATACTTATATATTTACATAATAAGCAATGTTGAAACTTTGCTTCATACAAATTCTATTGCTTCAATTTCACTGAGACTTTATACCAAATCTATAAAATTCCAAAATTTCCATTTTATAGTTTTGTTTTTCTTTTATAGCCTAAAATAAATATTGTTTTTAATTGTTAAATTTGACTCTGTCTCATATTGACCTATATGCATAGTAAAACTTTGCTCCATAGCGTTTTCTGGGCTATGAACTTTTGAAAATATATTACTAAGCCTTTCTACATAGGTGCCTCTGGCAGGGTTTAAACTTCCAACTCCTTGGCTATTAGTTGAATATTTAACAATTTGTATCACCCAAGGAATCCTAGTAGTGCTATAGGCTAAGATATGGGATGCTAACCTCAAGATCAGTGGTTCAAACCTACAAATGGTTCCTGGCAGAAATATGATAAAATATAACTACATAAAGATTAATTTACACCTAAAAAAACAAACAAACTATAGAGGGCCATTTTGAGTTGGCAAGTTTTTTTTTGTTTGTTTTATTTGGTTTGCTTTAGGGACTTCATACACTACTGATAGCTGACATCAACAGTACTCCAATGTCGCCTAATCCAGTCCTACTCATAGCAATTTCACATAAGCTGTGACTATTTGTCCCAGGAAGCAGTTGGTGGGCTTCAATCCATCACTAAACTTGATGGGTGCAGGTCTATATTTACCTGACATGGCAAACAAAGTTACTTGGCTTTCAACTCCCATGGAGAGTTACCCTCTTGATCACACAGAAGCAGTTCCATTCGGTCCCAGAGGATCACTACGAGTCTGCATCAAATGGCAGGGAGTTTGGTTTTGGATTAGTTACAAAGAAGCAACTGTTTTTAAGGATGAGGTGGTTTTTTTATATAATTGTGAAAGTTTTAAAATCAAGTTAAATTTGGTAGGATGAAAGTGGAATGATTTATAAGTATTCCGTTCAACTCATATTTATTAAGTCTTTTTTTTTTTTTTTACCAATGATAACACTTAGGGCTAGAGATAGCTATACAATTGGTTAAAAGATTACCTTCTTTTTGCTAGGTCCTATTCAGAGAATTTTGTATGTATTAATAACCCCCAATTTTTTTTTTGTACTGTAGTAGATTGCTTATTGCTGCAATGCTGGAACTATGTCACTGGTATGTCAAAAACCGGCAAGGTCATCCAAAGTGAACACTTTTAGCAGAATCTCTAGACTCAGAAGATATTATAAAGAAAGAATAGACTGTTCAATTCTAAAATTAGCTACTGAAAACTTGATGGATAGCAGAAGAACGTTGTCGGATAATGAAAATCTCCTGTATAAAAGCCGAACATTGCCAGAGAGAGTGCCAGAAGATGAGCCCCTCGGGTGGGAAGGCCCCCAAAATATGATGGATGAAGAATTGCTTTCCGATAGAATCAACATAACATCTTCAGGACCTTCTTCTGATGGGCTACTGCTCAAAAGCAGAAGCAGCAGCTGCTAACAAATATTAATCATTGGAATTTGCAATGTTCAAAACACAAATCTAGGTAAAGCAGAAGTCATTCTAAGTAAAAGGGATCACATAAAGATCAGTCTCCTAGACACTAGGGAGCAGAAATGGATTCGCATTGGGCCTATTTGCATGAATCATATGTTTATTATAAGGATGATGGGAAATTCAAGAGGAATTATGTAGGATTCATCTTCAACTAGGGGATAATTCAAGATATATCTTAAAGCACAATGCTATCATTTATAGGAAAATATCTGTCCACATACAAGTAAATCTAGTCATTACAACTATTATTAAAATGTATGCACTAACCACTGAAGTTGGTGCTGGAGAAATTAAGGAATGTTACCAAGTTTTCCAGTTGGAAATTGATCAAACAGGCAATCAAAACCCATTGATAATTATCAGAGATTTTAATGAAAAAGTTGGAAACACAGAGGAAGGAACAACATCGGGAAAAATATGGCGTTTATGATAGGATTTTGCAAGACTAACAATTTCTTCACTGCAAATATCTTTTTCAACAACAGACAGGGACTGTAGCCACGGATTTCAGCCGAGGGAATATGGAGAAGTACGATTTCATTCAGCTGTGGGTAGAGACAATGGCAGAAACTCAAGTGTCGTTAGGTGTCATCACATCAGTTCTGATGAACAGCAACTCCATGTAAAACAGAAACAGTCCACTGAGTCTGCACCACCTTCACATTTATGCTATCGCTTAGCCCGTTGCTGCAACCACTCTACTGTGTCAATCCATTTCCTTGAGGATTTTCGATTTTTTGCTGCCACCTACTTTACCAAGAATGATGTCTCTCTCCAGACACTGACAATTTGTCCAATATGAAAGACAAAGCCTCACCATCCTTGCCTCTAAGAAGCACTTGGGCTGTATTTCTTCTAAGGTAGATCTGTTTGTTCTTCTGGCAGCCCATGGGATTTTCAAAATTATTTGCCAGAACTACAATTCAACTACATCGATTCTTCTTCAGTCATCCTTATTCAATGTCTAATTTTTAAATGCATATGAGACAATGGGGAATATCATGACGCAGGTAACGTGCACTTTAATCCTCAAAATAATATCCTTGTTTTCTATACTCTAATAAGGCCTTGTGTAAGAGATGTACTTAATGCGACTCATCTGTTTTTCTCTTGGCTACTGCTGCCGTGAGTTTAATTGTGGATCCAAGCAAGATGAAATCTGTAACAGCTTCATCTTTTTCTCCATTCATCATGATGTTACCTATTGAGGAATTTGGACTTCGTTACATTGAGTTGTAATCCATACTGAAAGCTGCAATTCTTGATCTTCATCAACAAATGCTTCAATTCTTCCTCACTTTCAGCAGGCAAGTATAGGTCAGATGTGTATTTCAGGTTGTTAATAAGTCTTCCTCCAATTTTGAATCCACATTCTTCTTCATATAATCCAACTTCTTTGATGATTTGCCAAGCATAAGTTTGAATAAGTATGATGAGAATCCTCTGGTACATACAGTTCCAGATTTTAAACCATGTAATATTCCCTTGTTCTGTTCACACCTCTGATTCGATGTTGCAGCTGAAATCAGGCCAGGAGAAATTAATTGTTCATATACAAGTTCCAGCAAAACTGAAGAAAATTAAAATATGTGCATGGGAGCTAAATACAACTTTGAATATATCCCACTTTTGTTTTCAGAACATCCAAGAACAGAATTGACTCATTGACCTCTATGTCAGAAGACCTGATGATCTGTGGAATGATATCAATAGCATACATAAAGAAATAAAAAGATTATTAAAACAGAGGAGAGAAATTAAGGTTTTGATACTCTTAACCAGATTTTTCAGAAAGGCAATTAATATCCAATTTTGTCAGAGATTACATACTACATCCTTACTGGAGTTAGTGACACCATCCTTCACGTAATCTCCCATGTCACCATTTTCAGTGCACTGAGTTCCTGAATAGAGGAGAGAGAGAGCAAGATTACTGATCCAAGTACAGCAACCCACTGCTTGGTCTGTCACCAGAGAGCTCAATAATCATCAACGTTGCATTTGCTTAAAATCTATATTCTAGGACCTCATTCAAGACATTTCAAATTCATTATGTCTGACATGAGACCATGCATTTTTAACTAGATCTAAAGATAAACCCTTGAGACAAATTTGTCTAGCTAAAATTGGCTTAGATTTCCAGAATCTACTCTTAACTCTGTGGGGTGCAGGATTATTTAATCCAACAAGATTATAAATATTCAATTGCTTTCTCCTTCATCACCCCTAAATATTTGTTGTTGGTCATTGCTATCAAGTCCTTTCACCCTTCCGGTGAACACATGTACATGGAACAACACTGCTGTCCAGTCCTGTGCTATAGTCATGATTAAGTGCGATTCATAGTGTTTTCATTGGCTGTTTTATGAATGTTGGATGCCACTTCTTTCTTGTCCATATCAGTCTGAGAGAGTTGTTGAAACCTGGTCAGCATCTTAGCAACAGGCAAGCCTCCACTGACTGATGTGCACTGGCTGAGAATTAAACCTAATCTTTACCTTGGAAGGTTATAAAATATTATGCATTTTTATTTTTTATTTTTATTCTACCATTTTTTAAAACTTCAACACAATGTGATTATTAGCCAACTACTACTTGCATTCTACCAATTCTGGTGTAATATCACCTACAGACACTAACATCCTTCCTATATTTCTCCAAGCATATTCTGGAAAGCTTATGTGAGACCTTTCTTGTGACTGAATCACTGGGGGCTGACATTCATTGGCCACTGATATTTATTATAAGTCAGATGCCATCAGTAGAAAATGGATGAAGACTCATGTAGGCCAACTCTTAGGTCCAGCTGAATTTGTCATGTTATTTTGTAGTTGATGATCCTCACACCTGCAAATCTATAAAGACAATGTGCATCATGTGTGACTACATAGGACAGAGAATCAGAAATTTCCATCCTCCGAGGATGCACATTTGCCCTTTTCACCTGAAACAATAGGGCCTTTAGCATCCTGGCATCCACTCACTCAACTAGGATGACATTTCCTTTGTCATCTGGCTAATGGATGTACAATAACCTTATGGAAGTGTGAAAGCATGTCTCTAAAGGCACTCCAGCCTCACCACTATTTCTAGTACTTTTAGCAGATGACATGACTGATGAATCAGACCTAAAAAGAGCCGTAGGCACTGTCAGTTACAAATATGTCGTGCATACACTGCTGCTAGCTCATATGTCAAGGGAACAGTGCAGTTTTCTCTCTCAGTCCATAACTAAAAGGTAACTTCAAATTTTACTTTGCAACGAAATAGGGCTGGTATCACCCTACAAATTGTAATTCTTAATTATTATAGATGTTTATTTTTTCAAAATGCCTATGCTATTGATTGATAGTACTCAGCATATGTATGGGGCGGAGATAACAGAATGCATAAATTCACATATTTCTCAAGGATCTCTAGATCTTCAAGATAAACCTCACTGTTGAGTTTACATAGAAAAGGTAATTTACTTATTAAACTAGGGCATATTCATACACATCTATACAATGTTATAGAATCTGAAATCAGGTGGTGTTCATATACTGACTGACATCACATGCCAGTTTTAATATAACACATAGAAAACAGCTGATCTCTTTAGAACTTCAAGAACATTAATGTAACAATATATATAAAATGCTAATATTGCAAATGGGCTATACCATGATATCATGTACTTTCAAGGGCCTAAGAAAAGTGTTAAAATATATATAGTAAAAGAATCAGAGATGAGTTATCAAGTTGTGATTAGAAATGAACAAGAATGGATTAAGAGATTTATTCATATACTTAGAAATTTTAAGGAAATAGCTAAGTATGAAAATATCTCAACTGTTAATACCAAGGCTCTAATATTTAACAAAATGAGTAAAGAAATCATATTCTCATACAATCATTTGAAATAATAGCAATTCAGAAATATGTTAATCTTTCTTAAATTGATTGTTCTAGTACTAAAGAATGTATATAAAATTAGTTATAATAGTATATAAATGAAAGATATACATTAAAATAATTTTAAAAGTTAAATATTTCATTTTAGAAGTATTTATAGAAAATCTTATTGTTTTGACAAAAATGAAACATATGCATCAAGTAAAATTATAAGTAGGTGAACTTTAAAGCAATATTTCCTTGGATAAAAAATAATAGTCATAAGTAAAATTTTTAAAAGTGTGACATTTGTGCCTATTTAAATATAAATAGCTAAGCATCTGGATTGCAAAATAAATCCAAAACTAAAGTTGTTTAGACAACTGGTCATTATATATTTCTTTTTTGTGTGCGGTGTGTGTTAAATATAGAGAATTAGGAAGTGCTGGTTAATCAATATTTTCACCTGCAATTGATGTATCATTTAATTTCTCTATATTTCAATTTACATATTGTAAATTGATATCAAATTTTGATATCAAATTTTGTGAGTTGTATAAAATCATATGAGTATATTCTTCGCCCATTGTCTGCTGCATCAGGATTATCATTACGTCCTATTTTGTATCCCTGACCTTGTAGTCCCAGGCTGCTCACATCTACTGTGTGAAGGGAATGAACTGAATAATCTCAAAAAAGTCTACTTTCCTCTGGTCCGAAATTACTTGCATCATATTGTTGCTGCTACTGCGGTTGCTAGAAGACAGAGAGTTTGTTCTGACTCATAGGAATTCTGGGTACAACCAAACGGAACACTCCCCAGTGCTGCACCATCCTCACAATTGTTGCTAGGCTTCAGCCCATGAAGCCCCTGTGTCAATCCATCTCCTTGCAGGCCTTCCTCTCCGTGGCTTTGCCTCCACTTTACCAAGCACGATGTCCTTCTTGAAGGACTGGTCTTCCGTGACAATGTGCTCAAATACAGGAAGTGAAATCTCACCATCCTTGCCACTAAGGAGCTTTCTGGCTTTACTTCTTCCAAGGCAGATCTGTTTGTCCTTTTAACAGTTAATGAGACGTTTAATATTTTTGCCAGTACCACAATACAAGTGTGTCAATCGTCTTTGATCATCTCTATTCAATGTCCAGCTATCACATGGATGTGAGTCAGTGGAACATACCATGGCTTAAGTCAGGTGCACCCCAGTACTAGATTTTCTATACTCTGGAGACACATTGTGCAGCAGATTTACCCAATGCAACTCATCTTTGATCTCTTCACTGCCGCTTCCACGAACATTGATTGTGGATCCCACAAGACACAATCCTTAGCAACTTCAACCTTTTCTCCATTTATCATGATGTGACCTAATGGCTTGGTTGTGTCAGTTTTCTCGTCAGGTAGCGCACTGCAGGGCAGTGAGTTTTGTGGCTGTTGGGTGCCATTGCGTCAGTGTGGACTCAGGGAGGTCATACCCAACAGGACAAATTGTGCTCAGTTTTCCTGTGCTTTCTTCACAATCATGGCTATGTTTAATCTCCTTATTATAGCCACGTATCGATTCAATTTTTGAAGGTTTTACAACTTTTTGCTCTCTCTTCCAAGCATGATTTTCTTCTCCAGGTATTAGTATCTCTTACCAACATGTTCAAGGTGCATGGGACAAAGTCTCACTCACTTATCTTTTAAGGAACACGCTAGCTGTGCTTCTTCTGAGACAGACTTGCCCATTCTATGGCAGTCCATGGTACTCAATGTTATTTACCTGCAGTGTAATTCAAATGCTTCTCTTGTTTTACATTCTTATTCTTTGTTCTGTTTTTGCATTCATGTGAGATAATTTAAAAAGCCATGGCTTGAGTCAATTACACCTTAGTTTTCAAATTGACATATTTTCTCCATAACACTTTAAAACGTGTAGTAGATTTGCTAATAAAATTCATTGTCTTATTTCTTAAATGCAGCTTCCGTAAACATTGTGGATCTGAGTAAAATGAAATCCTTGATAACCTTAAGCTTAATGTCGTTTATTGGTCCAGTTGTGAAGGTTGTATTTTTCTCCTATACACTGAGTTGTAATTCATACTGAAGGCTACTATACTTGCTCTTCGTCACCAAGTGTTTCCATTACTCATTGCTTTCAACCAGCAGGTAAAGTCATGTGCATATCATAGACTGTTCAAAAAGTTTCTTCAATTCCTGATTCCCCATTCCTCTTCATAGAATCCAGCTTCTCAGAAAAATGGCAAGGTGATAGACTGAATAAGTGTAGTGAAACTCAGGACTTGTCTCTATAGAACCATCAATCTTGGTTTCACATACTGAAAAACAGAAAAACATATAATGAAAATTCAAGAATGTTAGCCTGAATGAAAAAATATATCTGTGTTAATGCTCAATATAAAAACAATAACAAAAATCCCACAGAAAATGTTGAAAACTAGATCAGGGCCAGCATACATCAGAGGGAGGTTACATTGACAAGTTTTAGCTGTTGAAGTCTGGTTTACCATTTTGATTTCCTATAGTCATCTATCCAATGCCCTTTGGTTAGTAAACAATTTCTTCCCACCCCACTATTATGGATAGGGGAAAATTAGTGGAGACGTATTGCCTATGTAGGTCTCACAAATGTATCTTGGGCTTTCATTGTCATTCATAGCCTCTGAAAACTAGAATCTCACCATAAAGGTCCTGATACTATTCCCTCCTTCTGCTTTGTATTGTATGATTTACAATCCTTTGGTCACTGATGTTGGTGTGCTTCTTCTATATGGGCTTAGTTGACATCTCACTAAGATTGCTGCATGTTTAGAGACAAGTCTTTAAGATCCCAGATGCTATTTTTTTTAAATGAGGAAACCATTTTATTCTAATCAACAATTCATTCATAGGAGTTTTATCTTTATTTCTGAATGTTTTTTTTAAAATCATTCTATTGGGGCTCATACAACTCTTATCACAATCCATGCATACATTAATTGTGTAAAGCACACTTAATCATTCGTTGCCCTCATCATTCTCAAAGTTTGCTTTTCGCTTGGGTTCCTGGAATCAGCTCCTCATTTTCCTTCTTCTCCTCCCCTTCCCTCACCACTCCCCCCTCCCTCATGACCCCTTAATCATTTATAAATTATTATTTTATCTTATCTTACACTGCCCAGCATCTCCCTTCACCCACTTTTCTGTTGCCCATCCCCCAGAGAGAAGGTTATATGTAGATCCTTGTGATTGATTCCCCCTTTCTTCTTCCCCTTCCCTCCAGGTATCACCACTCTGACCACTGGTCCTGAGGGGTTCATCTGTCCTCGATTTCCTGTGTTTCCAGTTCCCATCTGTACCGCTGTGCATTCTCTGGTCTAACCAGGTTTGCAAGCTAGAATTGGGATCATGATAGTTGGGGGGACGAAGCGTTTAAGAACTAGTGGAAGGTTGTGAGTTTCATTATTGCTACACTGAACCCTGAGTGACTCATCTCCTCCCCACTACCCATCTGCAAGGGATGTCCAGTTGTCTACAGATGGGCATTGGGTCCCCATCCTGCGCTCCCCTCATTCACGATGATATGATACCCCACACACACACCGCCTTTGGTGCTTGAAACCTGGACCTCTCAGCCCTTCATGATCACACATGTTGCTATTCTGCTTCCATGTGGGCTCTGTTGCTTCTGGGCTAGATGACCGCTTGTTTACTTTCAAGCCTTTAAGATCCCAGACGGTATATCTTTTGATAGCCAGATACCATCAGCCTTCTTCACCACACTTACTTATGCACACATTCATTTTAAGCATTTATGTGGGGAAGGTGATCACAAAATGATGGTTTTGTTCTTTGGTGTCTGCTTCCTGATCTGTTCAACACCTCGTGTTCACACAGGCTTCTGTGCTTCTTCTCTGTGGGCTTTATTGCTTCTGAGCTAGATGGCTGCTTGTTTGCTTTCAAGCCTTTAAGACCCCAGACTCTATATATTTTGATAGCCGAGCACCATCAGCCCATGGCCCTACATGGGATAGCACCGGAGACACCGTGTGGGATGTGTGACTGAGCTGACCCCATCACACTGAGGCAAAACACTGGGGGCGTGCAATGGAGCAGTGGGGGAAGTAGAGCAAGGAGGTCCCAAGAGAGTATAAAGGATGGACTTTGGGGCCAAGACATGGCACCACATCAGACTTATCTGGAAAACACTCCTAAAGGTCAACAAATAGACCTTGAACTACTAACAGGCTTTTTTTTT
>NW_022111369.1:92175751-92188877 GCF_000313985.2 Echinops telfairi
AATATATTTCTGATTATGGGGGAAATAGACCTATGTGCATATATTTATAGGTTTAGTAGTAAGGTAGCAGGAGGACATTGGCCTCCTCATGTGCATTCACTTAATACAAGAGCACCTTGCTCAGCTAAACGGTCATTGCATGATACCCACCTTCCCGACATGATTGCTGAAGACAGACGTGTGCATAAGCAAATGTGGTGAGGAAAGCTGATGGTGCTTAGATGCTATTTTATCAAATATCTGGGTACTATCTAATTTCTGCACCACAATTTGCTATAGCATTCCTATCTTCTGTGTTCCCTTTCTGAGGGCAAGCAATGAGGAGGGCCATGATGTAAGAACTACTTGTTCTTAAACTGGAGCTAGAATTTAGTGGGAGTCCAAAACCCATTTCTAAATAGATGCTTTTTATTAACCTGCCTTTAGAGACATCGTTGTTAATTTATAGTAGAGTCTCATTGATCATCCCCCTATTGATCTCTGGGTCAAGCAAGAGGAGTTCTAGGCAGGGGTCTCTATCTTGGTCCCATCTTCTCAGCGTCTTCTTAGTTTCTTTTATCATTAGTGGTAGGTGCATACATTTGAGTAAGAGTTGTGTGATCTGATCTTTCTTGCAGGCATATGGAAATTTTCTTTTGGTAAAAAGTGCAAACCATACTTCATGAAATATCATTTCCAAAAGAGAAGATCATATGGGTATTTGACATAAAAAGGCCAATAGCATTCATTTCTGCTCACTGTTGCCTAGAATATGGATGTTTATCTATTCTAAATTTTTTTGGTTTCCATGTAATTTTCATTTATTCATGTCCCATCATTTCCAAGCTCAGATGATTAACAGATATTTGCAGAGCCTTCAAACCTGAGGGGTTCGCCTTTTAACATTGTATCAGATAATGTTTCCCTGGTATTTATAGGATTTTCATTGGCCAATATTTTAGAAAAATAGATTGTCAGGACCTTCCTGTCAGTCAATTTTAGTCCGGAGGGTCCACTAAAATGTGTCCATCATGTGTAATCATGTTTGTTCTTGAAAGAATGGGGCCATAGATAACAATATCACAGCAATGAAAGAAACCACCACAGCACCAAGAAAAATAAAGAAAAAAAAAGACCTGATAGGATTGCTGGCAATTACATTATATGCTACAATATTTAGAAGGTGAGGTGAGGGGGAAATAGGTCTTTAAGAATAGAACATTCTTATTTTTGCAAGATTGAGTCTGTATAATATCCCTCATATTCTAGTCCCAAAGGACTATAATATTCTTTTTATCAAAGTGCTGAAATACAATGAAAGAAAAGCCAATGCTGTTAAAGAGTGTCAAGTACTAGTGATTTAAAGAATTATTCATAGTAATTACCACTTATTCAGAATAACATTGGCAAAACTTTTGCAGGCCACCAGAAAAGTATTAATTAATTCAAATAATTCATTTATTTATTCATGTAAGCAACTTTTGTAAGTTTCACAATAAAGATATAATAAATATTTTTCTTAAATTGAAAAATCATCTTTGACTTTTTGGAACATCTTAAGCTATTTTCAATGGATATAGACCTATGACTTCAGAATGTTTCCACTTCCTCATCTTCACCTCAAGTTTTTCAACAACATTTTATCTCATTTACTAGCGCTTCTGAAGATAAATTACATATGAATAAAGTTTAAAATCTCTGCAAGAAGAAATTCTCACCATCTTATCCATAGTTTTGTTGAGAAATGTGTGTGTGAGATGCTTAAAATGTAAAAGATTTATATCACTTATTGCATATCATGTTCAAAGAATAGGATAGTAATGTCATACTCTTCCCTAGTTCATGTTGACTATACATGCACTGGTAATTATCCACTCAAAATTAATTGTATTTTTACCAAAACTTATAATCTCCACCAGCCTAAATAGACTATACACTCCATCACTTTCTGAACTGGTATATCAATTTAAAGTATACATTTCCACTATTATATTATACATATATATGTTATTGTAATATTGGTATGAAATAGTGTAAAGATGATCAAACATACTGAGTTTTAACCTATGTGTTTAAAACGTATAATGTTGAGTTCTTTGAGAGAAATCGTCTCCATATGACTCTCTCTGCTTGTGTCCACAAAAATGTGATATTAATAGTACAATTTAATTGAGGTATGCTTTAAGGAATTGCATGTCATATTTCTTCTGTCCTCATTTTGAACACACACAACCATCACACAACTTCCATAATGTCATCATGGTTGTGTGAAAAATGCTGAGTTGCCAACTGTGTTCTTTACATATTTGCAACAATTTCAAAATGTGAAAAATAAGAAATCTTCCCAAATGGCTTCTCAGAAAAGTTGAGCTGCTAATCTTTTTACTCTACCTTCAAACCACATACAGCATTACTGGCCACCTGATTGCCATTCTGAAGAACAGAAAATTAACGTTTTTAGAAATGTTTTGTGGTATGGGTTACATAGAGACTATTTTAAAACCATCTAGTCAACAAGTTATTCTAATAGACCTCTGGTACACATTTATTACCTCATATATTGATTTTATTTCCCATGTGGTCAAGAATGTTGACGATGAAGAGAGAGAAGCTCCAAAAGTTATGCCGAGCATTCATCATACATCACACTGGCATCTTATTGCCTAGATAAGGAAAATTGCGGAGTTTACTCCCTGCTTCATCCTCTTGCTTTAGAAATCACCTGTAGCCATCCATTAGCCCATATTTTACCCGAAACAAGCTAGAAAAGACAGCTCTATCATTACTATAGGGGCTGCTTTTAAAGTGACCTTGGATACTGAATACTCAACAGTAAAAAGAAGCAGCATTTATATGTATATCCATTCTCTGGAAAATTCTGTGCAGAGAAGAAAGCTCCAGAGAATTATAACATGTCTGTTAGCAGAATGAAACTTGTTAAAATGTGACCTGGACCAAACCTGCCATTCAATCAGTGGAGCACAGCCCTCTGTGAGGTTAGAGGAAGCACCTCATTCACAGCGCACAAGACATCACCTGGCTGCATGCCCCTGAGCGTTCTTTACTCTCGCTCCACGCTCCGACTCCTCTCCCTGTACAGATTCCCTTGTGAGACTCCTGTCACTTGATTACATTTTTTAAAAACTAGAATTTTAAATGAAGATATATTGAATTACAAAACAATAATTATAGTAAGCCTTAACTATGTAGGCAGCTAGTTAAGGTAGACATAATTTAATTCTGATTCAAAATCATATTATGTTAGAAACTTAATTATTTGTAATTTCTTAAGTTTTTACTAGGAAAATTAATTTGTTTTTGTGTTCAATGAATCAATTATATGAATCCTGCATAACCTATCGTCTCTGTGTAGGCAGTTTCACTCTGCCTGTCTACAGAGCTAGGATGAACTATTATAATCAGGCCGATGTGGACTAAAGGCCTTTTAGTATTCACAGTGAATGTACAGGTTACTATAACCCACTTGTAAAATGTACGTAACCTAACCCATGCAAACTGACACGTGCTTGCCTTAGAATCACATCAGCTGAGCCTTTTGACCAAGAATATGTAAGATGCCATGTTGTTGCTGCTGTTAGTGCTTCCCCACTGGTTGACTCTGAGCGACCCAGAGTTCAACAAAATGAAACACTCCCCGGTAGTGCACCGTCCTCACACCTGTTGCTATAGTCTTAGCCCGCTGTTGCAGTGACCTTGTCAATCTGTCCTGTTGGGAGACTTCCTCTTTTCCCCCGTCTCTTCTGACAACGTGTGCAAACGACTCGCGAAGTCTTGCCTCCTTGCCTCTTCGGAGTATTCTGCCGATGCTTCTTCCAAGACACGTTTGTCGGTGCTTTGGGGAGTCTGTGGGACTCTCCAGACTTGACCAACATCAAAATTCAAGTATTCAATTGTTCTTTGTTGTTTGTTATTCAAGATCCATTTTTCACATGTATTATGAGATAAGGAAAATGCCATGGATCGGATCAGGAGCACCAGAGCCCTCAAAGTGAGTGGTCTCTTGCCGCAGATTTACCGAAGGCAATGCGTCTTTGAGTTCCTGACTCCTGCATCCATGAGCTCTGAGGGTGGAACCAAACAAGATGAGATCCTTGCCTTCAGTCTCTTCTCCGTTTATCATAATGTTACCTATGGAGATTGTGATGAGAACTTGGGTTTTCTTTACATTGAATTGCCATACATACCAAAGGCTGCAAACCTTGAGCTTTATCAGAAGTTTTCAAAACATCCTCATATTCAGCAAATAATGTATTTTCATTTGCATAGAACACGCTGTTAATAAGCATTCCTTCAATCCGGATGTGGCTTTCTTCTTCATTCCATCCAGTTTTCCCGATTATTTTCTCAGTATATCCACGCACAAGTAGGACGATGCTCCCCTTTTCTGATTTTAAGCATGCAGTATTCCGTGTTCTATTTCAACAACTGCCTCTTGATCTATATACACATTCTGCATGAGCACAATTAAATGTTCTGGAATTCCCATGCTTATTAAGGGTAACCATAATTTGTTATAATCCACACAGTCAAATACTGAGCATAGTCAATAAAACACAAGTAAACATGTTTCTTTTAATTTCTGCTTTCAACTAAGATAATCTGACATCAGCAAGGGTATCCCTTGTTAAACTTTCTCTTCTGAATCAGCCCTGAACCTCTGGCAGCTCCCTATCAATGTACTGCTGCAACTATTGTTGGATGATCTTCAGCAACATTTTACATGCATGAAATATTAATGAGATTGTTCTATAGTTTGAACATTCTGTTGTATTCATTTTTTTAGAAGATAGCTTTGCAATTTTTACGAATGTCTTGCAAAACTAGACATAGGCTTAACATCTGATACAGTGATCTTCTCAGTAATTTTACTATAAATGCATAAATCTTAATCTTTAGTTTTTACTCAAGTGACTTTAAAACTTATGTCCACCCAAAAATCTGTACCTGCTCACTTATACCCAATGCCACTGAGGTGATTTTGATTCATAACAAGATACGGTGTTAGAAACTCACAGGGCCGTTCGACTCTGTCCTGTGGAAACGCTATGAGTCGACATTGGCAGGATGGCAGTGTTTTTGGTTCTTTTGAGCCTCTTGACTCAAAATCTCCAGGACTGCTGAAATCATACATGTGGGTAATAGATTTACAGAACATGGACAGAGTAGAAACGCCCCATAGAATTACCAAGATTTTACTTTTTACAGAACAAGACTGTCACTTCTTCCACCTGCCCTAAATTTTCGGTGGTTAAGAATTCAGCTGCTAATGCCAAGGTCTGTAATTTGAACCTGCCAAGCAGTTGAGCAAGAGAGAGAAGTGGCAGTCTGCTTCCACAAACGTTATAGCCTTCAAAACCCCATGGGGCAGTTGTAGTCCTTATAACTATAGACATATCTTATTGCACAGGATAGTCATGATTACTATTACCACTGACCTCCTTAGGAAAATATGAATATTGGAACGGTTTCAAGTTCAAATTGGCTAATATATGGTTTCTAAAATTCTAATTCTAGCTTGAAAGCTTTAATTTTATCATTGGCAACAAATACTGTCAGTTGTTTTCCTTGAAGTGGCGAACTCGCTTGGTTCATTTATGAGATATTGTCTGCCAACTACCCAAGGCTGAACAACCATATTTTGCCTGTCAATTGTGTTTTCCAAAATATGTGGTCCGTGGATTAAAAAAAAAAAGCCTGATGTAGTTTTTTATTTGAATTATCACATAGAAAGTTTTTTTATTAAATAGTACACTTGTTCAGCAGCCAATAATTTATATGCACTTCCAACTTGAACATACAGAGCACCTCAATATTATATAGCTTATAAATTAAGAACCTTAATTTCTTCATAGAAAAAGCCCTTAAGCAAAAGTGATGTATGTGCATATGAACATAGATGCTCATGGATGCAAGCTCAGAGGAACACATTTCTTCCAGAGTGCCCTGAGGGGAAAGGGCCTGCCGTTAAAGTTGGCGGCCATGGAGTTGATTCTCATTGATGGCATCCCCCTGCACTACAAGGTATTCAAGGCTGTGACCTTGTGAGAGCAGTTTGACAGTCTGTCTTCAGCTATGCCTCAAAATGTGTTCAAATCCCCTAACTTCAATGTACCTAGTACATTCCTTTACCATTTGGACCACAAGGGAACGAAGCAGCTATTAGTATGATTTAACTTCATTGTTTTAAATCATTCTAAGCTGTATTCTAATTTGTATTTGGAACATCAGGGCAAATGGTAACTTGGTGAAAAAGGCAAGAACATTTCTGTAATATTATGAAAATGGATTTACATCCTACTGCACACCATATGAATGTGGCCTGGGAAGGCAATGAGATGCATTTTGAAAATTACACGGAAATCCGAATTTTCTAAATCCAATGCAAAAAAAATCTACCACTCATGGTTGAATTCATACATTGGAAAATGCCTACTTAATTCTCAAGTATACTTTAGGTTTGAATGCATGACTTCTTATTCTTCTATTTCAATGCTCTTAATTGCATTATTTTTCTCTTTGATATTATTTTTCTAATCCTAATAAAAATAGCACAAAAATATGACACTTAGAAATTCTACACTTGACAAGACTCTGTTATGCGTATTCTTCTGTCTCATGGGACTAAGCATTATGCACTAGTGACAATTTAAAACTTTGGCCTTTTTTCCTTGGCCTTACTAACTGCTGAAATTCTCAATATGATTTTTAATATATAGAAGATCGAACAGAAACTTTTCTTGACAGTTTGAACATTAATTTAGGGAAAAAAATGAGTGGACATTTTATTACCTGAAGTAAAGGACAACCTTGTTCTTCCTGAAACTTAAATTTAACTGAAGTTTTAAGAAATGATAACCTTAGCCTTTAATGGGTACTATTTCAGTAGTGCATGTAGACACACACACACACACAGGGAATACTCCTCAAGAAATAGTTAAATTTGAATTTAACATCAGAAAACTATTATCAGTTAATGACTTAAAATATTCACAAAATGTTCCCATTTTAAGAATCTCCATGTTGGCTCTCTCTCTCTCCCCTTATCTCCCTACTTCCCCACCTACCTACCCCTCCATCCACACCTACACAGATACATTACTCTTTTTCACAATGTCCCATTTCTGATTCTTACTAGCGTCCATTTTTAACTTAATGCAAACTTCTTTGGGAGCACCATCTTTAGATAATCTTAGTTGTAGTGCAAAGTAATATCACTGTAATTTTGACGGATTTCATTCATTGGTTACAATAGCTCTGATATAATAGATATATTAGATAAGATTTAGAGAAATATGATCCGGACACTCACTGGTACTGGGTAAGTCAGCAATCAAGATATTTAAGGGACCTTTTTTTATATACCTTATATTCTAATAAGCGAGGGAGCAGGAGACAGCATCTCAGTCAATGAACACACAGGTTAATTCCATAAAATGATAAAAAATCTTGGAAAAAATAAAACAGAAATCTGTTATACAGTTTGGAGGTGGAACCATCCACATGGTCAAAGTAGGAACTGACATTGCGATATTCAAACTGAAACCTACAGATGAAGTTAGCAATGTAGAGTTATTGAAAGAGAAGCCTAACATTCTATATCTGAGAGTTCACTGTCTTGGAAAAATATATGGGGCATATTTCTATTCTGAAACACATGGGTTTTCCATGGGTCAGAAATGACTCATGACACTGATTATTATGTTTTTATTCATCAATAAAGAAAATAAAATTGAGAGACAGAGGTTTGAGATTCTACTAATATTGGTAAACAGAAATAACCAGTGCATATGGTAACAATTAGGTTACTTTTGCCTTTAACATAAAATGAAATCAATGAAGTAGAGGAATCCAAATTGCCATTAAAATCGTTAGATGGAATGTTTATAGAGAACTTTGTTTTGAAGTACATATGTAAAATGAACTAGAAAAAATGCAATAAAGTGGAGGAGACTATAACCATTTAGGGAGACAGTTTTTAAGCATAATTTTATGTTACAATTTTGTATAATAACATGTTTTGTTGATAGGCTGTTTGGCATGTTATATAATTCATTACTCTACTCTGGCTCAAACGGGAAGGAGCATAAAAAACTAGTACTTTAGTAGACTTGAATAGATTGCTTTAAAATATTTTATTCAATTTCCTAACGGAACTCCAATGTGATGTCCTGCTACCATCTGAACATATCACCTTACTTAGAGATATTAGCTTTACATATGCAAATGAATCAATTAATTTGAGATGAGAACATTGTTTTGGATTATCCTGGAAGGTGCTTTGGAACCAGTTCTGACACATAGCGACCCATGTCAACAATGAAACACTACACCATCCTGCGCTCTTCTTGGAATTGCTCCTACGCCTGAGCACACTGTTACAACCAAGCTGTCCATCCATCTTGCTGAGGGTCTTTCTCATTCCTTTGACCCTCAACTTTACCAAAGTTCCTTTGGAAACTAAAGTGTGCCTGACCCAAGCCATAGTACTTTTTTTTTTGCTTCATGTGCATGTGGCAGTTGGACATTGAATAAGGGAGACTGAAGAAGAACAGATGTATTTGAATTGTGATGGGAACAATGTAATCCCAATAACCCAAAGAAGATGGATGTAGGAAGGGCAGAGGTGAAGAAGATAAGTGTGACATTGAAATCAGAAGTTAAAATCACACAGCCTTGAACCAAGGAAGAAAAGATAGGGCAACAGATCCTTTCTTAAAATTTCCAGAAGACTTGCAACCCTTTCACACCTTGGTTTTTGCTCCATGAAACTATTTTTTCAAAGTTCTGAATTCCACAATTATAAAATAATGTATGAGTGAAGTTGTTTTGCCATTCCATTTGTTGTAGTATATTAGAAGAGCAACCAGAAATTCCTTGTGACTATTAGGATTATGTCAACTAGACACTTAGAGTTAAGGCTAGAGGTGGAGCCAAGCCACTCAGTCAGATCACAGTTATAGTTAAGGCTAGAGGTGGAGCCAAGCCACTCAGTCAGATCACAGCCTAATGACACTTATTTGAAATTACACGTTCTTCTGTATATGAGAGAGACCAAGAAATCCCAATTTCCCTTTGGTCCTGCCTTCTGCTGAAGCTGGATCCTGAATCTGGTTGATTGATTTCCTGCTGTGGCCCATGCCATAGCAGAACATGTCAGAGGATTACTTACAGTAGATTCATTTGGCAGGCCTCACATCCATTTACCTTCACATCCACATATCTGTTACCTCTGCCCTGCTTTGTTATCTTGCTTCTTTTTCATCAGCTTCCATAGATAGATGAGTAAGGAAAAATCTGACCTCAACCAAACTGGATTTAACTACTGCTATCAATGTATAAGCCACATGTTTATGTAAATCTCTCTATATGCACTAACACCCACTGCTTGTCTGTACGTTTGTCTTACTGTGGTGGCTTGTGTGCTGCCGTGATGTTTGATATTATGTTACTGGCATTTCAAATCCCAGCAGGGTCACACCCAGGGTGAACAGGCTTCACCAGAGCTTCCAGATTAAGAACAGACGATGGAGATGGGGTTCCTCACTTCGGAGGAAGGAGCTGGTGAAACCTTATCCAAAGATTCAAGCACATTGCCAGATGCTGAAGGTCTGATGAATAGAACCAGAATATTATCTGAGAGGGTTCCAGAGGACAGACCCCTCTGTTGGAGAGCACCAGAAAGGTGACTGGGGAGAAGCTGATTTCACAGAGCGGAAAACACCCTTTCGCTGTGAGCCAGGTACAGCCTATGGTGGTAGCGGCTTTGAGACCTTCATTTAATGATGAGCCACTAGTCAAGGTAGGGAAACACCTGCAAAATCTGTTAATTATTTGGTTTGGGAATGGGCAAAGCATACATCTAGGAAAACTGGAAGTAATAAATAGTTAAACAGAATGCATGAAGATCGATATCCTAGACATTAGTGAGGCTTACATGGACTGGAATCGTCCATTTTAAATCAGAAAATGATATGATTTACTATACTTGGAATAACACAATTAAGTGGAATGGCATAGCACTCATTGTCAAAAAATCACATTTCCAAATCAATCATTAAGGAATTACAGTATTGTCTATGATAGAATTATATCTATCCCTTTTATGGTAATCTAATTGATACAACTTCATATGAGCAACTGATTGTTTAGCTATTAGATCTGTTTGCATTTTTTAGCTATTCGATTTGTTTGCGTTATGATAGATGATACTGTCTCTCTTTTTAATTTCCCAATTCCCTTTCCTCTTTCCACATATGTAATTGCTTTGATTCCTGCATATCCCAACAAATAAGATTCATGTATGTGACCAGTGACTATTGTTGGAAAAGTATATTTCCAATGAATAAATAATTGGTTTTGAAGTATTCTACGATGTAATGCCCAGCATCTTTTCTATCACCAAAGCCATATTTTCCAAACATTAACTCTTCATTATTGTTTCCAACATTCACAGTCCAATCATCAGTAATTATCAGTGCACCTTGATTTTGATTGCATATTTAATCATTTGGGGCTGCAGACAGTGGCCAAAAGTCCTTGGTTTGTCTTTGGCATTAAGAGTCATTAGGTTTGTTTGTAACAGTCTTATTAATTGCTTTTTCTTGTTTGACTATGGCTATTATCCTATCACTTATAGCATTGTGCTTCAGGATTGATCTTTTCTTTTTGACAGTGATTGCAACACCATTTTTCTATTTGTCATTCGCACCATTGTTAACTATATAATTGTCCAACAGAAAATGACCACTGCAATTCCATTTTAGTCCGTTAATGATTAGGTTATCAATCTTTTGATTATTTCCAACTTCCCTAGATTCACACTTTATGCATAGCCTTGCTCCACCAGATGATAACACACGGGATGGAATAGAAGGACACACAACTTCAGACGCCTTACCCTAGCCAGCCAATAACACAAGTGCTGTGGTAAGGTGCCATAAAGCCTGCTTTGACTCAGTGATCCTCTGTACAAGGAATTAAACATGGGTTGATCCTGTATCATCCTCAAAGTCATCGTTCAGTTTGAGTTCTACTTTGCAGCCACTGTGTCAAACCATCCAGTGGAATGTCTGCTCAGTTTTCACTGAACGTACACTTAACTAGGAATGATGTCCTTTTCCAGGTCCTGCTCTTTCATGTCTAAAACGTGTGGGATGAAGTCAGACCATCCTCCTTCCAAGCATTCTGGCTCTATTTGTTCCGAGACAATTTTATTGTTCTTTTGACAGTCCATGGTACTTTCAATATTTTCCCCCAACACTTTAATACAAGTACATCAATTCTTAGGTCTTCCTTATTCAGTGTATAACGTTTTACATTCATATGTAAAATGTTGTAAATTGAAAACATCATGGAGTGGGGCAGGCACATCTTAGTCCTCATGATAACTTGCTTGCTCTCCAATGTTTTACATTGCAGTAGATTTACCCAATTAAACATACACTAGATTTAATCAATGCAATGTGTTGTTTGATTTATTGATTGGTACTTCCAGAATCATTGATTGTGGATTCAAACAAGATGAAATACTTGACAATGTAATTATTTTTTTCCATTTATAATAGATAGACATGGGTAATTTATGGAACAGAAGTAAGTCCTCTTTTAAACATAAATGTGGTCCTTTCCTGTAATGCTTATTAGGGTCTTCCAGGGATGGTGGGAATCAGTTCACCTCAAATCTGTTTATTGTCCATGTTCTTCAAATAACAATACAACTTGCAATTGCCAACACTGATTTTTGAGTATGTGACACAATCACGTCCATAACAGAGCCCTCGTCCCAGCGGTCTCCTGATTGTCTGTGACTTAGAATGCAATTTGTTTGCACGTGCACTAACATACATCCCCAGTTCATCCATGTATTAGTTAGCATCAGGGCTTCTTACACATTTTTTACTTGTAACCCCTTTCACTCAAGAAATGTACAACAGGGGAAATTCTGCCAGAAAAATCTAGGATTCATGACACATTTAACTTTGAATTAATTTTGGTTGTTTCTTGTTCATCAATATTTTAATGTTGCTAACTTTTCCATGACCTCCACAATCAATTACCTCCTATGGTGTTGCCACCCACAGCTTAATAACCTTTGATTTAGATAAAGTGCAAGTAGCCTAGAGGGGCAGGGAATTATTTAATGTGGCTCTTCGTACCACCGTGTCTTCAATCCCACCAAAAAATGTCTTTCTGCATGTGTTTGGGTAAGAAAGTGTGGGAAAATATTGATAGGATACACCCATGAATAACTGTGAACACGATTCATTGGAATGCAATCCTGCTGGTATATATGAACTGTCTGAGAAGTGGGAGGAGATGATTTCCCCTACAAGCAAGGGGCAGGCGTGAAGCAGATCCTTTGGACTGTGAGGTAACCTGAGAAGGGAACTTCCTGGATCAAGAAACAGCTATGCCATGAGGAGAGCAGCAATCGAGTCAGAAGCCAGAACATGAAACAGAGTGATGAACTTCCCACCCCAGGGAGAAAAGAAACCTGAGTGCTTTGGACAGGAGCCTGGTTTGTGGAGTGGGGTTTCTCTGGAGACTTAATATGGGGAACAAGGGTTGCTGACCCCCAGAATTGGATCTGAGTGCCTAGGAGCTGAGGCTCATTTGAGTGAGATGTTTCTGGGCCCTGAATTCCGGAAGCTGAAACGATATTAGAACTTAGATATAAATGTAGAGTAAGAACACAGAGCCCTGTTCACAGAATAATTAAGTACTCAGCTTCTAATCAAAAGGATGGTGGTTCCAATATACCAGTTAATTTTCAGGAGAAAATTGGCAGTTCATTTCCATAGAGATTTGATATTGGAAACCTGTAGAACAGTTATTTTCTCTTATGTAGGGAGGTCTATAAGGTGAAATGAAGTGGACAGCACACAACATTAACAGAATAGGGGCTAACTAGACACAATTCTATATACATATACTCCTAAAACTGATAAAAAAATCAATGGAAGATTTGAATAGATCCTATGTAGAACAGAAGAAAACACTGCCTGTCATGTCCAATCCTCACAATATTTCTTGGATTTGAGCCTACTTTAACAGCTATTGTGTCTGTCCATCTCATTGAATGTCATTTTTTTCCTCTTGATCATGTATTTCACCAAGCCAGATGTCC
>NW_022111369.1:92189109-92189956 GCF_000313985.2 Echinops telfairi
GCTCACACCATTGTAGACTCAGGAGTGCCATATCCAGTTCCAGGTGCAGATGTTAAGCTGGAGGCTTCTCCTGACTCTCATAGTTTGGAGAGCAGAAGAATTTAAGATCAGGAAGTGAGGTTTGTGACTAGAGAGTTGGATGAATCCAAGTTTAAGACGTCAGGTGGCAGATCAAATGGCAGGCCATCGATAGCTCCCGGAGTCATCAGACAGTATGGCAGGCTGTTGACAAAGTCCAGAAAACTGGAGGTCAGTGAGCCAGATGCAAGACCCAGACCCAGCAAAAAACAAGCAAACTTTTATAAAATGTCTTTATACAAAAGTATGTCACACTCCTATGGAAACTCCCTTCTAATTTCACCTGGACTGTGATAGAGCCAAGGTTTGCATTACATTTCAATCTTCTTACTTAGGTCATTATGAAGCTTATTACAATATATTACATCACATCTTTGTGATTACTAAGCCTTATCTGTCAAGTCACTGGAAAACCTGATACAACCCAGTTGACACAAAGTCCAATGGATGGTAGACAAATCTAGGTGTTCTCACTTTTAAGAAACATTTTAGCTATAATTCTTCGAAAACGGATATATTTACTCATCTGATAGCCCATGAAATATTAAGCATTTTCACTTGCAAAATAATCTGGGCACCAATTCTTCATCGGTCTTTCTACAATATATATTCACGTACAAGCAGAGCTTTTCAGCACATTATTAATGCAATGTTTACAGTATAATTAGGTGCCTTGGCTGATATTTGGGTTGGTGTATATTCAAGTACCCTGTTTCCCAAAAAATAAGACAGGGTCTTATATTAATTTTTGCTCCCAAAGATGCACTAG
>NW_022111369.1:92191776-92192771 GCF_000313985.2 Echinops telfairi
GCATACATATTGAATCGTTATGGTAAAATAATTAATCCCTGATGTAAAACACTTCCTTATTTTAAACTGACTGTTCAAAATGACTGATTTTGGTCTATGTACTGACAATAAACAATAAAATGAAGGAGTCTGGAATCCTAATACTTTGAACGTTATCGATAATTCTAAATGGAGACATATAAAATGGCTTTTCATATTTAAGAAAACACAGACAAATATTTTCTGACATTCTTTGCATTCCTCCAAAATCCTTCTGACATGAGTAAGGCTATCCTGCATTCCACGCCCTCTGCTGAATCCAGCTTGAGTTTCTGGCAGCTTCCCATCCATGCTGTGTTTCAAATATGTTAAATTATATTCAACAGAATTTTGCTTGAATGCATTATTAATGATATTGTTCAATAATTTTCTTATTTCATTGGATTACCGTTCCTTGAAGGGGCAAAAATAGGGTTCTGTTCCATTCTATTAACCAGGTAGCTGTTTTCCAAATTTCTTGACATAGATAAATGAGTGCTTCCAGAATTGTATGTCTGTTGAACTATATCACTTAGCATTCTATCAATTTATTTGTTATTTATTAAATTTCTTGCAACCAACTTTGTGTAGCTTAGAACCTCTTTTTCAGTACCATCAATAATTTGCTATAAGCTACCCCCCTTTAAATAATTGAACATAGATGAATTACTTGTGGTATCATGTGTTTGTATAGTCTTTCTATCTTATTTTGACACACTCTTAATAAATTAATGTAATTATAAATATTCTATTGATAACTTCATGAACTTATGAAAGTATATTTTTTAGAATTTCTCTATGGAACAAATTTTTTAGCAGTATTCCATGAAGACATCTTTCCATTTTTATAATAATCAGAATCACCTACATAACAATTCCAGTAATTAGTTTATAAACCTGAACAGCATTTCTGTATTTTCAAAAAATAATAGTGGTCACTAGTGGGTGTCATTGATAATAAAAACTTTCCTCTGAGT
>NW_022111369.1:92194577-92195913 GCF_000313985.2 Echinops telfairi
TCTAAATACCAGCTAGGACCACGTGGCCAGGTGCAAAAGCAAGGACAGCCATAGTCAGTGTTTCTTCCTGTTATGTGTTCATCAAAACGGTACATTTTCTGTTGTTCTCATATTAGGTTATATCATGAGAAGCACAAGTATGACTTTATCAGTTTCTTTATTTAGAGGTTACCAGATGTACTCAAGTATAAGCCAAGTTTTTCAGGTCGGCTTATATTCAAGTATATACGCGATGCTTGATTTAAAGAGATATATACCAAATTGACAAATGGGTGGACTAGACTGATTAAGATTCTGTGTTGGAGAAAGGGGGAACCGATCACAATGATCAATGTCTTACACCATGCCCCCCAGGGAGATAAACAACACAAACGTGGGGGAAGGGAGACACCGGATGGTGTAAGATATGAAAATAACAATTAGTTACAATTTATTAAGTGTTAATGGGGATGGGAGGGTCAGGGAGAGAAGGAAACAAGAAGAGCTGATACCAAGAGCTCAAGTAGAAAGAAAATGCATTGAAAGTGATGATGGCCACATATGCACAAATGTGGTTGATACAATTGGTATGTGGATTGTTATAAGGGCTATAAGAGCCCTCAATAAAATCATTTTTTTAAAGCCATTGTTTGCTCTTCAGTGTGTGGATCACGACAGCAACAGCCTGTTTTCATGGTTGATAAGCAAGAAGGAAGCATAATCTAAGCATACTTTTGGCATGTTACTCGGGAGACATATAGAAAGCAACTGAATGGCTCATTTACACAGAAAGCAGTTTTCTTTGTTTCTTACATGGTTCAGTTGCCCACCCCACCCCCTGCCAAAAAAATGTGTAAGATATAAGGACAGACTTTCTGGGGTATTCAAGACCCAGATAATATTGGTCAAAATTATTATTTTTAAGATTCATGAAAGTGCATTCATTCTCAGTCAACTTTTCATTGTCAGCTCTATTGGGTTATAGAAATAACACTGATGAATTAAATGTACCAACTGCTTATTCAGAGCATTTAACAGTTATAAAAAGTCACAGCTTATTCTGCATCAAACCATTTACTAGAGCTGATATTAAATAACAACATCCTATTTATTTCTGAAACTTTCTATAACTAATAGCACAGACTGTTGAATTAAGTAATTCTTCTCCATTCTCTCCTCTAGCCATTCCCACGAAAACTTTCATCTACTTTCTGTCTCTAAGACGCTCCTAAATATATAGTTCTCCAAGTAGAGCCATATAATATTTGACACTATTTATCATGGTTATCTCAGGCTTAATTCACTTGGTATATTTTCAAGGTACATCTAGATTTTATTAAAATTCTACACATTTTTC
>NW_022111369.1:92197056-92198488 GCF_000313985.2 Echinops telfairi
ATTATTAAACAGTATACTATCAGATACCAGATAGAGAGAAGGTTAGTTGGTGTTAGATGCCATCGAGTCAGCGCTCACTCATCGTGAACGTCTGTACAACAGAACAAAACACGGCCTGGTCCTGCAGCGTCCTCACTACTGCTCTTATTCCGGAGGCCCTTATTGAAGAGACGACCCATTGAACTTAGAGATTTGAATAACAGTCGTCATATAGAAGGGTGGAACTATGCTAAATGATCTCATGCTTGGTAGAGTATCAGCAAAGGAGAGGCAAAGCCTCTATAGTGGTTCCAGCGATGATTCAAGCATAGTAAGGATTTTGAGGACGACACAGAGCCCAGCAGTCTTTCCTTTAATTACACCAAAAGTCACTATGAACCAGAATCCAGAATCTCCTCTTTGGTACCTAACAACAAAGCCAAAAAGAATTGAGAGGAACTAAATTGTCCATGGTATTAAATGTTCTTTTGAATAAATATTGTGATCATGTGCAGTAAGGATCAAATGTTGCTCAATTGAGGATTATGTGGAGATTATACAATGAATTATGTGAACTAGTGAATAAATCAAACGCACAGCCATCAAGGAAATGGAGGTAGCTTAAATATTTAAATAAGAAATAGAAAAAAAGCAATTGGAAAAACATGATACATTCATTGGATGTTTGTCTTGAAAAGGATTCATGAATTATAAGCCATTTTATTTATGAGAGGGCTTTAAACAGTTCTTGGAAAGTTTCCATTATCTTTCATTCCATATATGCATGGACGTTTTCAAGGTCTCTCATATTTTGTGAATGTAGTAAGTGACTTTTGGAAAGTCTACCTAGCTTTAACAAGATTTTAACTTACAGATAAAATGAGGATCAAAACTCAATTATCAGCTTTGACTTCAACATTATTTCTTCTATATCGCTGTGTCTACACATGCTGTGCTAGACTAGCTTTCCATCTGTTGCATAGACCGGTAAACCAAAAGAGAAAGACAGTGGAGATAAACTAGTGTAACCCCGAATACCCAGGCAGGTGGATTAGAATACCATTTCCTGTTCAGCAACTTTCTTGTTATTGCCATGCATCTATTTTCATCTTCTCAGGACCAACCCTTTCTACAAAGCACACTTTAGCGTTCTTGAAAGTAATATCTTCTAGTCAATGAAATAATATGCATCTTTCCTTTACAATATAGTGCCCTTATGTTGATATCAAATTGGTTTTCTACTACATCTTATCTCTTGACTAACTAATTAACAAATGGTGTCTGTTGTAGTTATATAATTGTCTATTTCAAAGGATTATGAGTGAAAGGGTGGAGTCTAGTCTGTCAATCGGATCATAGTCAATGAGGTTTCTGTGTGGGCATGGCCTTCTCCTGAGAGCTCTGGGAAATCTGGTATTTCTTCCTTGGAGGTGGGAGACTCTCTGCACATACC
>NW_022111369.1:92199718-92219925 GCF_000313985.2 Echinops telfairi
GTTTTATTAGTGCTATACTGTTCCCTGGTTGACTCATCCCTTCCTTATGACCCTTCCATGAGGGAATGCCCTATTATCTACAGATAGATTTGAGTCTCTACTCCAACCCCCCTAATTCTAAACAGTGCCTGTTCCTGAATCTGTCAACACTTCATGATTGCACAGACTGGTGTGGTTCTTCTATGTGGGCTTGTTGCTTCTCTGCTAGATGGCCACTTGTTTAACTGAAGTTAAGATCTTTAAGCCTTTAAGATCCTAGGTGCTATATCTTTTGATAGACAGGCACCATCAACTTTCTTCTCCACATTTGCTTATGCACCCATTTTGTCTTCAGTGATCATGTCAGGAGGGTGACCACCACAGAATGTCAAGTTGTTATAAAAAATGTTCTTGCATTGAGGTAGGCTTGAGCAGAGGCCCCAAAGTCCATCCACTTCCTCAATGTTTGCCATATAAATATATAATACCTCTATTTTTATGAATTAATATATTTATATAAGTGCATACCTATGTTTATACCTCTATCCATAGCTTTGCTTCCTAGATCTTTCATCTTTTTCCTTTCACCGTCCTCCTGCCCCATCATCACGTTCACCCTTCTTCTGCCTCTTTGAAGCAATGATTGTAAGACTGTGTCAGCTACTTTGGACATATTATCGGGAGAGACTTGTTCCTAGAAAAGGACATTAAATTTGGCTAAGTAGAGGGTCAGTGAAAAAGAGGAAGACCATTGACAAGATGAATTGATCCAGTGCCTGCAACAATTGGCTCAGACATAACACTTGTGAGGATGGTCCAGGACAGGCAGTGTTTGGCTCTGTTGTACTCATGGGACACTGTTGTACTCACAGGACTACTATGAGTCAGAGCTGATGTGACGGAACCTAACAAAAACAGCAGCATGCTCATAACAGGAAACCTGGGCGGTATAATGGGTAAGCTCTAGGTTTCTAATGGTATTGACAGACTGATTCCCTCAGCAGCTTTATGGGAGAAAGATGTGCAAGTCTGCTTCCATTAAACTTGCACTCTTGGAAATCCTATGGGCCAGTTCCACACGATCCAATAAGTTTGGCTTATGCGACATTAAAAAAAAAGTGACAGTATGTGGTTATGTGCTTGATTGTTAAGCTAAATTAGCAGTTTGAGCCCACCAGTCTCTTTAACAAAGGAAAACTTGACTACCTACTCCCATAAAGTTTGAAAACAAAAACAAAAAACCTGAACCTACTACCATTGAGGTGATTCCAATTCATGGGGACCCAAATATATCATTCTGAAGTTGAATATCATTAAGGTAGCAGAAAATTTCATTTGTCTGCTATGGAGTGGTTGGTGGGGTTGAACAATAACTATTGACCTCTTTTCTTACTTTACCAGAAATGTTCATATTGATTCTTAACATAATTTTAAATAATCAATATTAGAAATTATTCACAGACTCACATGATAAAAAGTATTGCACTAGGTCTTATATAACCTTTCACTTCCTCCAGGTAAGTAAAAACATTAACATTCAGAACCTAAAAAGTATAGCAGTAATAATCTTAGGCTTTAGTAAACCTTTTTGCTGTCTGTTCTAGGATTTAGTTACCATTGAAGTTAAAAATTAATCATGCTTAACAAAATGCGTTTGGAATAAAACTAAAATTGGTTACTCACTGGCTTATATTTGAGGATGAGTACTAAAATCATATTAAAATTTCTCATCCCTCTAGGGCAAGATAACTTTCTTTTCTGACCACTTGACAGCAAGCCTCAAAAATCTATACTCCATAAGCAATTTAGGATAGCTCAAGCTCTATTTAAGGGAAACTGGTGGATACTGCTCAGTGGTTAAAACTCTTGGCTGCCAAAGGAAATTCAGACCCACTAGCACCTTTTCCTGAGAACCATAGCAGTTGACTTCCATAGTGGCTACAGCTTTGGAAATCCTAATCAACCAACTCCTTGCCGTCAAGTCGATTCTGACTCATAGTGACCCTATAGGGCAGGGTAGAACTGCCCCTGGGGGTTTCTGAGACTGTAATTTTTTTAAAGGAAGTCAAAAGCCTTATCTTTCTCCCACAGAAAATCCTCAATTTTGAACTCCTCACAGTTAGCAGACCATCACATAACTCATTACACCACCATGACACCTTTGGAAACCCTATAGGACAGTTCTATTTAGCCCGGTTTGTTTGCTATGAGTCCAAATCATGAGCTACAATATTTGATCCTGTTTTACATTCTTTAGAGCTCTGTGTGCATAAATTCTGTAACTTCAAATACATTAAAGCCTGATATTGTGCTGTCTACATCTTTATCTAGCAGCAGGTTGCACAGAAACCTGGTTTATTTGAATGGTTCCTGAAACATATCATAGATGGGATCAAGTCTAGATTATATTTAATTTACATGTTTCTGTTTTGATTTTTCTCCATTGTCTATGTGTTCCATAGTTAACGAGGACATGAATCCAAGCACTGCTATCCGCAGCTCCCACTACGCCTACTCCTCTATCTCGTTTACTACTGTTGTGTGCTGTTAAGTTGCTTCTCACTCTTGATGACCCGCAGGGTATATTTGAATTGTCCCATAGGGTCTCCTAGGTGGACTCACGGCCATAATGTCAATGGTGACTCATAGAGACCCTATAGGACATGGTAGAATTTCCCCCTGCGAGTTTCTGAGACTACAATTCTTTACAGGAGAAAGCCTGGTCTTTCTCCTGAGTGTTGGACTGCTGTCCCCCAAAGAACGGACGAGGGACCGTTTAGTCCCTTCTATCTTTCTTTCCTTCCTTCCTCCCTCCCTCCTTCCCCCCACCTCTCTTTCTTTCTTTCCAAAAATAGCTATAAAGAATGGTACAGTTAGAGTAGAATTACATGAGTCTCATCACTACTTAACCCACCCACTGCCAGTGAGTTGACCTTGACTCGTATGATGCTATATACAGTACTCAAAACTGTCAATCTTTGCAAGAGCAGACCGCAAATTCTTCTTCCCCCTCCCTACTGCTCATGACTCCATAGACGGTCAGTCTGAGCTGCTGATCTGGAGGCTAGCAGTACATGCTGACCTGACAGCCCCACCAGGCTTCCTCCAATACTGCTTCCTACTCACAATTCAAATAATACGAGGTAATTTAGTTAACACTTTAAATATTTATTCCTTCATACAACATGGAAACATTATAATAATCATTTTATACACTTCAAGAGATTTTGAAAAGAAACAATGAAATAATGTTTACAGAAGTGCTTTGCTAATCATACATTTGACACGTTAGCAAATGTTATAGTGATCACTTTACTATTTTAATGTTAATTCAAGTAAATCCTATAGGAGCTACTTACTTTTTTTGGTTATTGTCACATATCCAATGTGTTTTATTATCCCGGACATGAGATATGTTTGTGAAAACTCACTCACATTGAATTGGTACCAACTTCTAGCCACCCTAGAGGACAGGCCGTGCAGCTGGTGGTTTCCAAGGGCCGACCTGATGTTTAAGATCCTGCACATCACCTACAATGCCACAGGCACACCTCGACATGGGATGGGTCCTAAACTCAAACAAACAAAAATCTGCCAATTAAATTAAAAATATTATTTTACTATATTTCTATGGTCAACTTTTGTTAAATAATTTATAATCACCATGAAATGTAAATTGTATAGTTCATGTAAGTTTTTTAATGAGCTTCAATAGAATTAAAACTATTACCATTCCCTCCCTCCGCTGGAAAGTTATTCTTCCTCCTGGCAAACTTTCCCTCGACCCCCAGACATTACCCATTGATTTACTACTGCATGTGACCGAAAATACATAAATATGTGACCAACAAGTCAGAAACATTGTCTTTTTAAAATATCCACAAGGCAAATGGACAATTACCCATACATTTTCCCTAAGTCATTTGTATGACTTTGATTTAAAAACTTTGGTTTTACCTCATCTGGGTGTTTTTCATCGACATAAACCTTCATCTATCATTTTAACAAGAAAATCCAGAGAGTGATAAAAATATATTTTGCGATTGATCGAGGAGTAGTCAAAATTCATTACACACACATGAATCTGCCACTTTCCTTAGCACGGGTGCATCTGTGTATGTTGCTGAATTTGTCAGGTCTTTGTACATAGATTTTCTGCGATTATGGTCCATGTCGTCTATAAGATAAAGCAAAGGAGGCCTATAGATGTACACATGATTCTATTAAGATAAGTGCTAGAAAAATACCAAGTTAAAGTGACCTCAGAGATCATGCCACTAACAGTGTATCTCACTTTTGTTGATTTTGTCATTAGGACTTGCTCTTTTGCCTTGGGAAGGAGCTACACGTGGACTCTGTGGCATTATTTTAGATATTTCTCAGAATGTCTCCTTCTTAATATATACAATCTTAATATTTGTTCAAACATCAACATTCCAATTTATTTTGGGCAATTCCTTATTCCACATAAATAAATAAAATTAAATAGAATTACAGTAGATGAACATGTGAATATCTGTGACAATATTTTTAAAAGACAGTTGTATGTAATTAGCATATAGAACAGATACATGTACAAGGGTTGTTAGGGTGTTGAGGTGGTTTTTGTGGGATGGATAAAATTAAGCAATTAAGAAAAACAAAATGGTTTCATTATTTAAGATTTCTGAAAGGTCCCTGTCTGAATAAAACTTTCCGTCATCCCCGAGAACTAATATTTTATTTATCTTCAAGAGATTGGCATGCCACATCTTCCTAAAGCACAAAGGTCCCGACTGTGAAAGCTGTGCCCTTACAGCATGTGGGACATGGTTGTCATTGAAATGTTGAATAGATTATATCTGTCCATAACAGAATCATTATTCCTGGTACTCTGACAAGATAATATTTCCTTCACAATGAGGTAGTGTCTGACCACTTGACTCATCACAGTATGGTGCCAGGTCAGTCTGGTCCAGAAGTCTTGAACTCCAAATGGACAGGCCTCTCAGACATAAGGCAAATGTTCTGCTGTCAGATTTATAGAATGAGAGATCTTCAAGGCTGTGACTACAAAGGCAGCAGTCGCTACAAAGTTGGGGAAAAATGAAACCCTTGAGTCAGTTTTATCATTCCTGTTTGAATCACAAGGAAACTCTTTTAAAATGTAGGAAAAAAATGAATTTATTTGAAATCTCAAGTCTCAACTTCATAAGTCTATACTACAATAGTTTTTGTTCAAAATTGGTTATTAACTGTACTACCTATATAAAATTGTCTGGTAAAATCTTTAATTCTTTATACCCCATACATGAGTTATTTTCAGTATAGGGTATCAAGATATTTCTTTACACAAATCTAGTGACTTAGGATAAAAAAAAAGAATTACACTGAGATGAGATAAACAATAAAGTTACTCCTTAGAGAATCTGTAGTATAAAAACAGTGAGTTTAATACCCAAGAAGTGTGTAATAGAAAAGGCAAGAAAGATAAATTGGAGGAAAAAAACAAAGAAAGAAAAAGAGAAGTCAATTGTAATTCTTTCATATTTTCTGAAGATAAAAATACTGAGGCTTTCCAGTTAGGACTTTTACAGCATTAGTATCTAACTTCTTGGAAGGGATAACTTTTCTTTTGCACATCTTTTTTTTCTCTCTTTTTTATTTTGAGTCACTCTGGAATTAACTACTGAATATAAATGAATTTTTAAGAATGACAATTCATTGATGCATGCACATTAAACAACTAAACAATTACTTTAGATAGAAAAACTGGTGTTTGTCTCACTATAGTATGCTTAACTTAGTTCTTGTTCCTTAAACAAACAATCTACTAGCCTACTATTTCCCCTTAAAAGATCCCCCCCCCTCCCATCAATCCAAATAAGAAAGAAGTCAGTTGGGTCTAGTACTGAGTCATTTCTACCAATGTTTGTTTCCAGGGAAGGTTAACCTTTGGTATTGAGTCTCAGTATTGCATGCAGAACCTATGGATCTGCTGTAGGATGGAAATCAGTTTGGTAAAGTGACCGAAGCTTCGTCCCTTTGCCACACCTTCAAATGATAAGAGTTGTGAGAGATGACAGGGAAAGCTTTAACACAGCCAACAGCACAAAGTCAGTAGGCTTTTGGGAACAACATACAAGCACAGTTCCATTTGCGGTGAAAAAGCAAGTCAATATTTTTATTTCTACAGAGATTGGAGTATCAGAGTCATGCTGAAGCAAAGATTGGAGCTCTCTACTGGTGACTCATGACTGTGGAGATGGCCAGAGAACTGGTCGCAGGATAGGCAATTCCCCTGATTAGATTCACGTACTCAAGCATGTGAGAAAACTTGAGTAGATGTAAAGGTAAGAGAACTATAGATAACGTCTCTGCATAGGGGAAAATCAAGGGTAACATCTTTGGATAGAGAAACATCAAAGTTAAGGTCATTTTCTGTTTCAAAATTCTGCCTATTTTTCAACAATACTTCATTTAAGAGCTCCCCATGCCATTCCCTGTGCATGTTTACCCAAACGTTTTCCTATTAGTTGTTCACAACACATAGTGACCCTGTAGGACAAGGTAGAATGATTACATAGGGTTTCCAATGCTGTCTTCTTTACAGAAATGGGTTCCCACATCTGTCTCACAGGAAGTGGCTTGTTGGTTCAAACCAATCTTCCCCTTAGTTGGGTTCTTAGCCACTGTGCCAACAGTGCTCCTGGCATACACACTGTTGTTGTTGTTGTTGTTAGGTGCCATTAAGTCTGTTGTGACTCAAGGTGATGCCGTTTACAACAGAATGTAACACTGCCTGGTCCTGTGCCATCTTCATGGGATGTTCTTCTGTTTGTTCTGATGAGCCCATTGTTGCATCCACTCTGCCAATCCATCTTCTGAAGGACCTTCCTCTTTGTTGCTACCCCTCCCATTTACCAAACAGGAGATCCCACTCCAAGGACTGATCTCTCCTGACAACCTGTGCAAAGTATTTGAGACAAAATCATGCCATCGTTACTCCTAAGGAACATTCTGGCTGTACTTATTCCAAGATCGATTTGTTGGTTCTTTGGGCAGTCCATGGTGTTTTCAATAGATTTTGCCAGCACTTTAAATCAAATGCATCAATTCTGCTTCAGTCTTCTTTATTCAATAGCCAACTTTCACATGCATATGAGGCAACTGAACAAATACACTAGCAAACCAAAAACATGGCTTGGGTCAGGGTCACCTTAGATTTCAAAGTAGCCTCCTTGCTTTTTCAATCCTTTCAAGGAGTCTGGTGGTGGGAGATGAACTTAATGCAATCCACCTTTTGATAGCTTGACTGATGCTTCCATGAGCATTGTTTGTGGATGCAAACAAGACAGAATTCTTGACAACTTTAAGTTTTTCTCCACTTATCATGAAGTTACTTATTAGTCTAGTTCTAGGTATTTGGGTGTTATTTACATTGAAATGTAATCATTATTGAAGGTTGTAATGGTTGATTTTCATCAGCAAAGGCTTCAAGCCTGTGGAAGTTAGGGATTATGTCAACTACATATTCCTGGCTAGGGATGGAGTCAAACTTGTCACTCAGTTTGGAGCCTAATGAGCCCCCCTACATGCTCTAAGCTGTCTGTGTAAGAGTGTCTGCAGGGGCTGCTCTTTCTCTCTCTGCCCCTGTGACTTCAGCCTACCAGAACTCTGCTTCCCTAGAGGTGGCCCTTTGTGGGCCATCCTACCCTGAGAGCTTCCAGAAACCTATGTTTCCAATGATTTTGGATTTATGATGCTGACCCCAAAGCCTGTCATCTTTCTGCGTTCTGGATCACCTTTTGACATCACTGACATACAGCCACACGAACCTTAAGAGAGCCTTAGGGGATAGCATTGAACCTATGGACTTGAGTTGGACTGGGCTGGGGCTCCTTCCTGATGCAAAGTTGCTTCTTGACCTAAAGTTCTTTTATGTGCACAGATGCATTACCTTGAATTTTTTTCTCAAGACTACCAGGCCTACAACCAAGTCTTCCTCATTTCAGCTGATAAAGTTGTGTCATCTGCATATTGAAGTTTGCTAATAAGCCCTCCCTCAATCGTGGTGCAGTCTTCTTCATATAATCTAGATTTGCTGATTATTTTCTAAAAATAGAGATTGAATAACTGTTGTGAAGGATACAACCTCAAGCATGTTTTTCTTCATTTTAAATCATGCAGTGTTTCCTTGTTCTCTTTGCACAAATGCCTCTTGGTCCCTGTCAAAGAGGAAGCGCACAAGGTAGAGTTCTGGAATGCCTGTCCTTCTCAAGCTTATCCATAGTCTGTTACGATCGACACAATCAAGTGTCATTGAACAGACAAGGAAGCACAAATAAACATCTTTCTGGTGGTCTCTGTTTTGAGCCAAGATCCAGCTGACATTAGCAATGATATCCTTCTTTCCACATACTCTTTTTGAATATGACCAAAAGCTCTGGAAATTCTTTGGAAATGTTCTACTTCAGTTGTTATTGGATAATATTCAGCAAAAAAAATTCTTGCATGTGATATCAATGCTATTGTTATATCGTTTGAGTATTCTGAAGGGTTACTTTTCCCTGGAAAGGGCACAAGTAAGGATCTCTTCCAAATTTCCTGGCATAGATGAGCGAGTGTGTCTGATGCTTCATGAACTTGTTGAGAAACATTTAAATTGGTATTACATCAATTCCTGGAGACCTGCTCTTAGCTAATGCTTTGGTTGATATTGGACTTCTTCCTTCAGGACCCTTGATTCTTGCTTATGTGCCACCTCTGGAAATGCCCATTAGTTCTTTTTGCTATAGTGACTGTATATTCTCTTCATATTCTTTTGATGCTTCCTGTATCATTCCATATTTTTTGCCCCTTCAATAGAGCTACACCAGGCTTGCATTTTTTCTGTAGTTCTTTAAGTTGAAGATTCACTGAGTGTATTCTTCCTTTTTGGTTTTCCAACTCCAGGTGTTTGCACATTTATTTATAATATTTTACTTTGTCTTCTTGAACTTTCCTTTGAAATTTTCTATTCAGGTGGTTGACTTTTCTTCTATTTGTCTTAATTGCTCTGTGATTACGAGCGAGTTTCAGAATCCTTTCTGATATCAAGCAACATCTTTGCTTTCTCTCCTGTCATTTTGACAAGTCTTTGTTTTCTTCATGAATGATGTTCTTGATGTCCTCCCACATCACATCAATTCTTCCATCATTAGTGTTCAATATCTTTTCTTGAAAATTGCTGGAAATTCTAATGGAAGGTTCTCAAAGTCATATTTTGGCTCTCATGGACTTGATTCATTTTCTTCAACTTCAACCTCAATGTACACATGAGCCATTGGAGGCCTGATCCACAATCATGCCCTGGGCTCCTTTTAGCTGTTGATATTGTTTCTTTCCATAGATATAGTCAATTAAATTTCTGTGTATTCCATCTGAAGAATCCATGTATATAATCCCACTTGTGTTGTTTTAAGAAGCTATTCACAGTGAAGAATTATTGATCTTGTAAACTTCTGTCATGTGATATCTGGCTTAAGATGCATCACTCAGACTATACTTTCCAACTACTGCAGTTTCCTTTTTGTTTCCAACTTTTGCATTCTAGTTACCAATAATTATCAATGTATTTTGATTGTATGTTTGACTATTTAAGACTGAAGATGTTGATAAAATTCTTCAAATTCTTCTTCACTATCTTTGGTAGTTGATGCATATTTTCAATGTGGTTGCGTTAATACAATTGTTTTGAAAATGGATATATATAATTTTATTGCAGACAGCATTGTACTTGACTGTATATCTTGAATACTACTTCGCTCATGCATGCTAGATAGATCTTGAATATTAGTTACATCATTTTATTTATTTATTTATTCATCATTTACATTACAACTTTCCACATAGACTGCCACCTTGTCTTTGTTAGTTCCCAAAAGACAATTTACAACCTGCCTTAACATCATTAACTTCAGAGTTAGAGCATTATGAAAAGAAGAAGAGAAAGACACTGTTTTCTCTTCTCTACTCAGAGACTGGCTCATTTTACTAGTTTTAAAGAAATCCTTGTAAATACATCAGGGAAATAAATAAACAAAACAAAACATGTAACTGGCTTTTAAAAACATGTAGTCAGTTCTCTGTTTTGCAAAGTCTATCACTGGTTAAATCTAAAATTCGTGCAAAGAGAATGGGGGCAGGGCGATCAATTACTTTGTTTTATCAATTGCATAATAGAGAAACAAATAACACAATGCATACAGCTTATGTTTTCTTTTCAGCCGATTTTGCAGGTCTTTTAAAAACCTAAATATAAATTTAAGGAGTAGGTTTAAAACTTTAAATATAACCACAACAGTAAATTATTTAATTCCCAAACTATGAAAGGTTTCTTGGAGTATTTCAGCAATAAACTTACAGCAATAACAATTGGACGAATAGGATAGTACAATAATAACAAAAATTGATTATGTTCTGATGCTATCTGTTCCGGGATAATTGTCCTTTTTAGAGGCAAGAAGAGGTATGGTTGCTGCTGTTGTCATTGCTGTGTGCCACAGTCGGTTCTGACTCATAACACCTCCCCAGGACAGACAAGAACTGCCCTCAAGGACTTCCTAGAACGCAATTTTTCTAGAAGCTAAGTTTTCTTCCTTAGCGCTCCTGGGTGGGTGTCCACCACCAGACTTTAGCCAGCAGCTTAGTATTCTAAAAGGGATCGTTGGTTTATATATGCATGTGTGTTCTTCCTAAGGAACAGAGCACTTCCTGTGAAATAAGGTGTAATGCAATTTGGGCATTTTGTAAACACAAAATTAACATCTAAGGGGAGCCTGCTTCTCTGTCAGTCTCTTTGAGTGGAAGCTGCAGCTGTTTCTGTTTCTGTTGCTGCTTCTGGCGCAGAACCAGAAATTGACTGCAACAACAGCAAGAGCTCAGCAAAAGGAAGGTAGCAAGAAGGGAAGAGAACTCAGCTTGCCGAACCTGCAGTTCTGGGCTCTGGGCAACAGGAGCAGATGTCCTCCCCCATCAGCACCTCTTCCACAACTGCCTGACAATAGAACAAGTACCTATCATCTGTGTTCATAACCATGTCCTGTTCCTCACTTGCCTGTATCCGCTCATGGATCAGTTCTATAAAAGTCTGGTTTGGGGGAACTTTAAAACTCTTAGGGGGAATAATAATATAATTTTGTTGTACTGTTGGCCGGCGAACAAACAATGTCTTGGTACATCAGTGCCCACAGTATGCTGTATTAAGACACGTATTATCCCAGCAACCTTGTGGCAGCCATCCTGTTAAAGTCAAAAGGAACCTGAATCTCAAGGATGTTGAGCCTACGAGGAAAGAAAACATAGCAAGGGTTTGGGGGAAGGAGGTTATTGAGGGATGGGGGAAATGAGGGAGATGAGGTCAAGAGGTCCAAAAAGTTAAAGTGTGTTTTGGAAATCATTTATAAGTACACAAACACTGTACAAATAAGCTTGACATGCTTGAACTATGGAATGATATACCATATGAATGGGCTTCCAAATTAGAGAAAAAGATTACAAATAAATAAGTAAAATGAAGGTAAAGATCCAGGAATGGGTTTGGGGCTCACACTAAATCCTAGCTTCAACTTGAAAACAATCAGTTCTTATATTATGGTTCTGCTCGATACTCACTTTCATGAAAAGATCACTGAAGAACAGGGTGCTACAGCAAAGTGTGGTGAAGAAAGCAGATGGTGCCCGGTTATCAATCCGAATAGTGTCTGGAGTCTTAAATGCTTGCATTCAAACAAGCAGCCATCTAATTGAGGAGTCAACTAAGTCCATGTGGAAGAAGCACACCAACTTGTGTGATCCAAAGAAACACACCAGTTTTTGGATCCAAAGATCCAACGATGACAATTACAAAACTCAAATACAGTGAGGAGAAAAACATCAGAGCAAAACTTATTTACGCCCAATTTGTTCCATGACAGAAATTTCTCCCCTGGTTTTTTGATTATTCTTGCTCATCTTTTCCTTCTTTTGAATTATTAGTGTTTTAGTCTGTATACTATTATGTTTTACCCTAACCACCTTAGCATGATTTTGTTTTGTTTTGTTTTTTCTGTTTTCTATTGGGACTTCCAGTTGTGAAGCACATGAGGAGTGGATGCATAATGATAATAATGGATAAAGGGGATAGAGGGGTGAGGGTGGGGTTAGGGAGGAAAAAGGGATTTCCAGAGTGACTGGTGAAAACAGGAATAGGGAGTGAATGCGAGAATGAATTGTGATTGCATAAATCATCTTAAAGGTGATTTAACTATGGCGAGGGGAGATGCACTAAAATAATATGGGGGCTGATTGTGCAACCCTCCATGATACTATTTATGATTGAATATTGAATAATATGATATGTAAGTTACTTGCTAATAAAACATCTGGGTGGGGGAAGAGAACTGTTTTTCCTTTACAACAAGAAATACTATGGGACCATGAAAAAAGGCATTGTCTAAATGGACATTCAGAAATTCATGCCAGGATACATATACCATTTGTCTATTATTTTGTCCTACTATGATGGCTTTAATATTGCTGAGATTCTATGCCACCAATATTTTGAATACCAGCAGATTTACAAATTATAGACAAGTTTCCAGACTAAGACAGACTAGGAAGAATTAATCAAGGATTGGCTTCTAACAAAATCTGGCACTCAGTCATAGCAAACCCCTGTGCGGTACTGGGACTGAAACTGTTTAAAGGATTAGAAAGACGGGGGTCTTTCTCCTGTGTAGCTGCTTGGGGTTTTAAATTGATGACCATTAGATTTCAGTCCAACGTGTAACCTCTACACCACCAGGGCTCCTCATACGAAGAACAGCATACATTATCTGATACAGTAGCCATTATTGGGCCAATCATTTTGGTTGTCCCTCAAAATATAACTGGTAAAGAGCAGGATCCTGAGAGTAGAGTCGACTTCCGTGAAGTGGATGGAGTGCACACAAATCAAAATAAGAAGAAATAGTTTCAAACATAATCCATTAATAATTGAACTAAGCAAGGCAGATGAATTATGATGCCTGAAAATCAATATCCTTGGCCTTGGTGAGATGGAATTGACGGGTTCTGGCAATTTTGAATCAGAAAGCCACTTGAAAGAATATGCAGGAAATGACAAATTGAAGAGGAGTGGTATAAAATTTAAAGCTAAAGAGGAACACTTCAGGGTACACCCTGAAGAACAATATTGTCAAAAACAAACCAAATTATACCCAATAAGAAGACCAGATAACACAACTGTTATTCAAATTCATGTAATAATCATTAATGTGAATTAAGCAGTCAAGATTTTACAAGCTTTTGCAGCCTTAAATTGTTGTGTTGATAACTACTGGTGATTGGAATGCCAAAATTAGAAATAAGTAAGGATCAGTTGTTGAAGAACATTTTCTAAGTGCTAGAAAACAAGTTAGAGGTAACATGCTAATTTTTTTTCCAAATCATTGACTGATGATTATTTACTGAAGAAAACCAAAGAGGCAGCCATGAATTTGAACGAGGTTGATTGCAACCATTTCATTGTTGTTGTTTAAGTTTACTAGTTAAGAAGTGTACATCTACATCTTCTAAATGTATGTATGATTTGGTGGTTTATTTTTCAAATCTGAATAATATGTTGTTGTTGTTTCCTCTATCATATGTCCCTAGCAAAGTAATTCACTGAGAAGCAATTAATAAAGGGATGTATTTTTTGTAATATATCTTTTTAACAATAATAAAACTTCCACAACACCAAAGGTAATTAATATTCAAAAAGCATGATCAATTTGGTGGCTTTTAAAAGTGTGTGGTAAAATGAAAAAGAGAAGACATAATAAAGCATTACAAGGAAATGTACCTGAACAGGGAATGAGAGGCTCAGACGGGGAAAATACTCTCAGAATTTCTCAAGTGAAAAGTATTACAAAAAAAACAAACAAACCCCAAAACCAAAAACTTAAGCTTGGAATTGCAAATTGATGGATTCTATGAGTAACATATAGAATGATACAGGAAGTATCAAAGAAGATTGAAGAAATAGTCATTTACACTCAAAGAGGTAGCATGTGATCAAGATTCAATGGTTTTGAAATCCACAATACAAGCTGCACTGAAGATATTAGCAGAAAACTAGACTCCAGAATACGGATTGACATGTTTCAGAAAGCTGATGAAGCACTGAAAACACTCAGGCATCTACGACAGGACGTCTGGAAGTCAGTGAGCTTAATGACTGACTGAAGGAGATCCATAATTCTGTCCAAAGAAAGCTGACCAAACAGAATTTGGAAATTATCAAATAACATAGTCAATATTATGTGCATGTAATATTTTACTAAAGATCATTCAAAAAGGACTATATAATTACATCAACAAGGAGGAATTCAATTTGGATCCAGAACAGGATTTCCACAGTAGCTTTCATGTTTGACGTCATGGACCTTGAAAGATGGTCGTGTCTTACTAACTATGCGAAGACATTTACCTGCGTGGTAGTGAGTAGTGAACTAGGGATAACATTGTGAAGGATGACAGCCTGGAAATTTTAATTGTGCTCAAAGGGAAGCTATGTATTGGTCTATAAACAGAACAAAGGGATAATGTGTGATTAAACCAGGAGAAGTTCGTGTCAGGGTCAGCTCATTTTACCATACATATGTATGGTACATCTTGTACGCAGAGCAATAGTCTGAGAAACCCGATTACATGTAGACTTCAGCATTGGAATTCGAAAAAAGGTTCAAGTGCATGTTATGAGCTGAGGATACAATCTTGTTTCCTGAAAGTGAAGATGTGAAGCACCTAAGGATCAAAGATTACCAACATCAAAATTCCTCACAAGATGACCAATATGTAATATCCTAATAAATACAGAAAATATGAAGTCAAGGAATTTGTTTCAATTGGGTAACAGGTTTTCTGTCAACTCGCACTTGGGTTGAGGTGGCGTCCAACGTGGCAATGAGGCCACAGCCTGATGATGCCTCCTTGGGGGTGTGGCCTTTTTATAAGAGAGAAACAGGACACTTCTCATCTCTTGGTCCTTCACTTTCTGCTGAGTTTGGATCTTCTATTTGTTTTCCTGTTGCATCACACCTGATCCCAGGTAGGGCCAGTCTGTCTACAAAAGGTGACTCCATTCAGCCGACTTTGTATTTACATTATACCTATATCCCCCAGCCTGTCTGTCCCTCCACGCCATTTTTCACTTAAAACAATGAAGCCCATTGGTGACATAGATTGATGCAGTGGTTGCAATAATGAACTCAAGCATATGAGAAGTTGTGAAGTTGAGCAGTGCTTTATTTTGTTGTACATGGAGTTGCTATAGGTGAGTGGGAGCCAACGGATATACATACAATAATAACATATATAGCTATAGCTATAGGGGACTATAGCTTGAACTCCAAGCTGCTAATCACAATTATAATGGTTCAAAACCACCAATTACTCCATGGGACAAAGTGAAGGATATCAGTTCTCATAAAAATTAGAGTCTTGGAATGGCAGTGAGTGGACGTAGAAATCTTTACAAAGAAAGTAGCCTCGATTTTATGCCTTGGAGAGGCTAATGATTTTGAACTGCTAATTTGTGGTTAACAGTTCAACATTTATCAAACAGCTCATTCAGGGGCATGTTTTGTTTTGTTGTACATTGGGTTGATATTAATTAGAACCGAATTGATGGCAACAATTACAACAACAACAATATGTGACCTATTGTCATTGAGTGCTTTATGGCAGAACAGGACTGGCCCATATGCTTTATAAAGAGATTTTCCTGGACCAGGCTGCAACCTTCTTCTCCCATGAGGGGTCCGGTGGTTTGGAACCACTGACATTTTGATTAGCAAATGAATATACAACCATTAAATATATTCAAATCATAGCTATTCTCTTCAGCAAAAATTACACTCAAATTTTAATATATTATTTTTAAATTTTCCCCAGCTATGAAATAATAACAAATTATTTTTATTGGATACTTTTTACTACTTAAAGTATATATAAATAAATATTCTCTTTATTTTTATGTAGTGCCATATTATCTGTTTTTAAATTCACCTATAACTTAGATTATTGAAAATATAGGGTTTATTTTCATCTCAGTTCAAATTAGAAGTAAAACAAATTATATGTTATTTGAGGGTTTTTTAATGAATTTCTTGGAAGCAGTTGATCTTGAAATTTATGTACTTGAGAAAGTTGATGATTCTTTCCACATATTAACAATGAAATAGTAAGTGCTATAAATCCAGAACACAAATAGAGATTCATATTTGCTACTCCAAAGAATACATAGAAAATGCAGTTACTACATAAATTGTTAGTGTGGAAAGCCATTCAGAATTTTTAAAATAAAGCAAATTGCTTAATTAATAGAGAACTATGTATACATTATTTAATAAAAAGGTTGTCTAGGGTCTTGTAGCACCATTTTTGAATTTTAGTTGTAAATATTATATAAGCATCACATGCATAGTTCTGTAAACAATGGGCTGCTAATCTAAAGGCCAGAAGTTTAAACCCACTAAATGCTCCAAGGTAGAAACATGAAGTTTTCTGGTCCCCCAAAAGTTTGCAGCTTTGGAGATTCTATGGATTAGAATTGCTTCTGACTCCATGGCAGTGGTTTGGAGTTTATGTTTGATATCCTGTAAAAAGGCCACCTATCTGTACCATGCTCCCTGCAGGCAAAATAGCTGTTTAGCAAATCATAGGAAGAATCTCCAATTTACTTCAACAAATACTGAGTACTTCCTCGGTGTGATATTTGTATCTGATGCTGAAGAGACAGAGACACAAATTCTTAACATTACTCTATTGAGGAATTTTACCTTATGAGGAAGAGATACTTCTAAAGATTCTTTCAAAGAAATATGGCAGAAAGTATAAGAATTTTACATAAATAGAGAAGAGGAAAACTTATTCCAGACTGAGAACATTGTGTCCCAAGAGAGTAAGCTTTCCTTGTCAAAATGTCAGCAGAATCTTGATCATTGAAAATACTTGTATGATTTAAGAATGTGAGATTTGTATCCCAGTCTTGTTATTTAATAATCTAATACCTTTGTTGTCCCCTCCCCCAAGATATATAACTTCCCTTCCCTGCCTATAGGCATTTCTCCTCCAGCCAAAATCTAAATATCTTTTCTCCCCTCAAAAGAAAGTCTATTTTAATGTTCTGCATCTACATTGATTCCTGGTCCAGTCTAAACTCTTCAGCCTCTTTGAAGTTCCTTTTCCTCATGCACTGATTGTAAACAATCTCTTTCTATCTTATTGTCCATATGGGCTTCATTCATATCATGCACTAGTATCATTAATTCATAACCTTCCTAATCATTCTGAAAAATGTATTAGTTTTCATCCAATATACATTCTTTCCCAGTAAGATCTCTCAGAAATTTACATTCATGGCACAGAAGTTGGATTTCATTGGTGTGTAGTAAATGTCTAGGATGAACAAATTGCTAAAAAACAGCATTAGAAATAGTAGTCACTCATTCACTCACCTTGTAGCAACTTTCCTAACCATTGCTTCACTTTAGTTGTGGGATGTTATGCCTTTGCAATAAAAGCAAACTTATGTAAATATAGAAACTGCTAGAAGGCACTAAATGTTACAAGCTGTGAGTGCTTTGCTATTAGCCCTAAAGTTGGTCATTGGAACCCACCCATAGGTGCCTGCAATAACAGGCCTGGCAAGCTGCCCCTGAAAGTTCACAGCCTTCGAACCTAATGCAGTACGTGTACTCTACATGTCTGGACACAACAATTTGCTGCATGTAAAAATGCTGTTTTTATTCAATTCACTCTCTATTTTTCTAAGGCCTGATACAATTGTACAGAATGTACCTAGGGTTTAAAAAAATAATACTTATCATTCAGTTTATCTTCAGGAAGCACCCCAAGCATAACTATAATTGAAGCATGAGTAAAGCCATAATGATCATGTTAAAGGGCTTGGCAATAATGAATTTTCCATTACTCAATATTTCTCTAAAAGGTTTCATTAAAATGATTTACAGTGTTCAATTAGGTTCCAGGAAACCAAGAATCATAGAGTTCCTAACAAATAGCAAAGCAAAGTAGGATGGGTACAAAGGAACGAATAATGATGTTGAAAGTGTAAACATCTATTGTAGGGAACAGAGAAGTTTTAAGCCCATACATTTTTTTCTTCTCACTTTACCTTTCCCCTCTTCCTTTCTCCCCCACCCCACATCTTTCATTCTCATTCCCACTCATTCTAGGGTCTATGATTTTAATAAGAACTTTCTGTGTGATCTATTTCTATGGTTTTGATTGTCCTTTATGAAAATCTCTTGGTTTCAAAGGCAGGCTGGGTTGAGTCAGCCATTCATGATGAGTGAAGTTCTTCTGCTTCCAATCTGGATGGTGAAACAGTGGGTGACAACCATACTTATTCATCTGAAAGATTGCCATCACCACCTTCACCCAGAATTCAAGGTCCAGAAGAATTGCTCTACCTGTAGCATTTGAAAAACTGTGAGTGTTTCTTTATTTACTTGGGCTAAAATGCATGGCTCATTGAGTGATTAATACAAGGAATCTTCCAAAAGTTCATTAAAAAGTTAAATTTAAATATAATTATTGTTCCATAAACTTTTTGAAGGCACCTGTGTATTGTATAAAGCACACAACAAATTGTCCATAGTGCAACTCATGTTTATAACGTAATCTTAATTTTGCTGGATTTTACAATGTCCCAAGTGCCAAGGTAGGATTCTCTGAGCCCTTTCATTGTACTCTGATGTCAAATAGGGTCTTTTGTTCATTTCTTCTTCTTGGTTTTCTTTGCTGGAATTATGGCTGATGCCTAAATTTGAACCAAAGTATTAAAATATTTTACTTTAGCCACCAGTTTTAGAAATAAACATATTCATTTATACAATTTGGGCACTGAAGTGACCATTTGGAACCCTTTTTTGGGGGGAAGAAATGTCCTGTTTTAAAGAAGGAGGAACCCAAGGAGAATCAGATGGAAATATTGGTGTTTGCTTTCTTTATTAGCTGTATGTTTAACTACCAAAATTACTGTATCTGAAACCTAAGTTAATAAAGCTGGAGAGAGGAGTATTAGGGAGAGATCATATCTGGGGAACAACAAGGTTGACAGAACAGGGTATTTTCTTTGAAACCTCCAGTTCTAGTGAATAAGGCACATCACCCTTTTTGTCAGTTTGTCAGACCATCTTGGATTGTCTGTTGCTGTAGCCATGGAAGCTATACCGTTAGTACTTCAAATGCCTCTAGGGTCACTGATTGTGGTCAATTTTGGCACAATTTCACACTAGGAAGGAAAGACTGGCTACATTTAAAAATCACTGAGGAGAAACTTATGGAATTCAGTAGTTCATTTCTCAACTTAGTTGTTTGAACGCATCATCTGAAGGGATCAATTTCTGGATAGGAGTATTATATTTGGTTGACTAGGGTGCCAGGAAGTGTGTGTGTGTGGGGGGCAGATTGTGGCTCTATCAATTACTTGATAGTAGTCATTCAGTTAATAATGGCGTTTCAAGTATTTGATTTTGTACCACTTCAAAAATGACTGAGTGGAAGTATTCAAATAAATTGGATGTGACTCACCAAGGGATTGGATAGCTTATTAATAATGCAAATGATGTTAATGGAACCCTTCTGGGATGGAACCATGCAAATAAGGCGTACCAAACCCTAACATTGGAATTAATCAGTTTTGCCAACTTCCTCAGTTTCAAATGAGTCACAACAGAAGAAAAAAAGGGGGATTTCCTGACCCTGCAAGAAAAATAGCTAGGACTGAAATATGTTTTGGAGGCCCAGGGTTCCTGTGCTATGTAACTTTTCTGCTCAGAATATAGATGGAAATAATTAACACCAGAGGTAGGGAAACTCAGCAACAGAGAAATGACAGTAGAGGAACAGCGAGATAACCAGAAGACTGACAGAAGATGTGTAGTCGGCACATGGCCACATAGGCAGGCTTGTCTCTGAACACGCAGCCATCTACCTGAGAGGTCAACTAAGTCCACATGGAAAAAGCACACCATCATCAGTCACCGAAGGATTATGAAGCATATAAGAGTAATCCGAAGTTGAAGGGATTAGTAGCAGAGCCTAATGTCTGACAATTGGTTTGCAGAAGGCTATGTGGGACAGTGGGAAGCCAAGATTCATTGGTGGAACTATACAGTAAATAAATCTCCAATGAACTCCCTCTAGCCACAATT
>NW_022111369.1:92220862-92222392 GCF_000313985.2 Echinops telfairi
CAAGTGAAATTCTTTCTTTCATTGGTTCTTGCTAATATATTACCTCCTGAAATTGTGGAATTTCCACTTGTTCTTTTTGATACAATAATCATGTATGTCTATCCATCTTCTTTTTATGTGTCCTACATCACTCAATATTTTAGCCATTGGATCTTTTAATATTGCAACTCTAGGCTTGATTTAGTCCTTGAGTTCTTTCAGTTTAATATATGCTGAATATGTTCTGCCTTTTTGGTTTTCTAACTCTAGGTCTTTGCATTTTTCTTCATAATATTTGACTTTGTCTTCTGGAACTGCCTTTGGAATTTTCTATACAGCTCTTTGAGTTACATCTTTTTTCTATTCATTTTAGCTACTTTGAAAATTAAGAGAAAGCTTTGAAGTGTCTTCTGACTTCCACTTTGATCTTTTATGTTTCCCCTGTCTTTTAATTGACCTGTTCTTTCTTCATGATTGATGACAGCCCATCAGTTCTTCTGTCATTTGTTTTCAATGTGTCAAATCTATTCTTGAGATGTTCTTGAAATTCACGTGGGATGGACTCAAGGACATATTTAATATTCTCCAGGTTCAACCTGAACTTACAGATGGGAAAATGGTGATCTTTTCCACAGTCATCCCTAGGTCTGGTTTTAACGCCTGATATTGAGCTTCTCCAGAATTTTTTCCCAAAGATGTAGTCAATTTGAGTTCTGTGTGTTCTATCTCAAGAAGACCATTTGTATAAGTGCCTTTTGCATTGTTGACAAAAAAAGTGCTTGTCACTGGTTTTGCAAAATACTTTAATGCAATCCCCAGCTTCATTTCTATGACCAAACCCATATTCCAAAACTATGGTTCTTGTATTCTGTTTGCAACTTTTGCATTTCAATGTTTAATAATTATCAATGTATATTGATTTCATGTTTGAACAATTTATGGCTGGAGTCTCTGAATAAATAAAGCCTATCACACTGAATGAATGGTGAGATAGGCTGGCACAAATTGGTCACTAATAGACTCAGGCATATCAAAATCATGAGGATGATTTCTGTTCTGCTTTACATGCAATCACTGAGTTGTAGTTGAATACACCACAGCAATCTATAGCTATGTAGTCACTGTGGATCATATGTGTACACATAGTTCACTTAATTGACCATGAGAGGTAAAAATACATTGAGATTTCAATATCTCACAAACCAAGACAGCTTATATTTAATAGATATATTTAAATAAAGGCAAAGTAGTTTGATGTGATGGGCTAAGTTTCTATTAGAAGATTCTTCAAATTTCATTAGAACCACTTCATATTAGAACCAAGGAAAAATTGAAGTGTCTATGTTTTGGCACATTTCTCTCTGTTGTCTTTATATATATATATAAAGAGCCATGATGGATAGAGAGGGACAGTGTCGATATCAGACCTTCCCACTAGCCTTTTCCCAATACTTTCTACTTAGCTAAAATTTTTACTGAATAAAATATATAAAGAAAGCATCCTCATCCCCAGCCAGTCCTGGGGCTTTGGGGCCCAGCTCAAGGGGAGTC
>NW_022111369.1:92223211-92229437 GCF_000313985.2 Echinops telfairi
GCTGCACCCTGGTGCGACCACAAAGCAAGAGACCTGAGAACTGGAAAGGCGAGGCTCACCAAGCCATTTATCCCTCTGCCCTTCAATTAACCCCCCATGTGTTTATCAGCCAGGTTGGCACAATTAACTAACTCAGAGGGTTAGAGTGTTGAAGAATACGGGGCTTTGACTTGTTAATTTGTCTGCAGAGATGAAGGAAGGGATTCACAAGGCAAGAAAGTTGACTATTTTTAGAAGCTAGGGATGGGTCTCAGTTTACAGTCAATAAGATTATATTCCAATAGCTGCAATGAATTGATTTGTGTCAAGAACCCAAAGTAGCAGAAAATGAGAAGAATACTTATGAGTATTCCTCCCCAGATTCTATGTCTGCTGACACTTGGATTTCAACTGTTAAGACAGATGTCAAACGTCTGACCTACAGATGTGTATTATAATATATAAATATTGTTTACATACACGGATTTTGTGGTCATTTGTTGTGAAAAAAGTAAAATTTAATCTAGGTCCCAATATTGGAAGTCATATATCTTCATATTCGAAGTCGATTTACTAAATATAGCTACTGAAGCTCACAGGTATTCATAAAAAAATGTATCCAGAGACCTCGTACAACACCCTAGTTCACACATACCAAAACAATGTTTTCTCCAAATTACTGTACCTTAAAAAATCCCTTCCTTCTAGGTGTTATGTATAATAAGATCAGCAAGAAAACGAAAGCAATTACAGCACAGATGTTGGGCAGATTTTGACTCTTATATGAGCTATGATTCTACTCTCATTACTGTCTACATGGAACAAACCTTACACCACCATAGATCTTGATTTAGGCTCTAATTCTGATTGGCCTTTCAAACCAATAGCATAAACCAGTTCACCTGTCCTTTTGATTGTTACAAGGATGCCACTCACCTAGACCCAATCATATCTCTGCTTGCGTTCTTCTTTCAAAGAATATTGGTTCAATCACAGGTGATGTCTCATACTTGTTTTTTTTCTTCAGAGTAGGAGATACTTTCTCTTCTGATGGATGGTTTGTGTGCTACGTAAATGTGTGAACTGAAATAGCTGAAATTATTTTGTTATTTTTAGGTGCCATCGAATTGGCTCTGACTCATACCTACACTATGCACAACAGAACAAAACACTGCATGATACTGCACCAGCCTCACAGTTATTCTGATGCCTGAGCTCATTGTTAAAGCCACTGTGTCAAACCGTCTCATCAGGGGCCTTCTCTTTTCATCACCCCTCCACTTCACCAAACATGATGTCTTTCTCCAGGGACTGGTTTCTCCTGATACTATGTGCAAATATGTAAGACTGAGTCTTGCCATCCTTGCCTCTAAGAACAACACTGGCCTTACTTTGTCCAATACAAATCTGTTTGTCCTATTAACAGCGTCTCAATATTCTTTCAGTATTCTTCTCCAGCACTACAATTCAAATGCATCTATTGTTCTAAATCTTCTTATGAGATGTCCAGTTTTCACATACATAGGAAGCAACAGAAAATTCCATGGCTTGGATCAGGTGCACCTTAGTCTTCAAAGTACCGGTGACATCTTTGCTAAAGTAATCCACACTGGTAATCCATACTGAAGTCTCCAATCCTTGATATTCATTGGCAAATGATTCAAGTGCTCCTCACTTTCAACAGGCAAAGTTGTGTTATCTGCATACCTTAGGCTTTTTTTTCAGATTGTTAATAAGCTTTCTTTTAAATATAATGCCATACTCTTCTTCATTTAATCCAGCTTCTCTGATGATTTTCACAGCATATAGTTGAACATTTGGTGAGAATATACAACCCTTACACACACATTTCTTGATTTAAACCATGCAGAACCCTGTTCTGTTTGCACAAGTACCCCTTCATTCATGTACAAGTTGTGAATGAGCAAAATGAATTGTTACAGAAATTCCATTCCTCTAAAGGTTATCCACAGTTTATTGTGGTTCACACAGTCAATTGCATAGTCAATGAAAGACATGTACACATCTTTGTGATTTTCTCTGCTTTGAGCCAAGATCCATCGGACACCAGTAATAATATCCCTTATTCCAAGTCCTCTTCTGAATCCAGCCTGAACTTCTGCCAGTGCCTTGTCAATGAGTTTCTGTGACTATGGTTGGATGATCTTAAGCAAAATTTTACTTGTGTGTGATATCAATGATGTAGTTCTGTAGTTTGAAAATTCTGCTGAGTCACCTTTCTTAGGAATGGGCACAAATACGGATATCTTCATGTCTATTTGCTTATTTTGCCTCCAGGAAAATTAATCCTGAATAGAAAACAAACAATATATATAAAGTCACAGTGTAAGAAATATAGCATAAATAGAGTCAAAGTAAAGGACTAAATAAGGCAGTCAAAATGAAATTTTAAAGTGTACATAATACTCTGAAGTTATGTAAATGATTTTAATGGGTTTTCTATGAATTCTGATAGTAATTTAGCTTTTTTTATAGGATAATTACAAATCTAATGGGCAAGACTCCTTTGCTCACTTCTCAGTAGCTGGATTTGTCCATAATAAATATATGAATGCCAGTTACTTAATGCCAAGTAATAACTGATTGCATGGTGACGTTTTACTGCTGTTAGGTGGCATTGGGTTGACACCATGTGCAATAAAGGCATCACTGTCTAGGACTCACCTGCCTGAAGCATAGTGAAGATGCTTGAACCATTGTTGCAGCCTCTGTGTCCGTCCATTTCACTGAAGGGCTTTCCCTTTGGTGCTGCTCTGTTAGCATTGTGCTTCCGGGAGGTGCTGCTAATGGCAATGTCAGCATTCGAAACTCACCAACCTCTCTGGGAGAAAGGTGGGATTGTCTGCTCTCATAAAGGTTTCCTGTCTCAGAATTCCTGTATAGTGTTTACATGAGTTGCAATTGACCCCTTGAGAGTGGATTTGTTTTTCAGTTAGGATCTAGTTTACCAAGGGTGACGTTCTCCCACAGGGATCGGTCTCTCCTGTTAGTAGGCCCTAACTATCTGACATGAAGTCTCATCATCGTCACCTTTAAGAAACCTTCTGGATGTAATTCTTCCCGGACAGTTTTGGTTGTTTTTCTGGCAATCTATATTATATTCAATTCTTCACCGACACCATAATTCAAAGACAACTGTTCTTTTTTGTTTCCCTTATACATCGTCCAACTTTCAGATGCATATGAGACAATTTAAAGTAGCTTGGGTGACACACATCTTACTCATCAAAGTGACAACTGTGCTTCGGAACTCAGTAAAGATGTCCTGTGTTGCAGATACGCAGCACAAATTAAATCATTTGATTTCTTGACTGTCTCTCCCATGGGCATTCATTGTGGATCCAATTAAAATTAAATTACTGTCCATTTTAATTATTTATTATAATCATTATTGGTCTAGTTGTGGACAATTGGAGAATTATTTTTCTTTCTGCTTTATGTGTAATCTTTATCTTCATAATAAGTGCTACAAGTCCTCTTTGTTTTCAGCAAGCCATCTTGTGTCATCTGCATATTGCATAACATTGAATGACTCTTCCTTCAATCCTGATGCTGACAGAGTTTTTCTTCATAGAGTCCACTTGTTGGAGTATCTGCTCAGCACACAGATTGAATAAGTATGGAAATTGGTTAAAGCCCTGAGAAATACTTTTCTAATTGTAAGCCATGCCCCCAATTATATCAGAATGACTGCCTCTTGGGTTATGTATACATTCCACACAAATACAATTGTTCTGGAATTTCCGTTCTATGTAATATTATCCGTAATTTGTTATGATCCATACAGTCCAATGCTTTTATGCATATCATAAAACACTGATAAATCTCATTCTTTTATGCTGTGCTTTCAGCCAAGATATCTCTCTTGTCAGCAATGATATTACTGATTTCAAATCCTTTTCTGAATCTGGCCCACATTTCTGGCAATTCTCTATGGATATACTATTGCAACTGCTTTAGAATGATTTCCAGTGTATTATATAATGTTAGTCATTATATAAGGACTTCCAACAAAGGAAGTTAAATCTAGTGATCATTTTATTTCTTTCTTGTTCTGTTTTGCTCAGATGCCATCTCCATCCAGGAAACTGGCCTGATTCTTTCAGCAAGGCAGAGCCCAGTACTGTACGGTGCTTAGTATCCCATGCATTGGCAGATTGTGTAATTTAACAGGAATTGAAAAAAAATCTATTGGGACATTTATCTCTTGCTTTTGAATAAACTAAGTACATTATGATACTAAGCACCTATTAATATTTGATATATACAAGGTGTTTAACACATATTACTTGAATTGAACTACCAAGAGAAAGTCCTCATGATCTACTTTCAACTTGCTGTGTTAACTTAATCATCCATTTATGGATCTCTTAGAAACAAATCTATAATGCATTTTACCACTCCCTAAAGCATGCATATCTTGGGTCTCTAGAGGAATACAGACTTTGTGATTTATCTGGGACACTCAGGTTAGTTCTTCCCATATTGATCATTGGCACTAATTTCAGGTTTGTAGTGGACAAGCAGTCCTTCAAACAGATAACGGGGGACCCCCACTTCATACTTTTTCAGAATTAAAAAATAGAGTGATTCCAAGTATGAACTGAAAGAACAAGAAAGAAATAAAACAGTTACTAGATTTAACTACCTATGTTGTTTTCTTAATTATTTCTATGACTAATATTATATGATAAACCAAAATAGCTATCGTTCCAGCTAGCATGTGTTTTGTTAAAAGCTAAAAAAGCAATATTACACAAGACCAAGTTATATGTCACATGAATCTTTTAGAGGAAAATTTACCCAACATTCCAACACATTCTGTAAAAGCAAAAATCAAACCCACTGCTATCAAAGCAGTTAAAACTCATAGCTAACCTAGGACAGAAAAATTGCTCCATCGTTATTTATGGGAACCAATGCTCCAAACTCTCATCTATGGAGCAGCTGGAAGGTGTGAACCATTTTCTAGGTGAGACTCTCAAAACTCACTGACTCTGAGTTGCTTCTGGTTCACAACAATCCTATATAGGGGTCTAGAGCTTTTCAGTCTTTACAGGAGCAAGCAGCTTTGTCTTCCTCCCACAGAGCTATTGATGGAATTGAACCACCAAGCTCGTGGTGTCAGCTCACATGTCAGTGCCATCAGAGATTCATAGGAGAGAAAAGAGACCCTGTGTTTAAATATCACTTAGAGAGACACATCTTTTAAATCTTAAGCAAGACAATGACATGACAAAGACAAGTCATCCAGATGACCATTATCACTAGGCTATAAGAATGCCCATGGATTCACATAAATGTGGGCACTTAAACAGGAAATTGAGAATAAAGCAAACCATCAAAAAGTCATAATTCAACATAATTCAAAAGTCATAATTCTACCTGTATTTTCAGGTAGAAATACAGAGTCTGGAAAAGAACCAATTCTCCAATATTCCCTATTCACTATCCACATGGTTTAAGAGGAGATTGAAAATACTTGGCTTAGGGCACCTGATTCCTCAAAGTGACCTCTTTGCTTTCTAGGTCTTTAAAGAGGTCGTATGCTGCAGACTTGACCAATGCAAATGTATCATTTGACTTTTTTATTACAGCTTTTATAAGCATTGATTGTGATTCCAATAAAGAAAAGTATTGGCAACTTCAGCCTCCTGCTCATGTTTCATGATTCTGTCTATTGGTCTAGTTGTGAGACTCTGGGAATTCATTACCATGAAGTGAAGGTTGGATCCTTTAATCTTCATGAATAATTGTCTCGAGTTCTCTTGATTTTCAGAAAGGGAGCTGGTGTTTTGCCTATATCAGATTGTTAATGAGACTCCCTCCCATTTTTTTCTGTATCCCTCTTATATAGTCCAATCTCTCCAATCATTTAAAGATCATAATATTTTAATAAATAGGATGGAAGTATAAAACCTGCACACACACTGTCCTTAATTTTTATCCATTCAGTATTATCTTGTTCTGTTCAAATAAATTCCTGTAGGTCTACATTCAGATTCCTAATGACAACAAGTAAGCATTTTAGATTGTGATGAGAGTTGTATGAGGCCCTAATAAAATGATTTAAAAAAATAATTTAAAAAATAATAAAATTAAGAGCTAAAAAAAAAACTAAGCGTTTTAAAAGTACCCTTTGTTAAAATCTTATATACAGTGTGCTCTATTGCATACACATGACTGTAGTCTATGTTAGGTTGGGTTCTCTAGAGAAACACAACTA
>NW_022111369.1:92230741-92232592 GCF_000313985.2 Echinops telfairi
AATGTTGTCTAATAATATTTTTAAATATTTCAAAATAGTTCAATAGAGATAAAGATAATTATAAGTACACTGATGGATACTTCTAATATTTTTTATGGGAAGGTATGTAGCAGTGAATAGATGTCTATGTTACAACATGCAAAAAATTTTGAGTATATTCCTAAAGGGACATTTATTTTTATCCTGAGAGAGCTACGCTGGAGGAGCCATGTTGAGTAAAAGGAAAGGGCCAGCCAGGAATAAAAAGACCCTCAATGACACAAATATATACAGTGGCTGCAGCAATGGACAAAAACACAGCAATACTTGTGAGGGCGATTCAGAACCAGGCAACATTCTCTCTCTGTTATACTTAAGATAACTAGGAAGTAGAGCTGACTTAACAGCACCTAATAACACCACTTGTCTCTCAGTTTGTCTTACTGTGGTGGCTTGTGTGTTGCTGGGATGCTGGAAGCTATATCACTTGTATGTCAAATGTCAGCAGTGTCAACTAAAGTGAGCAGGCTTCAGCATAGCTTCCAGAGTAAGAACAGAAACAGGGAAGGACTAGGCTCCCCAGTTCAGAGGAAGAAACCATTGAAAATAGTATGCATAGCTTCCAAGTATGGTCAAATGCTGAAAGCCTAAACAAAGGCTATCTATGACAGAACACCGTCATAGATAATGCCCGAGGAGAGGATTGCTTGGAGGACAGTTGATCTTGGTGACATGAATCCAGTAAAGCCGGTGGGAGTGGAGATTTCTGATCTTCATTTGCTGATGGGGCATGACTCAAAGTAAAGAGAAACAGCTACAAAATCAACCAATGATCTGAACTTGGAATGTGGAAGTATGAAATTAGGAAATGGTCAAAAATGAAATGGAACAGATGAAGATTGATATCCTAGGGAGTGGTGAGCTGAAATTATCCCATTTGTAATCATAAAATCATATTTTTTTTATTATTCTGAGAAAAACAATATCAGGACGAATAGTTTGGCATTCAGTGTCAGAAAGGATCTCGCTAGATCCATCATGAAGTACAATGTTGTCTGTGATAGGTTTATATATATCTGCCTTCAAAGGAATCCAAGCAGTACAATTATTTATTCAAATATATGCACCAAATACAAAAGCTAGTGATGACAAAATTGAAGAATTCTACCAAGGACTTCAGTAAGAAATTGATCAGACGCTATCCAGATACATTGATGTATATTGGTGATTGAAATGGAAAAGTTGGAAGCAAACTAAAAGAAATAGTCCTTGGAAAATATGGTCTTGGTGATAGACATGTTCGGAGACTCCTTGTTTAAATGCTTCATGATAGTCAATGTTTTTCACTTTTCAGATTCTAGATTCTTGGAGACTTTTTTTTTTTTCATACCGGATATAAGAAATCAGGCAATGTCTGATTTTAAGAAATCTAAACATTCATCATACTACTCTTGTAGCAGCAGTTTTCGAAACAATTTACATAAATTCAATTTTATTTCACTCCTCTGTTGTGACTTCTATTGCTATTATTTTCTAGTAGAGAAGGTTAAGGTTCAGAAAATATTATTAATGCCTGAAGTCATTCATGCAACCAGGAAGAAACAGGATATAAGCCCAATTTCTCTTTAGTTCCATGCCAATATTTTTATAAGTTTTCACTCTCTTAAAGAATTACAGCCTAAGGAATTCAAAGGGGACGTACTGCCCTGCCTTCTAGGGTGGTTATGGGTCATACATGACTCAAGGGTAGTGAGAAAGAAAAGAAAACAATGAGCCCTTAGAGCCTGGATGCACAGATTAATGATTCTCCCAAAGAAACCCATTACTCAATGCCCTGGATCTGTAAACACTGTAAATTACATGGACAAGAGA
>NW_022111369.1:92233433-92254274 GCF_000313985.2 Echinops telfairi
GACATCCTCACAATTGCTCTTGAGCCCATTGTGGCAATGACACTCTTCGTCATAGAGTATATTTTTAATTGATTTGTGTCTTTTAAAATAAACACCTACACACGTAGGTGTTTCCAACATCCAATGACACTAAACTTATCTGATTAATAAAAATGCTGATAAGAAGAGGCAACAGCAATCAAAACTGAAGAGAAATTATTGAGGCATATGACTTAGATCAAACTCATCTGGTGTTGAAACCATTGGAATGGAATGTTGCCATCGTATTGTACAGCTTGTCTTCTAAATTACCTGGCAGTTACCATGGTATTCACGAGGGCCCTTGAAAGTGGAAAGGAAAGCAAGGTGGTCAGGAATAGATGTGACAGCGGAAGAAAGCTTTGGAGAAGTATTTCCCGAAGTGTGTGATAGCACCTTCTGTGGGCACTGGAACGATCTAGGGTGCTACAAAAGAATGAACCTATGTTTTATCCTGGATTGTGGGCTATAGTAAGGAGCTCTGGTGATGATACTAGGCTACTAACTGCAAGGTCAGCAGTTCGAAACCACTTGCCTCTCAGCAGGAAAAAGACAGGGCATTCTAGTCCCATCATGAGTTATAGTCTCAGGAACTCATAGGGGTAATTCCATCCTGTCCTGTGGGGTCATTATGAGCTGGCATTAACTCCATGTCAATGAACGGAGGTGAGGGGATATAGTATAACATTTTTAATGACCAAGAAGGTGATGAGTTATTATTCTATAAAAATCGGGCAGTAGTTCTAATATGTTTGGGAACTGATGATCTGGAGAGATGCACCATTACTGTACTTGAAGATGAAGAAACAATACAGATGTTTGAAAAACACAGACACAGACTCCCACCTAGAACCTCCAGAAAGATGCATTGCCTGCTGATGCCATGATTTTAGTCTACTTAGACTCATGTCAGACCATAAAAAAAAATGTTCTTAGCTCATTTTAAGCAATGAATTTGTCACAATTAATTACAACAGCAATCAAATAGCTCATACAATGATAACACTGACCCTGTGTTTGTGAATGATAGAAACACAATTGTGTCTACTTTAAGCATTGACAACAAAAGGCAATTTATTATCTCAGTATCTAGACAGGGTAAAATAAAATGAAGCTTGGAGAAACACCTAAACAATAGCTGAAGGCATAGACTCAATTATGTCATACCTTCTCTCCATTTGTGGCTATACATGTATTTAAATAATTTTATTGGAGACTCGTACTACTCTTAACATAATCCATACATGCATCCATTGTGTCAAGCACATTTGTATATTTGTTGCCATCATTATTCTCAAAACATTTGTTTTCTACTTGAGGCCCTGGTATCAGCTCCTCATTTTCCCCCTCCCTCCCTGCTGCCCCTCCCTCACGAACCCTTGATCATTTATACATTATTATTATTTTGTCTTACACTTTCATACATCTCCCTTCACCCACTTTTCTGTTGTTTGTCCCCCAGGGAGGGGGTTATATGTAGATCCTTATCATCAGTTCCCCCTTTCCATCCCACTGTTGCTCCATCCTCCCGGTATCGACTCTCACCATTGGTCCTGAAGGGATCATCTGTGCTGGATTCCCTGTGTTTCCAGTTCCTATCTGTACCAGTGTGCTCTTCTTCTGGTCTAGCCGGATTTGTAGGTTAGAATTGGGACCAAGATAGTGGGGTGGGGGGGTGGGGGAGAAGCATGTAAGAACTACGGGAAAGTTGTATGTTTTATCATTGCTACACTGCACCCTGACTCGTTCGTCTCCTCCCCATGACCCTTCTGTAAGGGATGTCCAGTTGCTTAGAAATGGGCTTTGGGTCCCCACTCTGTACTCCCCCTTATTCACATTTGATATGATTTGTTGTTCTTTGATGCCTGATACCTGATCCCATCCACACCTTGTGATCACACTGGCTGGTGTGCTTCTTTCATGTTAGCTTTCTTGCTTTTCAGCTAGATGGCCACTTGTTTATCTTCAAGCCTTTAAGACCCCAGATGCTATACCTTTTGATAGCCGGGCACCATCAGCTTGCTTCACCACATTTTCTTATGCACCCTCTTTGTCTTCAGTGATTGTATTGGAAAGGTGAGCATCATGGAATGCCAGTTTAATATAACAAAGTGTTCTTGCCTTGAGGGAGTACTTGAGCGGTTGGAGGCTCAATGTCCACCTGCTTCCTTAATACTAAACCTATAAATATATGCATATAGATCTATTTCCCTATCATCATTTATAAATATGTTTACATAAGTACATGACTGTATTTAGACCTCTTTAAATGCCCTATGCTTCCTAGTTCTTTCCTCTGTTTCTTTTTACTTTCCTCTTGTCCCACTATCATGCTCAGCCTTTATTTGGGTTTCAGTAATTCCTTTCTGTTAATGATCCAATATCGGTGGCGAGGAGGATGTGAGAAGCCTGTTAGGGCTTGATCAAGGGTTTGCATATTTTTAGTGTCTGACTTCTGTTTCTTTAAACAAGTTGAATATTTTTATGCTTTAAGTGGTAATTTCCAAATTACACACTGTCATGGCTAACAGAGAATGTCTATTCTTATTTCACTTAAAAGGACTAATATAACTGCAAACTTTGGTCCTTACATTGACCAATTTTTTTACACAATTATCCTGGAACTAACAATGGTCATAAAGGGCTGGGTTGTAGTAGCATATTAGTTTCCTAACCATAGATAAATTTAAAATAGTCCCTTTAATATGGACCCTGGAAGAAAACATAGACCATTGACGAGATTGTAATTCCACTTTGTGAAGCCTCCCTGGCTTTGATTCTTTAGAGATCCCAGCACCTGAAGCAACACGGGGTAATTCCATCACTTCAAGACAAGAAACCTGAAGAGCATCTAAGTATAAATGGCTAAAATAGTCAAGATTCTAGGGATTAAAATATGGGAATTTGGGGGTACAAATGGTTTTATTTTGCTCACAACAGCATCATATATATATGGTAGGTCATATTTAAGATAAGTCCACGTGGATTTTTCATGTGTGAAATTTGATATATATTGGGGACTAAGATAGAACTAATGTGAACAATACAGCAATGCTCATTTTTATGTATTGAGGCTTCTTAAAACTTTTTCAGAAGTTTATGTCTGTGTCTAACAAATTCTTAATTGTATAACCCTCATATCTTTTGTATTATATATTTGATCCCAGGCCTGATGATGATTGCATGTAGTATCATACTAGTACTTCTGTAGGAAATAATAATATTCTTTGTCAGTTTGTGTTTTAAAACAGATTCCAAGTTCCCCAATGGAACTGGGAGATCTGTTATTCTAGCCCTTTAATATATGAATACGACTTTAAAATTGTAAAAGGAGTTATGTTGATGTGAGAATGAGTTCCAAAACATTCTTGAAGCTTAGCACTGGAAGATACTCTGAAAAGGGGATAATCGCCAACCCAAACAAGTTAACTCCTACTTCATGAGAAATCATTTCCTAGCCCCACACTGAGGGAATCCACCATGCACAAACTGCTGTGAAGAAAAAGGTACGTGTAGTTAGTTATTTAGAAGTACACAGTTGTCTTGTTTTGTCCCATTTAATAAATGAATAAAATTGAATCTGTCTGAACATGATGTGGCTCCAATCTCCCAGATAATAGCATACGGCACTTTTAATAATAAGAGGATGTAGAGAAAAGTACTTCTCACTTGGCCATATGGTTTTATTTTCCGTGAAAATATAATCTTTGCTCAAGGTTATGTCATCCTCTTTAGATTTCACGATAGTTATTTCCTTTCTTATTGTTATTTAACACTTAGCTAGAGTATGCACGTAGACGGAAAAGCATTTTAAATGACTTTATTAGAAAATGCTGGTAATAAATACATGCATTAACACAACAGAATTAACATAATTTAAAAATACTGAACACCTGTTGGTGAGTTTATTCAGAAGTCACATAAAGGGAGTGAGTAAATTGGAGTGTAGTTATCCATGAAAATATTTTAATGTAGATCCCCGAGGCTCAAAAAAGGAACATAAACCCTATTATGTCAATATCCGAGTGTTATAGGTTCAATTATATCATAAGAAGACACAGCCTATGTCTTATCTTCTGGTACCTGTGAATTTGAACCTATTTGGAAGTCAAGTCTTTGGAGATATAATTACTTTACATGAAATTTTACAGGAGAACTGTTCACCTTAATGAAATGACCTGTTACGAAAAAGACACAAATAGAAACAGATACAAGGAGAAGATCGTGTTAATATGTGTTGTTCTTATCTGTCCTTGAATTGATTCTGACTTGGATCCTATGTACAAGGAAGGAAACCACTTGCAGCCACGATGTCAATCCACTTCTTGGTGGGCCCTACTCTTATTACTGAACCATCTCCAGGGAATGGTCTCTTCTGAATGTATCCAAACTACCTCCAACAAAGACTCACCATCCTCCCTTCTAAGGAACTTCTTGCTGCACTGCCTGCACGACAGATCTGTTTTCAGTTTTAGGGGAGTCCCTGGTAATGCCCATATCCCCCACTAGCACTGTCATTGAAATGGACCACATCTTCTGTGATCTTCCTTATTGATCACCGAGTTTCGCCTGCACGTGAGATAGGTTCCACATGAGCATAGTGAAGGGTATTGAAACTCCCACTTTCCACAATGCTATCCATAGTATTTTTGGTGTGACCCACACCACTGAATAACTTTGAATGGCCAATACAAATCATGTGATCATCTTTGTGATACTCTCCCTTGTTACTCAAGCTCCATTTGACATAAGCAATTATGTCCATTGTTCCATAGCTTCCTCTGAATTTGGTTTAAACTTCAGGCAGCTATCTGTGGATGCATTGCTGCATCTAATTTTGAAAGACCTGCAACACAATTTTTCTTGTTATATTAATGATACCAAAAACTCATTGCTGTTGAGTTGATTCCGACTCAGAGTGAGCCTTTAAGAAAGGGTAGAATTTTCCCTGAGGGATTCTGAGACTGTTACTTGATCCTTTGAGCATTCCGGGTGGTCACTTTTCTTTAGTTTGTGTCCACATATAGATGTCTTCCAATGGTCCTTTCAGATTTCTTGGCATAGATAAGTGACTGTCTTCACTGCTTCATGAATAAATAAAAATATTTCAATTGGTATTCTGCCAATGACTGGATGTTGCCTCCACCCCAATGCCTTAATTGCATGTTGGACTCTTCCTTCGGAACCCTCACTTCTTGAACACGTGTGAAAACTAAAGCTGACACCAACACAGGAATATCTGGGATACCAGAAGCTGCAAAATATAAAGATGTTTCTGTCCCTGAGATTTCGGGGAACACTTGGCCATGCTGTTGTTAGGTGCCATCTAGTCGGCTGTGACTCAGAGCACTCTGGACAGAAACTGCGACTCTGAGCACTCTGGACAGAAACACAGCACGGTCCTGCGCCTGCCTCACAGCTGCTCCTACACGTGAGCCCGTTGGTGCAGCCACTGGGTCAATCCATCTTGTTGAGGGGCTCCTTCTTTCCATTCCCACCTCCACTTTACCAAACATGATATCCTTCTCCAGGTACGGAGATACTGCCATGCTAAATTCAGATTTATGGCCTCCAGAACTACTAATTGATGGATTCCTCTTATTTTAAGTCACCCATCTTGGGTGTCAATGAGTCAAAGTCAGCTCTACAATACCTTACAGGTAAAAGAACACTTAGAGTCACAAGACTGTCTCGGGGCCATATTTTTCCCATTTGTTCTCTTCTCCTTGCACATCCTGAATATGCTCCGAAGATAAATTACTGCACTTTATAGGAAAGAACTAGAGCAGTGTTATGAGCAGTGGTTTTGTGAGGCCTCAGACCTAGGACAGAGCATACCTGCTCCAATGGCCTTCTGAGGCTCTGAATCATTAAATAAGCAGCCTACTTCAATTTCCACCCATGGAAGAACAGATGGGTTCAAACAACCAGTATTTCCATTAGTGTTCTAATGCTTAATTCGCTGCACCAACAGAGCTTTTCATGTCAATGATTCAGTCTTCTTCACCCCTGAGATAATGACATTTAGCCTTGGAAAACATCTGGGACCACTTACAGTCTGCCCTACAGGATTATTATGCATCATAAACATTTCAATGGCAGAGTTTTTTTTAAAAAGCACAATAGTGATGATTTTCAACCCTAGCATGGTTCTAAATTCTCATTTCATAAATTCTTAAATTGAGTTGAAACACTCCCTGCTCAAATTGGTGAATTAAGCTCTTTTTGTGAACTAAAAGAATTTTCATTATAAATTATGTTCTTCTATTTTCATGTGTTATTTTTTCAAATGCTTTACTCTTTTGGAAATTATTTTATCATGGCCAGTATATATGTGCTAATAATGACAAAACTACAAGATGTTATTAATTCAAAGAAAGCAAGATGTAGAGAATTCTAATAACTGGGCACAAGGAAAAAATCAAGATATGTATGCATATAAGCTTTTATGTGCAAGAAAATTTCTGGCAGCTTACGCAAGGAATTTATATCAATCAAGGTCTAAATAAGAAACAGATGGCATACTCAAATTAGGGTAATTTGCAGAAGGTTTATTTACAAAAAGATTAATTATAAAGGTGTGGATGGGCATAGGAAACTGAAGGAAAGGAATAGTATAGTAGTCTTGATTTTTAACAGCATGATTTTTATAACCATAAGGCCTAAAGGAACAAGGAAAGATTGGTATGAACAGAAAGCCTGAAGGGACAAGGTAAAAAATAATTTTCAGATGCCAGAAAGAGACAGACTCTTGGATAACAGAATAACCTTAACAAGGCAGAGATAGTCTACATTCTGTCATTAAAAAGCTGTTGTTCGTTGTCTTTGAGTCTATTCCACCACATGGTGACCCACTATGTTGAAAGTAGAACTCTTCCATAGTTTCAAAAGCTGTGGCCTTTTACAGCTGTGAAAAGATATCCAGGCCTATCTACTGAATCAGCTCTCAGTGGGTTCAAACTTCTAATCATTTAACTCGCAGCTGAACACTCAACAAAACCCATTAAACACACTCCTGAAGAGGTCCAGGTCCTCTGGTTATTATACACACTCCTAGAGCAACAAAAGAAAGACGATAAAGGTGAAGAATGTTATGGAAAGACAATGAAGACATATACTGCATTACTATTAATTTTGCCTCATTAGACATCTCCTTGTTAGTCAGCTTGTCATACTGTAGTGGCTTGCTTTTTCCTGTAATGCTAGAAGCTATGCCCCAGTGTTTCAAATATCAACAGGGTTACCCATGGTGGAAGAGTTTCAGTGGGTTTTAGACTAAGACCAGATGTGCTAGAAGGGACAGTGTGGTTCTGAAAAATTAGTCATTGGATACCTTATGAATAGCAGCAAAACACTGTCAGATGCAATGACAGAGGAGGAGCTACTTGATGGCAGGTGGTGGTAGGGGGGGCCCTCAAAATACAACTGAAGAAGAGCTGCTTCCTCAAAGTAAAATCAACCTTAATGGCATGGTGAATTAATTAGTTTATTGTGCCAACCTGGCCAATAAACACATATGGGATTAATTGAAGGGCGGAGGGATAAATGGCTTCTGTGAGTCTCGCAATGCCAGTTCACTGGTCTCTTGTTTTGTGATGGTCGCACCAGGGTGCAGCTGCCTTAGTAGTTCCCCGCTTCAGCTGGCAAGGCTGACTTCCTGCAAGACATCCCCAATGAGAAACCACATGGACCTACCCCGCTGCAGCCGTGCTGGAGCAGCCATTTGGAGACCCCTGCAAGCGCTGAGATGTTTACACGTTCACTGACTTGGCTTTCCTCCTGCAGTCGGCATCATTGCGTCTGCTTTGTGAGATGGAGGAGGACCTTGTGGAATGGTGTTGGACATATGGGTTAATGGGTGAAGAATATTGGACTTGTGGGCTTGGGCAGCACTGGGTTGGGATGTTTTCTTGATTCTCACTTAACCTTTATATAAAACTCTCTATTTTACACGAGTTTCTGTGGAATTGTTTCTCTAAAGTACCCAGACTAATACACATGGAATGAGTAAAACTTTAGGGACTTTCATTTGCTGATGGAAAATGATTGAATATTAGAAAAAAACATTGAGAATATCAACTAATATTTGGGATATGGAATTTACAAGAAAATGAATATAGGAAAATTTGAAGTCTTCCAAGTGAAATGGAATGTGGTAATTTTCAAAATTCTAGGCATGAAATGGAGAGTTTACTATTCTGGGGGTAGAACATTCAAGATGACTGGAATAACATTCATTATCAAAAAGAACATTTCAGGATCTATCATGAGTTACAATGATATCTATGATTAAGCTAATATCTTATCTCAACAACAAAGACTAGTTGATATAAGTATTATTCAAATCATCCAACCAACCAATAGAGCCAATGATGAAGAAATTGAAAAACTCTACAACATTCTTTACTCTGAAATTGATTGAGTATATAATCAAGATGGATTGCTGATTTGAATACAAAAGTTGGTAACAAAGAGGAAGAAAACTCCTCAAACCAAACGCACTGCTGTGGAGTCAATTCTGATTCCTAGCGGCCCTGTAGGACAGGCTAGAACTGCCTTGTGAGTGTCTGAGACTGTAAGTCTTTACATAAGTAGATCAGCTCATCTTTCTCCCTCAGAGTGGCTGCTCATTTCGAACTACTGATTGTGCAGTTAGCAGACCAACCCATTAATAAATAAAATGTATTCAAAATCAACTGCGATGAAATATGGTAGATTCAAATTTATAGGGACTACTGGGGTTTAGAAGATTTTTTTGGATCAGATAAACTCATATTTCTTCCACAAAGCAGCTGTTGCTTTTGAACCACTGACTGTGCTGTTGGCAGCCCAACACCTACCCAGGGGGACCACCAGCACCCAGAACATATGATAGAAACCAAGCTGAAGGTGATATGGTAGAATTTTCTAAGACCGATGGAAATATCTATTTGGAATAAAGCACAATGATACCCTTGAATCTAGCCTGACCAAACACCCTGGAACTCCATTGTCTTCATCTCTGAAGTTCCATATGCTCAGCTGAAAGAAGTCCCGGGCCCAGCTGTGGAAGGAACCACCAATTGTTCATGTGCATTCAGGTTGAGGCTGAAGGGGAAAAAAATGAGTCCAAAAGTCTAAATTATGACCTTGCTATAACTCCACTGAATTTAAAAATTCATCTCAAGAACACATTTGGCACGTTGAAAACAAATGGCAGAGGAATAGATGAGTTGTACGGTAATACTAAAATCATGGCCTAGACAGGAAGTAAGGCCTCAGTCTAAAGACAGCTAGGAAATAAAAGACAAAAATGGATGTCAGAAGAGCCTCTGAACAATGACCTTGAAGTTTGTTGTTAGATGCAAATGATTGGGTTCTGACCCATAGCAACCCTATACACAACAGAACAAAGCACTGGCTAGTCCCGCATCTTCTTCACAATTGTTGCTATGCCTGCGCCCATTGTTGCAGCCTTTGCCAACTCAGGTGCAGGAGGGCTTTCTTCTTTGTCTTTGCCCTGCTGCTTTACCACGCACGACATCCTCTCTAGGGACTGATCTCTCCTGACAATGGGTCCCCAGCATGTAAGTCAAAGTTTTACCATCCTTGCCTGTAAGGAGTACTCTCTGGACATACTTCTCCCATAACGGGTTTCTCTGTTTTTAAAGCAGTCATATTCTTACCCAGTACCAACACTGTCTCTTGATCTCCATACAAGGAAGTGCTCCCGAATTCCCATTCTTCTTATCTCTTTCTATGTACTTTAAAATCAATGAGTTGTAGCTTTCCTTATTTACTGATCTCTGATAAAGAAAATGATGCTAATTTTTGCATTTATATCTTAGTATGTATTTAATTTCCTTTTAGATTTTCCAACTCCTTCCTTACCTTCATTTATCTGGGAGGATTCCACAATCTGAAATTCAAATCTTAAATTTCTACTTTGCTGTTCTTTTATTATTGTGAGCCACAGTCATTTTTCATTTTAACCCTATATTTATATATATAACAATTTGTTTATTTCATGTTGCCAATATCCTGGTTCATTTTTCATTAACATTTTAATCATCCTGTTGTAATAATTCTGCTTCAAATATTTATGTTTTTCAATATCTTTTGCACCATATATCCTCCTTACCTTTCTAGTGTTTGCTCTGTTGGCTTAAGTTACTTTAGTTTTAGCAGATGTGATTTGCTAGTCTTGGTTAGGTAAGATGTCTGGCCAGATTTTTTGTGTGTGTATGTGTGTGTAATATTCTTACCCTATTTGCTTATTCTAATTTTCTATCAATCAATCAGGAAATCTTATGGTCAGGGTTGAAGTCCAAATGCCTAAAGATTATTCTTATCACATCTCTTTTCTTCAACTCCTCACTATTGTATAGGAATTTTTGATGGCCTGGAATAACCTCAGGGACATTACCATAGAACATCTATGTTAACAGTTGTGGGGGTCTTCTTTGAAGGAATAAGACTACCAAAGGCCAAATTAGAAAAAAAGATGTTCTAGAACATTTCCCCCTGCCTATTTTCTTGCTGTAGGATCCAGATGTACTTGTATAGAGTGAATTTTGTTACTCTGTGCTCATACCAGTTAGTCTTCCCAAGACATGTTAATTGAGTTGTTATTTGGTTATTCTTAATTTATTGTCTCTTTGGTTGATTAGTTATTGGAGTCTTGGTTTCCTCCTGTCTTTAATTTCCCTAAAGCTGAGTTTGCGGCAGGAGTCATGAACTCCTGCTTTGTGCCATTTTTTGAATAAATCAAAATATTTTTTTTTTATGTTTTAACTTATTTTATTATATTTTTCCAACATGGTGAGGTGGAAAAATAATAGCTTCTTTCATAACATTCTCATATATATTTAATATATTTGTAAAATCAATTCATGAAATTCAACCAGGCCTATTTCTTTGAATTCCAAATTTTATTTTCTAAGAAATGTTTCTCATGTTATGTGGTATGACATATAGAAATTAAACCATATACTCATTAATGATTACAACAATAATAATTTGAATCAATTTTCTCAATACTGATTTAATTTTGTCACCATATCCACCTATCACCATAAGTAATCATTAGGTAAGTATCCTTTCTTGGATCCCCAACTGGCAGGCAATAGTGCTTGTGTTGGAATAAAATGCTGAATTTCCCTGAAGGCTGAGTTTGTAGACCTTACATTCTATTGATTTCTCATGTTGACTGCTGGCAGGCGTTTACCTGTCAAAAGAAAGAGTAGGGAGACAGAAGAAACAAAGAAATAAGGGGGGAAAGAAACAGAGAGAAATTAGATAGAGTGAGATGAAGGAAGGGAAGAAGGAGGAAGGGGGAGTGAAGATGGAAGGGAAAAAAGAAAGATACTAAAATTAAAAATATATTTATAATAAAATATTTACTTCCTCCACCTAAAATTACTGCAGATTCAACTATTTTTCTAAGATCTCTCCCCACAGAATGAATCTGCTTTAACATAGTGGACTTTATTCCATCATATGCTACCCTTCTACCTATACAAAACAGAGACCTGTAGTGTGAGACTTGATGTAGATGAAATTTTCATACAAAGCTCCAGGATCAATTAATTACATTACTAATGCCCTGGTGTCTTCACGCATGTTTATAGAGCATTGCATGCTGGTGGGAACTGCTGTTCTACAATTGAATGTCATATACATTATTCATAATCCATGGCAGTAAAACTGAATAATTAATATCTCAATATCACTGATAATCCACCCTTCTCTTCAACCTGTCAATATACAATTTGGAAATTCTTTTGGATGAATGCCCAAAGCACATATCACGCTGTGAAAGAACTCTGCATTCTGAAAGATATATGCTTATGGGTTAAATCTAAACCACAGATATTGTGAGTCTTATAACGCAACCATTATTTCTTCCAAGAACCCATAAATAAAAATGGGAAAACTACCTCTATAACTTTATGAAACTAGGAGAGTTGCTATAACATGAGTCCACTATTCATTTTAAAGGAATAGTTATCAAATTTAACACAACAGCTTAATTTATATTCAGAAATTTAATCTCTTGACAATGCATTTTAAAGTTGATGTGTTTTCAGAATTAGGCTGGCAAGAAACTATAGGAAGGCATTGTTCAGTAAAGGATAGAACTCAAATCCTCACGTGCCTCTCTGAACCAGAGACCACAGATGATTAGGTTAGAAAGAAAAAAAAGTAGGAGTGAGATATGGCAGGTTTGAGTTTTTTTAATCCCTGTGTAGATAATTGCAGCCTAAAGCTTATTACTATATAAAAATCTAAAATTTAAGTTAAAAGAAATTATTTGCTGCCCTTTAACCAATATTAGTTTTCATGTTGTTCACTAATATTTCTCTCACCATGTGTTGATATTAATTTAAAACCTAAAACATCTATGGCAGTTTAGTATGAAATCTAATTCCTCCAGAATATTAACTTTTCATCTGCAGTCAGAGAAGCTGCTGTTGTACTTATGAGGTCACCATCACAATTCATGACAGAAATGGTATGAATTATATATTTATAAGAAACAGTCAACATTTCCTAATTTGTGCTACTGTATTTGGTACAATCTATATAACTATTATTATTATATCTGGAGGGGATCACAAGTATAATTTAAAAGATAGCAAACACAAAGACATAGAAGGACTGGAAGTGGAATCCCAAAATAGCACCCATGTCAAAATGATTTCAAATTAGGGTGACAGGAAAGAGATATAAAAATAGGCATATGGAAATAGCCAAGTTGATTAAAAAGCTGGCTTCAAATTAGTGCCATTTGGAGGTTAATGTCAAATTCTGATTTGGTTCTGACATATTAGGAAGTGTGTCAAATGTGTACCCCAAGCCATTTAAATATCCTTTATCTAATAGCATTCCGGTTTCCTAGGGAATTATTTTTATTCTTATGGAGAGCCCAAAAGCTGCAGCAAAAAGACCCAAACCAACTCTTAAAAAAATGTACCCCTAACAAGACCAAGGCATAATGGATGCAGCCTATAAGTTCAGGAGAGCTCCCTGCTGTGCCTGACACTGTGAGAGTCATTGTCGCTCACTCTCCTCAAAGTTGTAAAAGTGTGTGTGTGTGTGTGTGTGTCTGTGTGTGTGTTCATTAACAAGAGAACATTTCAATTTAGTTGGTGTTCTTTTAGTCACTCAGGTGGCATTACCACTAACTTCAGCACTTTGAAATGGTTACAGTCAAGTCTTAGAGCACAATCCTCACACCATTACTAAAAGTAATGCGTTTCAAACAGTGCACCTCTAAGAGAGAGTCTGGGAATTACCTAGAAAAAGTAAAGGAGAGGAAGGAGCTCTCCTGAAAGGCAAGGATCTCCCGTGGCTGTAAAACTTCCTTTATGCATCGACTAAACCCTTAAATGGACCTTTCCTATTGGCAAGTTAAAGGTATCTCTGAGAACAAGGTAGTCAAGTAACAAAACTCATTTCCTCCAACTGAAGTGAATTGCTTTAAAGAATAATCGCTTCAGAAGACAACGCCTAAAGAAGAATTTAACTATGTTCCTTCTCCAACCATGTGAATTAACAACTGTCAACCATTCTTGGGCCCACTAGGCAGAAGCCTCTTAGAGAAGACAGAGAGAGCATAGGTTTTGATATAGTAAGATAATCCTGCGAAGATCACTTCTTATCCCTTAACCCATAATCAAATACCTGTTACTGCTTTCTTGATTATAAAGTAATATCATTGCTCAAATAATGGGGATCTTTATACTTTTCTAACTGAACATTTACATGAAAATATAAACTGTCAAAGGCCTAAGTGATCCCCAAGGGGTTCTAAATACAACCACTAGATGCCTGCCTTGTGCCATAGTCTGATGGACAGTGTCTATACGTGGACATGCCCTCCTGCTATTTTGCACAGGTTGGCTGAAATAGATTTTAAACAGTGACAGTTAAGCATTTCAGCACTCCTTGATCCTAAACCCAGACCAATGCTTAAATTTTTATTCATACATTTTCATTGTATGAATATGAATTCTCAGTATTAATAATGCCTTTTTTATCAACGAAGTACAGTACCTTTATTTTTCTTGAGAGGAAGCATCTACATAAAGCAATATGATTCAAAAGCTTTAAGTTAGATACAGCCAGTCTGTCACTTATAAATCCACTAAAATAATGTCCTTGTAAAATAAATTTTGACTGTCTCCCTGTTTAATTTTGCAACCAATACAAATATTTTGGAGTATTTGAGTATATTTTTAAAAAATAGTTTACAATCACTTCCCAGATATCCAAGAAAGCTTGCAATTAACAAGTAAAACATGAAGTAAATTAACGTCATCAAAACACTCAAGAAACATAAAAGCAATGGCATGAAAAAATGTCAATGTTAATGGACTGGTGAGAAGCATGTTGCCTGTGTCATAGATAACAGACCCCCCCTTATTTGTCAGCGTCCTATTGTTGTGGCTTTGTTGATTGCTATGATTTTGGAAGCTATATAAAAGGCACTTCAAATGTCAGCAGGGTCACCTATGGTGGGCTGGGTTTAGGGCAGACTTGGCCAATAACATTTTGTGAACACCAGTGGAAATTTTCTAATATTAAGCCAGAATATGAGCCTCTTAGGATGGAAGGCATTGAAAATACAACCAGAGAAGAGTTACCTTTGCAAAGTCATTGTTGTTATTACTGTTAGGTGCCATTGAGTCAGTATGACCCACAGTGAGCCTAGTCACACAGAACTAAACACTGCAAAATCCTGTGCCATCCTCACAATTATTCCTATGCTAGAACCTATTGTTGCAGCTATGGTGTGAACCAGTCTTATTGAGAGCCTTCCTATTTTCCCTGCCCTCCCACTTTCCCAAGCCGGATGTCTTCCTCCAAGGACTGGTCTCCTCCAACAACATGTCTAAAATATGTAAAACAAAGCCTCGCTATTTTTGGCTCTAACAAACACTGGCTGTACTCCTTCCAAGACAGATTAGTTTGTACTTTCAATATTCTTCTCCAGCACCACAATTCAGATGCATCAATGCTACCATCTTCCTCATCCACATCCAACTTTCACATGAATATAAAGCGATGGAACACACCATGGCTTGGTTCAGGTGCACCATTGTCCTCAAAGAAACCTTGCTGCTTTTCAATATTCTTAAAAAGATCTAATGTGGCAGATCTGCTTAATGTAACACGTCTTTTGATCTCTTGACTGGTGCTTCCATGAGCATTGATTGTGAATCCAACCAAGAGAAATCCTTGACACCTTCAGACTTGTCTCCTTCTATTATGAGGCTACCTATTGATCCAGTTGTGAGGATTTGGATTTCGTTCATATTGAGTCACAGTGCATTCTGGAGGCTGCAATCCTTGATCTTCATCAACAAGTGTTTGGTTGTGTCATCTGCACCTCTTAGCTTGTTGATAAGCCTTACTCCCATCCAAATGCCACATTCTTCTTCAAACAATCCAGTCTCTGATGGTTTACCCCGTGTATAGATTAAACAAATATGGTTTGAGGATACAACATTGATGCACACATTTCCTGATTTTAAACCATGTAGTATCTCCTTTTCCTATTCAGCAAGTGTATCGTGATCCATGTATTAGTTCCAAGTGACCATAATGAAGTGTTCTGGGATTCCAATTATTCTCAAGATTACCTACAGTTTAATATGATCCACATAGTTGAATACCTTTGAGTACTCAATAAAACACAAGTCAACATCTTTATGTTAGTCTCTGCTGTGAGACAACATCCACCTGACATCAGCAATGATATCACCGGTTCCACATCCTTTTCAGAAACTGGCCTGCGCGCCTGTCAGTTCCTGATCAATAGACTGCTGCTGCTGCTGAAACTACTGTTGGGTGATCTCCATCAAGTTTACTTAGGTGTGATATTAATTTATTGTTTGATAGTTTGAGCATTCTGGGGGTCACCTTTTTCTGGAAGGAGCACAAATATGGATCTCTTCCAGTAGTTGGCAAAGTATCTGTTTTCTAAATTTTCTCACATAGATGAATGAATGTTTCAAAGAAGAGTAATCTTTTTTTTTTTTAGAAGAGTAAATCTTAATGATGTGGATGGAGTAAAATGTCCAAGGTCTTCATTTTCTAATGTGGCATTATTCAAAATGAGGGGAAAATAATATGGAACATCTATCATCTATTAATAATCAGGACAGATCATATGAAAAATCTAGGATAAGTTGAAAACATCAAAACTGAAATAGCAGGCACGTGTAATGCATAATATTGTACACTTTAATGAGTTTTTTAAAACCTTTTCACTGCCATTGAGTCAATACTGACTCTTATAGACCCTATGGGACAGAATAGGACTGCCTGCTGTGTTTCAGAGACGGTAACTGTTTATGAGAATGCAAAGGCCCAGCTTTCTCCTAAAAAGCTACTGGAGGTTTCAAACTCCTGACCTTGTAAATTGAAGTCCAAGTGTTAATTACTACACCACCAGAGCTAGTAATTGGTCCATTTGAATCAGATAACCATATGGGCATCTCTGCTGGAATGACAAGCTGAAGAGGAGTGATATTCCATTCATCATCAAAACAACAACAACAAAATGGCAAGATGTACTCTGAAGTATAACACAGAGAGTGATTGAATAACAGCTGTGTCCATACACCTACAATGATACCAGTTAATGCATCTCCTGTACAAATTTACCCACCAATTTTGGTGTAATCATCACATAAGCTCACCTCAATGGCATTTCGATTGGAAATGAAATCATGTGTCAGTGAAGGAACAGCGCTGTCAAGAATGGTCCAGTCCTCCTGCAGAAGTTTTCATTTTGATTTTTTTACATGAATGTTAAAAGCAAATAAAGGATGCCATTTTCACTCAAACTTTCCCCTTTCTACGTTGAAGTGAGGCTGATGATGGCAAGAGCTGTCTGAGTTTGATCTTAGGCTCTCCTGATATGGCTTTATAGACAGATTTTCAGTTTGTGGTATGGTCTGGAGAAAGGGAAAGTGGAGGACAGGATGGCTAACTTAATTGCTTCTTCCTCAGTGATATAACTTAAATCGGGCTTGCATTTCTGAGAGCAGAGGGATATTTCCATCTTTGGATTTTAATACATGGAAAATGAACTCAAATATTGTGGTCTACAGAAAATGAATTACTTTCTCCTTGTTCTTGCTTTTATTAAAAAATTACTTAGTTTTGTTTTATAGATACCGTAAGATTCTATTCAAATGCAACACAATAATCAAAACAGGTACAGTATTAAGAACTATGATGTAAGTGTCTGGTAAAATACAAAAGAAAGCCAAATACTTGTGCTTGCCTTAACATATATGTTCTTGAAAATGATCCATAAACTCTGGCTATAGGTAAGAAATCATTTTGATCCTTGGTTGTTTAATTCATTTAATAAATTTAAACAAAGACATAAAAGATCCTGTGTATCTGATCTATTTCCATATTGATTGACACTAAATTATTGTGACCTGGTCACTGTTTGTTTCTTTTTCTGAATTTATTAATAATCAAGAAATCAGTAGGATAATGATTCTAAGCTGTATTAGAAATGTAAGAAAAACATTCAAATTTGTCAAAAATGTTCAAAAGTTGTAAACTTGGAACACTTCTAGGGGAGGGTGGGGGGAGAAAGGGGGAATCAATCACAAGGATCAACCTAGAACCCCCTCTCAGGGGCACAAACCACAGAAAAGTGGGTGAGGGGCGATGGAGAACGATGTACAATATGAAAATCATAATCTATAACTTACCAAGGGTTCGTGAGGGTGGGCAGGCAGGGGAAGGAGGGGAAGAAATGACGAGCTGATATCAGGGGCTCAAGTGGGAAGAGAATGCTTTGAAAATGATGATGGCGGCATATATGCAAATGTGCTTGACACACTGGATGAATGTATGGATTGTGATGAGATGTAAGAGCCTCCAATAAAAGTATTTAATTAAAAAATAAAAATATAATCTTGCAACTTTCTAGTGGTGACAAAAAAAAGACAAAACCCAAAACACTAAAATTTACACAAAGGGCAATGTACATGCTTAGGTTCCAAATCCAGGACAATTAGATTTCCATTTGGGCTGATTGCTTCTGCATTTCCTCAGGTTTTGTCACTTGTCTATCTATGATAATCGTTGGAGATTTTAGTAAAGCTCCACTGCATTGTAAGTAATGAAAAGTTAATAAAGCAGTCAGAAATATAATGAAAACTATAAATTTGCTATAGAAGTAAATAATTAAGTGTTTGTAAGACATTGAATCATTCAGTGGAGTTTATGAGCAATGTAAATTCAAATAAATGAAATCTCAATAAATGTGAGCTATTTTTGTGACTTGAGAGTATCATGTTTTCAGCTCAAGTTGGGAATCAATTAAGAAACACTGCGATCAGAAAGATGGAGATCAAAAGACCACCACACATACTGATCAAGCCCAAATTGGAAGCTGCTTCCGTCAATTGGTAAACTTTCTTCTACATCACCTGGTAGCTGCACTTGTGTATCTTTAAGCTGAAAACTGGCATGATGTCTCCCTGGGGTATTGCCCTTTAAAATTTTTAAGAAATGAGGTGTAGGGCGGGTGTGCTGTGTCCTGGCAACTACATCAGAGAGAGAGGAAGAAAATTGGCCTCACTTAGTCAATTTAATCTCTCCATCTCAAATGTCCCCTCCAGTGGGAAAAAGGTAAGCATGAACACAGATTTTATTCTACTGAAAGCATTACTATTAGTTACTTGAATTTGAAATAACAACCCTCAGTTGAGTTTTTCAAACATATTAGGAAAACTACATGGGGGAGCAGTTGGAATGTTTTTCCATTTTGACCACATGGTCTCAACTTGACTGTCAAAGTGATTGGTGATAGGTTAAGACCAAAAACAAAAATGTACTGCCAAAGATTGATTTCGACTCATAGGATAAAAGTTATTTCATATAACCTACATATATGAGCATTCCTTTAACATTTGTTTTACAAAGGGACACAATGATTGATAAATGTTTTAGCCATTGTTATTAAATGCTGGATAACTACTAAAATCACTCTAGATATCTATCTGCTCTGTCTAGTCTGTCACCAAAGGAAGGTGATCTGGGTTATGCAAAGCAGATGCCACATTTAGAAAGTTTACTTTCTCCTCATGGGCCTTTGATTGTCTTAAATGTTTGATGTGTTCAAGGAAGGAGAGAAGAAAGAGTTCCAAAGGAAATCTGGAACGGATATGATGCTTCACTATGTAAATGCTATAAAACAATAAAAAATTGTCAAAGTATTGTTTAAAATTATGTTAGTTTTTGATATAGGAAGTTTATCCCTCTCTAGAGCCCCTGGATTCCTTTAGGAGATATTTGGGTTTCAAATGTGCAACATTAAAAAAATGTAAAGTATAATTTGTGGTAGTTACATAATCTGGTGTCAACTTGAGACTATTAAAATTGAAGGGATTGAGTTTAATCTGTAAATCAGGTTGCAGCTTGATGACCTTATTTGGAGGCGCTATCGAGACAAATAGCTCATTGGAGACAAGGCCCACTCTCTTGTTGTCTTGTCTTCCTGCTGAGAAGCCAAATGGAGCTATACTGATAGAGCCAGATCTCTGGAGAAGCCACGTGGGGACCCATGCCTTTGCTCAGATGCTTCTATCACTACTGGATCCACAAGACTTTCCACCCACTGGCCTGTGATCTTTCTGCATGCGGTATCATTGAATGTGTCACATGAGTCTGAAGAGGAATTTAAGACTGATATCAGACATATGGGCTAATATCGGACTTGGGGACTTGATCTGGACTGGGATGAGATGTTTTCTCAATATTCAATTGCGCTATTATATAGAGCTCTTTCTTATACACATAAGAGTATCTATGAATTTGTTTCTCTAGTCAACCCAGAATAACACATAACTCAAAGGTAAAAAAAATTTAAAAACTAAGGTTTATTTAACTTGTGCTTGTTATTATATTAAACTGCACGAATAAGAAAAGATTTAGGAATAAAGTAATTTATATTGTATGTAAAGCTCATTGAAGCTAAACTAATGTGATATATCTTTATTGTTTCGATAGCAATATGGATTTTTGCCCCGTTATTATCTTTCAGGTTCACTGAGAAATACATTATGAAGTATCACATATTTTAATGAAACTTCCCAATTAAATCTAAGCTAAAATTAAATAGCAGGTGATGGAAATCAAGGTATAGCATTAAGTTTATAGCCAGCCACCTTGTTTGTTGAAGAATTTCTTAGGCAGTCTAATAAAAACTGAGCTCCAATCTTTTTCAAAGGGACAGATTTCAATCTATCCTAGGGCAAAGACCAGCTTTTTCAGTAGTGTGCATGCCATACCCAGGCCACGAGAGGCCAGAAGCTTGTTATAATATAGACTAAGTGCTACATGCACAACAAATGTGTAAGATAATTGCTAACTTATATGATAATGCACACCAAACTGGAAAAGAAAATGATATCCTTCAGTCTTAGACTGAGAGAGGACTGGATATTTGAGGCAAACCTATGCCTTTCATTCTGTTCAGATCTGTCCTTCAGATGTTTTGGAAGTTCAAGTGTGATAGAGGTAAGGTTGGGTTTTGACCCTTGTGCATTGGTTTTAATTTTTTTCATCTCTCTCCTGAATTTAAATACGAGCAACTGATAGTCTGTCCCCAATCACCCCATGGTCTGGTTTTAGCTGATGAGATTGACCTTTTCCATTGTGTCATCACACAGATGTCAACTTTATTTCAATCCAATGTAAGAAATACTAAAACCCTTACAACTGGATCAGTAAGTAACATCATGATACATGGAGAAAAGGTTGACGTTGTTAATGTTTTTGTCTTACTTGTATCTGTAACCACTG
>NW_022111369.1:92255273-92257110 GCF_000313985.2 Echinops telfairi
TCCACTCAGCCATTGATGGAATTGCATAGAAGAGTCATATTAAAAAATATCACTCCATTATACCAACTTATGAGAATCATGATGAGACTACGGGCTATACACACACACACACACACACACACACACACACACACACACGAGACAATATGGATGCTAGATAAAGGTATTCATTATTGGGTGGGAACATATGCTGTCTTTCAAAGCTCACTTAGAAGAGAACTGTACTCCAATATGTAGCAGCATTTCTCTTTTAGCAGTTACCATGAAAGGAAATGGTGTTCTGTCCTTCAGTTTTCATTTTTTCAAACTTCAATTTTAAAAATCTAGTCAAGAAAGAAATGTACTGTTTTTAGATATGAACCAAAGCCTAAATTCTCTTGATATATTTCTTCCAGTGTACTGACCTTCCTATTTAACTATATTCATCAGCTCATTTGCATAAGTACATATTAGGTGTGCTTTTTTTTTAACAGAGTAAATATACCATTTCCAGGATTGAAACACTGCATATTTTTTATCATTTCTTATTGTAAAATAATTGAAAGCCACAATTTTCTCTAATCAATGAAGTAGCATCAATATACAGTGTAATTCTAAAACTAAAATTAATGACACAAAAGTAGAATGCAATTACTTTACTGTTTTTGCTCAATTTAATCTTAAACTCTTTGAGTTTAAATTTGTGACCATGATAGAATTGACAACAATTTTTCCATAATTATTTTCTTCCCTTACATTGTCAGTATTTGGAGCAGTTCCCAAAAAGCACATATATTTTGCATCCTAAATAAAAAGCCAGAAGAATTTGGGGGGATGTTCAGTGATAATATAATTAAATTTGTTGTCTTTATATTTTAGAAGACTAGTAATGCCTCCCTCCTCTAATTTTTTATTAATAATCTAATTTTTAAAAACAATAGATACATGCACTTGTGTGTGCTTATCTTTCAGTCTGGCTATGCATATCTTCCTTCATTAGCTCCCAGATATTCTATAAGAACAAAAGAATAAGATGGTAGACCCAGCCTATGACTCCCACCTCATGTCCACATTCTTAAAGAGAAATGTTATCTTTTCAGTTTCTAGAAGCTACGGTACTCTTGGCTTCTGTTCAAGAGTCTTATACTTAGCTTATTGACACCAGCTTTGCCCTACTGTGTATTGATTGTTCTAGGTAGCTTAACTTCATTCAGCATCCTATCACAACAGGGTCATGTCCAAATGTAAAATCAGAAAGAGGTGAGCCTAAAATATGATTGGAATATTTCTGGGAATTCCCAAAGCTCATAGACCTCACTGTTCTGAATAATTACCTGGAATGGTCCAAAAAAAGTTAGAAGCTCTGTTAATCAGCAAAAGCAGAGTTCAAGGGATTATAGATCCCAAAGTTGTGGTTTTGCATTGAATTGCACTTCCCAAAAAACATGTTTGGAAATCCAGACCCATAGACCTAGAAGGAGGACCCTCTTTAAACAGAGGGGGTTATATTGATATGTTAATGAGATCATGTCAGAGAGTAGGGTGGGTCCTAACCTTGTCACTTTTGAGAGGTGTCTTACAGAAAGAGAGAATAGACAGATAGAAACACTGGGAGAGACAGATTCCATATGAAGAACCATTTATAAGCAAAGGAATGTCAAGGCTCTCTGACAGTCATCCCATAGGACAAGCAAAGTCAGAAGTCAGCATGGTCAACACCATGATTTGAACTTTAGTTTTCAAAACTGTGAACAACTGAACTTTAGTTTTCAGAACTGTTATTTTAACTCACCCACTGTGGTGTATGGGAAAAGGAAGGCAGATGTCTTACACATGGAATCTCTGCTTATATACAAGA
>NW_022111369.1:92258486-92278705 GCF_000313985.2 Echinops telfairi
AAAAAAAAGGAGCATGCAGTTGTAATTCATCCTTTAGTGAAGAAAAGGCTAGCAGCCTCTGCAGTGGTCTGAAAGCTGCACTTGCAGCAAGTGAAGGTGATTATGATTAAGAATTTGTCGTGAGTTGGTGTTGGTTCACTTTTCGAAGTGAGGGCAGATTGAGATAACATTACAGGGCAAGTCTGAGTTGTCCCAAAGTCAGAAGGATATTTATAACTGAGGGCCATCCTGTTAAAATAAACAGTCTGTATCAGATTCAATAGAAAGTGATGCAAAACTGGAAACCCATGCTCAAACCCTGAGGCTATCCTAACTCTTTATAAGATCCTTGGCAGTTACTTAAATTCTTGCAGGCTAGTTGTTTCATTTAAAAAGATCAGAGAGGTGGGCCTTTACTAGCAGCTGTCATTTACAATATTGATAAAGTGCTACACCTAAGCTTGTCTATAGTATTTATATCTCATTATTTAGTTTAACCTTAAAAATAATTGTATGAGAGATATGTTAATAAGATCACATGTTACAGCTGAAAAAACTGCATCTTACATTAAAATGTCCTCTTGGGCACATATCTGGAAAATGGTCAACCCAGAATCCAAATTCAGATCCCTCTGTCTTCAGACCTGTGTACAGTTACAGTTATACTTCTGGGACTATTGATTGTTTTGGTGGTATATTTTGTTAAAGGAAAGCAATAAAGGGACCTGGCATAAACAGTGGCCTTATAAAATTACAGAAGTGAAGATTAAGTTATAAACTAATCTGACTGCATCATTTATTTTAGACTGGAAGCTTACTGTAGTTGCATTTTGGGAATAAATACTGTATAGTACATAGCATGTTACAGTATCTCAATATTATTTAGGGGTAATTGAAAAAGGCAAGGAAATCATCCTGATTAAATTTGTAAATGGCTGTCTAGAGAACCATTATAATTTATGAGGATTTGTTGCTTGGAGAGTAAATAATACCAGTGACAGCATTTCCTCAGAGAACAGAAGATCAAATCTGCTGCAGAGTAAGTGCCAATACTTTCTCTCAAAACACACCAGAAGAGACAGCGGTAATACAGGATCTGACGATGATCTCAATGCTCATGACCCTCCTCACTGCTCAAGACCAGAGGACATAATTTAACTCTTCCAATACCATTGACCTACTACATTTTCCAGCTTCGTTACAATTTCTTCAATTCTCAATAACAGCTGACTGCTTAAGTTGTCTATGTAAACTTCACACAATCACACCTGTCATTTCAGGCATATAGAGACAGGTTTGCTGATTTTATATAACACTTGTTTCCCAAGAGAGCCTCATTGTTCCATTTATTTCCTAATTATAAGGATGTTAATAAAAATCTTAGTCTATATGATTGATCTTATATAATACTTGTTCCATTTATACTCTGATTACAAGGATGACAATAATAATCTTGATCATATTAATTTTGGCAAATTGTGCTCATGTTTTCTTTTTTTTTAATGACAGGTACATTATAATTAGTGTGGATGTAGGGGTATGAGAATGTAAACTATGTGTTGAAGAAAATTATTTGTGGTTCTATATTTCAAAATCTCAAATCCAAGGTGCAGATTCTAGCAGATTTAATTCCTTCAGCTCTCCTATGGCATATAAATTGAAAGCTAGGTAACTTGTCATTCACCCCAGCTATTAAAAATTGAAAGCCTGGATCTCACTATTTTAGAATTCAGTAGTCAGCACTTACTAAGAATAATTTATGGTATGCTGTTGGTCAGGTGTTAGCCACATATAGCAAAATTGCTGTTTAATTAATGCAAGCTTTGTTTTTAAAATAGCTATCAGTTTATGAAATAAGTTTTTGTTGCGTCTACCTAGAAATACCTAGCTCTTATATGGTATTTCATTATAAAGCTGTAATAATCATTTGACATTTCACATTTCTTAGCTGACAATAGAATGCATTAATTTATATCTCTGGCACAGATTAGAACATTTTAGAGGGTAGTCATCATGTTTTATATTCAATTTTTAATTGATTAATTAACCTGCCACAAAGTTAGAATGTACTCACATTAGTAAATAACAAAAGATTAATGGACTGTGGTTCACATCGAGTAGGTGGAACAATAAATGTGTGCATGCTGCTGTGTTTTGGTAAATTTAGCATACAATTAAATTCCACATGTAAGCTGGTTACTGCAGTGAAGTAGTTCATATAATACAGATGCTTCTTCTTTTATTCCTGGCCCTTGACTTTATATTCTTATTGAAGTTTTTATGTTTGCATAGAAAACATTTGCATACATTCTCTCTAGGCAAAACCTTTATTTTTATTGAGGTACAATAGACACCCCAGGATAACCTCATTGCAGGAAGTGCATATAATGAACCTTGCATGTGCTCAGTTGTGTCGCTAAGAGCCCAGCCTGAAACTTGTACAAGTAGGCCAGAAAGGTGAAGAAGAATGGCCCCCATGCATTGTACTGAGAAAAGTGCACAGCGATGAATGGTAGAATGATGTAGCACTGGTCCACCTCCGGAACAAAAAGGGATGCTGGCTTCTCCTGTTTGCATTTTACAGCAATTTGTCCAAATGTTGTTTGGTTGATTGCACTGAATTGTCTTGTTTGTGAAAAATAGCAAGAGATTAAAAGATACCTCTCTGCAGGGGAAAATGTGCTTCAGGGAAGAGGGAGAGTAGAAATGGAGAGAAGGAGTTTATAATGTGGCTGGTTAAATGCTTACTCTCCTTACAATATGCTTCTTTAGAGCTAAGTAGTAGCTTTGTGAGCTCACTTTGTTGGTCACAATGCTTAATAGATTACCGAGAAATCAAAGCAGTCTTTATTATACAAAATTAGAGAATGCCTGGCAACATAAAAACAAGCGAACAGACATACACACAGAGGTTGGCAATACTTGAAAATTAATGTCATTTCCTTGTATGCCATGTGTGTAATAATTCAGAGAGAACTATAATATATTATACTCTATAACCTTAGAAAATAAAAGCCTGGTTGGCGCTTGACTTACAAGAGCAAAACAAGCTTACAGTGCAGGGGTCTGTGTTGTTTGGCAAGTCGTCAATAAAAGTGTACCTTATGACTTTCTCTCCTAAAGGTTCTAATCAAAACAATTTATTTCAGGCATGTAAACCCTGCTTTTCAGACTGCAGCTATTGTCAGCGGGTGCAGCAGCATCAGCAATAGCAGATGCAATTTTTGGATTGAGAGTCTCAGAGCTCCCCCATCTGTCTCAGTAATGGTTGGAATTAACTCTAGATCAATACAGCATGTCAGCTATAGTATGAGAATTCAGTTCCCCCACCCTCACCCTAACCACCACCACCACCACTCACCTTTAGAATAGCAATTTCCCTCCACCCAATCTTGTTCAATTGAAAGGCAACATATCTGGATATAATGTAAAGAGAGTGCAGCAGAAAAACCCGAGTGCATTTGTTCCTGATACACTAATTACTAAGGCCCAAGCAGTCAGACATGATAGCTGAATTGAAATCTTTTACATCACTCACCAAAACAGAAGGTTTTCACATTAAAAGTTCACTCGCTGCCGGTATCAGCATAGAGCTAGGGGAAAAGAGGTGAGTGAGCTCCGTAAACAAAGACACCATTTATTTTTGTGTGAGGGTTATCTGGCTACCAGGGTCGTTTCTGTGAATGTATTCCACTCTCATCAGCTGTGGGAAAGGAGAATTGAATGTGATGTGTTTGTCTTAGTAAAAGGAATAACTAGATCCTGGGGGGAGACAAAGTGTTTTGCTTTGTTTCTGCTCCAGTTCTCTACTGAGAAATAAAGGCAAGCGGATTCAATTCTTTGCCTTGCAATGGACTTGTGGCTGCCATGACTCACTGCTTAAGGCTACCTTGTGCCGATAGTTGTGTATCACTGCCCCTTAGTGGTTCACCAAAGCACACCTATTTAATACCTACTGATTATCACAGGTGTACAGGAAGAGGAGGAAGCGGAGATGTAATAAGTGCACCTGCCCTTTTCTGAGATGATGATTTATTTCTTTGTGTCATATAATATCAAGGAAAGAGCAAGTACTATACTGTCAAACAGGTCTGAGATGATCTCTCCCTGCTGCTGTCTTTAACTGCGTTTTGGGGGAGGTTGCTTAACCTCACTCAGCTTATTTATTTTTTCTTATCAAAAATGGAATTAGAAAATGTCTCCTTAAACCAGCGTTGCATAATAGATAGAGATAATAAAGAATAACAACTAGTACAGCATCTCATATGGCTCCTATTATTATTATTGAAATAGGAATATATAAAACAAGCATTCCTTCCCTATTCTTTAAGGCCATGAAGTCCAAAAATACCATCTGAAACCTAACTCTAGTCTCTCTGGAGTTACAAACATAGCAAAAGCTGCCCTAATGTCAATTGCATATTATAGCGATTGCTGCTTGCTGTCCAAATTATAAATCAATTCAGGTGTTACAGTTTGCAGATTAAATTTTAATTATGTGAAATATTCTTTAACTGCAATTCCTCATATATCTATGGAAGACTACTATATGGATGTTGCTATTCTATAAAGCATTCAAAGAAAAAGGTAAATGCTATTTTCTAGCTTTTAGTTGCTTTCAAAACCTTAGTAGTGTACTGGTTAAGCACTTGGGGACTCATTGATAAGTCAGCATACGAACCCACCAGTGGTTATGTATTAGAAAAGACATTTACTGACTGGGAAACTGTGAGGGGAAGTTATACTGTCATATATGGCAGCTTTGAGTCAGAATCAGCTTGAGAGTGCGCGCACACACACACACACACACACACACACGCACACACACATGCACAATAGCACATAAGCAGTACTAAAACCAACCCAAGCCATTGTTAGAATTGGGTGCTCTATCGAGTCTGTTCCAGCTCACTGTGACGCTGTGAACAACATAACGAAATCCTGCCGGATTCTGTGCCCTCCTTGCAATTGTAATGTTTGAGCCCACTGTTGCAACCATTGTGTCAATCCATCGTGCCAAACCAAACCAGCTACCAGCAAATCAATTAAAACATGATGATCCCATTGCTTCAGAGGAGAACTGTATTCCATAGCATTTACAGAAGTGTGACCTTTTGAAATCAGAATACTAGGTCTTTCTCACGTGTATCTGGGTTAATTCAGATCACCAAACTTTTGAGCAGTTTCCAGGTGTTGAACTATTTCAGCAAGCCAGGAATTCCTGGAAAGAATTCCTATTGTTGCTAAGTGCCATCAAGCAGGCTCTGACTCATATCCACCCTATGTAAAACTGAATAGGGTACTTCCCAGTATTGCATCATTCTCACAATGGTTATTTTTGAACCCAATGCTATAGCCACTTGGGCAACGCATTTTGCCCAGAGACATCCTCTTTTCTGCTGACCCTCTAATTTACCATCAATTCTGTTCCTGGGAATACTCTTCTAATACCCTGTCCAAAGTATGTGAGACAATTCTCACCAACCTCAGTTCTATGGGCTGTCCTGGTTGTACTTCTTCCATGGGAGATTATTTGTTCCCCTGGCAGTCTTCTTGCTCATCACCATTCAAATGCATTAATTCTTCTTCTGTCATCTTTATTTATTGCCCAAGTACACAGGTATTTGAGGCAATTGTAAATACCATGACTTAGGAGAGATGCACCTTAGTTTTGAAAGTTCCAACTTTTATCTTCAACACATTAAAAATGTCTTGTACAGCGGATTTGTCCAGTGCCATATTTCCTTTGATTTCTTGACTGCTGCTTTGTGGATTGATTGTGGATACAAGTAAAATGAAATCCTTGGCAACTCCATTTCCTCTGCTTAACATGATTTTGTCTATTGGTCCAGTTGTGAGGATTCTTGTTGCCTTTACATTGAGTTGTAATGCATTAGACAGAAAGAGGCTGCTGAATTATAGATGTAAAACAAATACTATGGGACCATGCAAGAAAAAGAAAGTCTTTGGTTGGTTCCAGACAGTATTAATAGAGGAAATGATAGTGTATTTTTGAGTGTGTATGTGTGTGTATATATATATATATATATATATATATTCAAAAATATATATATTAGGGTTATATCCTTTCTTTTAACCATACTTATTCAATCTTTGAAAATATTATGAGAAGCTGAAGTATATAACAAAGAATGTGTCATCAGGATTAAAGAAAGACTTATTAACATACTACAATATGCAGGTGACACAATATTGCTTGCTGAAAGGTCAGAAGGAATTGAAGCATTTATTGATGAAGATCAATGACTTCAGCCTCTTTCTGGATATGATACAATGTAAAGAAGACCCAAATCCTAACAAGTGGACCAACAGGTAACGTCATGAACAATGGAGAGCTGAGGTGCACCTGATGCGGAGATGGTATTTTCAATTGCCTCAGGTACATGTGAAAGATGGACACTGAAAAAAGTACATCACAGAGGAATTGAGGTACTTGAATTGTGTTTTGGAAGAAGAATACTGAAAGTACTAAGGACAGTTAAAAGAACAAACAAATCTGTCTTGGAAAGTATAGCCAGGGTGTTCCTTAGAAGCAAAAACAGCAAGACTTAGTCTTACGTACTTTGAACATATTATCAAGAGAGACCAGTCCCTGGACAAGGACACCATGCTTGGTAAACTGGAAGGGAAGTGAAGAAGAGGAAATCGCTCAATTTGGTGGATTGACACAGGGGCTCGAATGATAGGGTCAGGCATAAGAAAAAGTGTGAGGATGGCTCACGACAGACGAGGTTTTCATTCTGTTGTGGTTAGTGTCGCTATACCTTGGAACCAGTTCCGTGGCATTTAACAACAACAAAAACAATAGAATAATTAAACATTATGTTGCAAATATATGCATCATATGCTAGGGATAAAATCAGTTAAGGTGAGAAATTGGATAACATTTAAAGGGTCTTGAATACCATATCGAGGTTTTATAATCTATAAATGATCTGCTATAAGGGGTCATGAAAAATATGCAATGGGTTTCTTATCAACTCTTTCTACTACCAAATCTTCTATTGGCCCATCTTTCAATGCTCTAATTGATCATGTCTGTTGCGGAGGGCAGGGCATAGCGGGTCACATGTTGGATTGATAACAAAAGTCAGCTATTGAGAATTTCAAGCTGCTCTGTTGGAGACAGGTGAGACTTTCTACTCCCCCCAAAATTACAACTTCAGAATCCCATCGACCCAGTTCGACCCTGTGCTATCAGTTCACTATCCACTGGAATTGACACCCTGAGATTGGATTTGGAGTTGTCCCTAAAACAACTGCATTCTCCTCAAACATGATCTCACACATGAGTCTCCTAACTGTGTTCAAAGTGCCTGTGGTGACATGAGAGTTAGGTGCGCAGCTGCTCACCAGACGTTAGTGGTTCCTGAGGAGAAAGAAACAGATAATCGGCTCACAGAATGTCTTCAAACTGCAAACGCCAGTGGAGCAGTTCTGTTTGTGCGACAGGCTCGCTGTGAGCCGGAGGAGACTCTTCAGCTCACGATAACCGTTGTGTTGATCGACACGGATTCTTGCTTACCAGTCATCGGAACAGAAAATCCCATGAACGACCTACCTGCAGAACATGGAGTGAAATCTTCGATTGTTTCATGACAATGAGAAAAAAATCCATGCTGAGAAATGATTGGAGTCATAGCATGATATGCAAACTTGATCTACGAAATGTACCCTTTGCTGATTTCACTCCAAAGTGTCCCCATGTGACAGTTCAGGACTGTCAAATAGGACTTGTTTTTGTTTTTCACTCTAGTCTCTGTAGAAGCAGATAGTCCAATTTTTATCTTAGGTGACTTCGCGATGTCAAACGTTTGTTAGAGGCTGACTATTCAGTTAGGAGTGACAACAGAACTCCTCGGACAGTTGTACAGCAGCTGATTCTTTTAAAAATTAAGCAGCAACTGAAATGTTTTACTTAGAGTTTCGTTAGCTTGCCTATTTCATTCAAAGTAAATTTGAAATTTAATTACATTTCACAAGGTCCTTATAACAACACTTCCAAACTCACATGATACCCATTATTCTCTGCAGTCATTTCAGTTAGCCAACTAGCATTTATTTGTCTGCAAACGGTCAAATGATGACTCCCATGAGGCATTTGTTTGCACTTACCTGCTCAAACGCCATTCATTTGGATGGCTCACTACTTTACTTCGTCAAGGATTTTATAAACAACTCACATAGGGAAACATTTTCTGACCATTCCATGTAAAATTATTTTTCTCTAGCTCTAGTCATTCTTGATCTCCATAACACCATGCTGATTTATGTTCTTTTAATTTATTGCAAACATAATTTTAAAAAAATATTCATCTATTTACTCATTGTAGTCTACCTTATGTAAACTCATTAGTTCTTCTGTGATCCATTTCATTTACCTCTGTATCCCTGGTGCTTTTAACAAAGGAGACACGGTATTCTTTAAACATTTGCTGAATGAATGAATTATTGAATATGTGAATGATTGAATTATTAGTTCCAGTCTACTTCACATGAGAGGGAAAATAATTTAGCAAGTAACTGAGATTCAAACATTCAACAAGCTGGAGAAAAATGGCTAGAGCGAGAAGATAACTACATAGAGTAATCAAGATAGAGGAATGAATAGTGAGGGTCAAATATGTAACAGCATGAACGTAGAAATCTAAAGGAACACCACAGACACATAGCTAACGTCCAAAGCAAAGGAAATGACAGAACAAAAACAGATTTTCTCCAGTTAACTTCAACTCACGGTGCCCCCATGTGTGTCTGGGTTGAACTGTGCTTCATTTGGTATTGTTAGGTGCCACCGAGTTGGTTCCAGTCCATAGTGACCCTTGTGAACAGAACAAAACATTGCTATTTACCCTCACAATTGTTCTTATGCTTGAGCCAATCATGTGCAGTCATTGTGTCAATCTATCTTGTTAAGTGTCTTACTCTATTTTGCTGCCCATCTACTTTACCCAGCATGATGTCCTTTAGGGACGGGTCTCTCCTGATCGTATGTCCAAAGTCCGTGAGGTGACGTCTTGCTAGCCTTGATTCTAAGGAGCATTCTGGCCATACTTCTTCCGAGACAGATTGCTTTGTCCTTTTAGCAGTCTATGGTACTTTCAATATTCTTCTCTAGTACAACAACAACCTCAACTTGTTGACTTTTGCATCTCAGTGTGTTATAGGGTTTACCATACTGATTTTTAAAGAAAGAGAGCTACATGCTTTCCTTCCCAGCTGCCTTTGGGTGGACTCATATCCCCAAACATTTGTTTAGCAGCTGAGTGTGCTGTCTGCATCACCTAGAGACTCCTTTTCCAGAAAAGGCCTCTGCAAATGAAGCCTGAGAAAGGGTAACTGGGAGAGCCTGGGATAGGGGCCCCTCTCTAGAACTCTTTTCATGCAGCCAGACGTCCTCTTAGAAGCAAGGATGGTGAGACTTGCTTTCACCTACTTGAAAAATGGTATCAGGTGTCAAAAGGACATCATGCTTGGTAAAGTGCAAGTCAACGGAGAAGAGGACTCTTGAAAGATGGATTGACACAAGTGGTTCCAGTCATGGGCTCAAACCTAACAATAATTGTCAGGATGGTACAGGATCTGTCAGTGTTCTGTTCTGTTCTGTTGTCGACATAGTTACTAAGAATAAGAGTCAGCTTGAATATCTCTAAAACAAAAATTCTATAACTCCTTGGACCCCAGATAAATCATTGTAGGCAGTATGAAAAGGTCACCTAAAGCCTCTACGTCCCACTCATAGGCTGGACTTCCTGCAGACAATGTGTGCCTATGAAACTCAGCTGTGGAACTTGGCAGGATGGCTCTCACATTGCGGGAGCCATGTCCAGATCTCAGAGTTCTGTCAAATCCCGGGCATGGTTTGCTATTAAGAGATACCGACGCAAGTGATATGATCCTAATGTTAACAAGTTAGCTTTTAGTTTAAGAACACTGTTCTAAAGAATAACAAAAGACAGGATGCAGTGAGGTATGGAGAAACAGCATGAATAAAGTCGGACCAAATTCTGGAGATAGATATAATATGTAGTTTTTGGAGTGTTATAGAAGGTAGGTAGATCAGTAAAGTTAGAAAGTAGAATCAGTAAAGTTAGAAAGTAGAATCAAGGTCACAATTACAGCAATAAATACATCTTTTGTTTGAGATGAACATCTTTTTTGTTGTAGTTAGGCAATTTTAAAAATCATTTCATTAGGGCCTCATACAACTCTTATCACAATCAATACATACATCCATGTGTCAAGCACATTTGTACATATGTTTCCATCATCATCCTCAAAACACCTGCTTTCTACTTGAGCCCTTGGTATCTGCTCCTCAAAAAATGAGATGAACATCTTTGTCCCTGAAGACAAGTCCATTTCAATTTTACTTTCCCCCTCCTTTTTTCCTTTTTTCTCCCCTTTAATCCACTCAGATCATTATTGAGATTGGCAGGAGAAGGTAGCTGGAAGGACTTTGTTTTGAAAGAAACATATATATTTACACAACCCATGTCGAGAAATATAGTCAAAACAATATCTTGCTAAGCGCTCCATACAGGTAGTTCTTTTTCTCCTCCAGATCTGCTCCCTGCCCCCCCTTCAATAAATAGCCTATCCTTATTCATGAAAAGGGCTATGAGACTGTTGATTTAGAAATGTCACTAATCAAGCTATCTACTAGACAACATTTGTTTATTTGTTTGTTTTGTAAGACCAATACTGGTTCTAGCGATGATTTTGTAAGTGTGAATCATGTGTTTTAAACAAAGAAAGAATTGCAAAGCCTAGAAACCAGGTGGTTCATATAATGGATCGCAAACACTTGAATTCTAGTTATTTTTCACTATTTTTAACTACAAGACAAATTATAACATTTTCTTAGAAATTATTAAAAATAACATATCATTAACAGTAATGTTTGCCACCCTGACTTTTGCACCAACCTTTTCTCTCATTTGGGCCAATTACTTACAGGAAGAACTGTGAACTGGGAGAATGGAACCGTGTGGCTCAGAATGCCAACACAAACACTGAATATGCAACAGCAAGGTGAAAATAGTAATGCAGGACTGTGTGGGTTTTACGTGGGAAGAAATGCCTATGGTTAGAAATAAATTCATGGAGGTTAAAATAATGTAGAGGAAGAACTATAGATTTATTCTGGGAAATAGATTAAAGATTGTAAAAAATAACATAAAATGAGATTTTGCAAAAGGAGATTTGGTTTTAAAGTCCAGACAAATAATTGACAAGAGGAAGTGAATAAACCATGATGGCAAAACCATGTGTATTAGGGAAGACAACATATCTGATACAAGGATAGTACATTAATTATCCATCTATATCCTCAGTCATATGTGTTCCAAATTTGATTTGAAAATATTTTCATTAGTATAAAAGAAAATGATGACCAAGCAAATAACATTAATTTAGTAAGTAAGTAAGAAAAAATAAGAGTGACCTTGGTTGATAATATTATGTACATAGATGAGGAATTTCTGCTGCAGGACAAAACAAACAGAAACCTTGTTTTGTATACAGCATAAATACCCATACACCTTGAGGGAATACGCTGATAGACATGAGAGCACAGGACTACAAGCTTAGAGAAAACTATGGTCATTTGTTTAGCATAATCCATGACAAAATGTTCTATATTCTACTTTAGCAAATACCAACTAGAATCGTAAACACTAGTAAGAGACCATCTAAGGAGTAAATATGGTATCTCCCATTCAGAACAACAAAAGTGTGAACACAACTAAAGACGCATGAAAACAGTTCAAAGAAAAAATAAACCATATTATGAACCTCGATTTCCATAGCCTTGGGACCAACGGAAATGAATGCTACTACTGCTACGACCAGTCATTCTGAAAGAGATCACACTATAGGGTTCTGGGTAGAGTGTGATGAAAATGTGTAGTGAAACTGAGAATCATTTAAAAAGACCAGACTTACGACTGTTCAGATTGGGAGTGGTAGAGCCCCTGAGACTATGGCCCTTAGATACCCTTCTCCTTTAGAATTGAACTCACTCTCATGCTTTTTGGGCATCTGATAGATAAGCCTAAGGAGAACGATAGCAACCTACATAATTAAAAGAGCAGCATGTTCCCAGGAATAAAGTTCAAAATGCAACAAGGGGAAGGGAAGGAGGATGAAGCTATAAGGGAAATAAAGGGAGGAAGTGGAGAATGTTATTATATTTTAGGAATTGCAATGAATGTCACATCATAAAAAGTGTATGGAGTGTTAAAGGGAAAATCAAAGGTATATGTAAACTTTCACCAAATTCGAATAATTTTTAAAGGAAAATTTTTAAACCAACCAAAATACCTCATTGAGAATTGAACAGAATTTTTAGAGGGAGAATTTTACCTTATGCAATTAGAAGTTTGCATGAGATAAGTAATGGGTTTTATTGTGTTTTTATGGAAGGATGAATACAAACCAAGATAAATCCTTACTGACCATACTGTAAAGAAATGAGGCTCCCAACTTTGATAGCGACTTGTTATATAGAAGATCCCAGGATGATGGAATGCTCTTCACTCAACCACTAACTTAAAAGTGGATGGTTCAAACCCACTGTGTTTGGCGGAGTTCTCCTGAGAATCAAACCTAGGACACCTATGATTATATATCTACAGGGGGAAGGAATATAACAGCTAATTAGTCCACTCAGCAGTATAGAGGGCGAAGTTCAACTCATTTCATGGAACAGTTAATATACTGGAAGTCCTTCAACTCATGTGGCCTCCCGCGTGCAAAGTACAGGAAGCAGACAGCAGAATCCTCCTTCCGGAAAGACAGACAGGGGTCAGCAACAGTCAGTAGCTATGAAGCTGAGCAAAACAATCCCAGATGGGATATAGAACTCAAGCAATGCAAGGCGACATACACAAGCCTCAAGCTCTCAAGTGAAGTACGCACCAGCAGCATGGCAAAGCAAGTCTCTAAGGAGCCTCAAGCACTTGCCACACTATCCACTGGTTGGCTTGATCCACAAGTAATATAGTACACAGGTTGAGGCAGAGAACTGAAGAAGCAGCATGCTGGTTCAATCTCCAGAAAGCAAGAGAGATGGGGGTGGGCCTTAAAGAGCCACTTACCTCTTTGCCCTTCCATCTAATTACAACCTGATTAATACCACATGTTCCTATTGACCAAATTGGCACAATAAACCTAAATATCACACCACCTAGTGTGTCCATGGAAGACCTGATGATTTGTTCTTTCAGGTTTACAGTCAAGCAAATCATACATCACCATGAGTTGAAATTGGCTAGTTGACTAGTTGGCAACTGATTTGGTTTTTGTTTTGTCTTTTTATATTTTTGTTTCATTGGCATCTCTACTGTAGTAGTTACATAATCTGTTGTCAATTTGAGAGGATTAAGAATGAAGGGGTGGGGTTTAGCTAGAGATTGGTATTGGACATATGGGCAATATTGGATTTATGGACTTGATCTGGATTTTTTTTCAATATTCAACTGCTCTTTATATAAACCTCTTTCTTATACACATGATTCTCCCTGCATTTGTTTCTCTACTCTACCTAGACTAACACATTATGATAGCTTGGGAGTGGGGCACTAGAGAAACATATTGTGAAGATGGAGGTTTCATGCTTGTTTGATCTCTGCCTCATGCTAGTTTTTCTTCTTTGGCTAGCCAGAAGTCAGATAGGGTCACATAGTTTACTGGGTTGTTTTCTGGAAAAAAATATGGGAAGTTAAAGTTTTGTGTGGCTGTAGTCTTTGGCTATTCCTGTGTGAAATAGCAAAAATGAATGTCATTAATGTATATTTTTGTAAGTCCCCTTACCTAGACCCATTAAAATGTGATCTTTAAATGGGTTTAAGACATGCCTGCAAAGAAGGCTCGGAAAAGATAAGCCCCATCCCAGAACTCAGGATATTTGCATTCCAAGAGCCTTGTCTAGGAGATTGTTGACTGAAGAAAAAAGGAAATCTTTGGATTTCTGAAGTTTGAACTAGTGGTTTTTGTCAGGAGGTAGAAAAAGTCTAGAACCATGCCGGAAACTCCTCTCTAGGACAGAAAGTTAAAGGGAGCCTGTGGACAGGTTGAAATGCTTGCTAGGTGACCACCTGGATCTACTTGTTGAGTGGAAGTGAGAGAATTGCAGCAGTAGAGAGAAAGATTGAGTCTGGCATTGACACCCATGGACCTGGTTTACAAGGAACTAGAGAAGAATTCGAGAGCAGGTTGACTGGTCTCATTATGACCTAGCACAAGGGGGTTAGACTTGTTGAGAATTTGTGATGAGCCCAAGATCTAAAGGAGAGGCAACCAATGGACACCCTGATGAGGCTAAGTGAGGCAGCCCACATTGAGTTGACCAGAACCCGACCAGATGAAAAGAAGATTGTTTAGCCTTTGAACTGATACATATTGCTGCGGACTTTATGGACAGCCTGTCCTGATTTGACTTTGCTTATGGATGCGGACTTCACAAGGTTCCAACTGGAATGAAGATTCTTCACATTAAATAATACAATTGTCTCCTCAGAGGACTGGGTTGATGTAAGTGGGCAGTATAGAAATTGGATACCCCAAATTGGGCAGCTAAAGGCATGAAGTGCCTGACTTACAAACCTTCTTGGTGGGGAAATATATCCATAGAATTATAAGATTGAGATGTAGGTTTTACTTAACTGCAATTGTTAGGCATAGGATATTTTTGTTTTGTTCACTTATAGAATGTTATGTTTAAATGAGGGTGGCACATATCGAATTGTATACATTTTAGTTTTATCCTGTTAGGTACAGATATGATTTTAGTATTGTCTGTTTGAAAATTGTATATGGCTAAAGAATTGTACGAAAGTACCAAATTGGCAAGAGGTGATCTGTGATAGTTATATAATCTGTTGTCTATTTCAGAGGCTTGAGTGAAGAGGTGGAATTTAGCCTGTCAATCAGATTGCAATTTGATAGCCTCATTTGGAGGTGCTAAGGAGATAAATAGCTCATTGGAGGTGGGACACGAGCTCACTCCCTGAGAGACTCTCTACTGACAAGACGCATGGGACTATGCTGATGGCAGTTAGAGCCCTGGAACTGGAGGAGCCACCTGAAGACCCAAACCAGTGCTGAGATGCTTCCAATGCCATTAGATGCACAAGACTTCCTACCCACTAGCCTGTGATCTTTCTGCATTCAGCGTCATTGCACATTGCATGTGTTCCATGAGTCTGAAGAGGACTTTACAGATTGGTATTGGACATATGGGCTAATATAGGATTTATGGACTTAATTTGGACTGGGCTGGGATATTTTCTCAATATTCAACTGCGTTGTCTCTACGAATTTGTCTCTATGAATTAGTTTCTCTACTCTACCCAGACTAATACATCTACCAAGTGTACTTATTGTTAAAACACTATAGACTCAATATTGTGTCTCCTAACTATTTCAACATAAAATATATTAATTTGGAGTTTTTTATAGATAGGTTTATGATCTGTGGAAGATTAGTATTTGTGAATAACTTAAAAATCATAGATTAATTAAAGAACATTAGCTATAGCTGTCATCACTTTTCCAAACTTATCTTTAACATACTGATAAGGCACAGACTAGTTACTAAATGATAATAATCTTAATCTAAAGTATTTATATAATAACACACATACGCCATACATCACTTAAGATTCATTATATGTTATGTGATTGGCATGGTTTGAATTCAAGTGAGAAACAAAAAGTTTAAGGAAAATTTCAATCACTTTTAATTTCCCTTGTCCAGTAACCTTTTGAATCTCCTGGTGAATTAGTTAGTTCATTGTGCCAACCTGGCTGATAAACACATGTGGGGTTAATTGAAAGGTGGAGGGATAAATGACTTGGTGAACCTTGCCTTTCTAGTTCTCCAGTCTCTTGCTTTGTGATGGTCACACCAGGGGTGCAGCTGCCTTAGCAGTTCCCTGCTTCAGCTTGCAAGGCTGACATCCTGCAAGACACCCACAAGGAAAAGCCACATAGACCTACCCCGAAGCAGCCTTGGCTGCTGGAGCACCCATGTGGAGAGCCCTGCCAGCGCTGAGATGTTTACACATTCACTGACTCAGCTTTCCTCCTGCAGTCGGCGTCATTGGCTATTTTGTGAGATAGAGGAGGACTTTGTGGATTGGTGTTGGACATATGGATTAATGGGTTAATGTTGGACTTGTGGGCTTGGGCAGCACTGGGTTGGGATGTTTTCTTGATGCACAGTTAACCTTTATATAAAACTTTTTGTGGTTTTTGTGGATTTTCTGTGGATTTGTTTCTCTAAAGCACCCAGACTAATACACCTGGTATTACACACTTGACTGCACAGGACTAAGTCAGATTTCATTCCTATAAATATCTTAAGTTGAATCTGCACATAAGGGTTGTCAGGTAATTATGGTCATCTATAAAGACAGTCAAATATTCATCTTAGTAGATATTGTAGCTTTTAGGCACAAAAATGATTAAACTTTATACATAATTATACATTCATACTAAACCTTTATACATAACTACATGTTAATAATAATTTAATATATGTTGCACACCAGTGCCTCTTTGTTATTTAAACAGTTATATGGATTTCAGATGTGTAATATTATAGTTTTGCAGGCTTTGGCATCATCAATATATAATCAGATACTGACTGGTAGGATCTGACTATTATTATTATGGCGTCATACAGTTGGAATTCTTGATTTTGTTGCTAGGTGCTAGGGAGTCAGTTCCAACTTATACTGACCATGCATACAACACAACAATTAAATTGTGCCCAGGCTTGCACCTTTCTCAGAAAATTTTATTTGCTTCAGCATGTTGTCATAGCCATTTTATCAATTCATCTCTCCAAGGACCTTCCTCTTTTTTAATGTCCTCCTATTTTATCAAGCGTAATATTCTTTTGGATGGACTCTTTCCTGATAATATATTCATGAGACAAAATTTTGCCATGCTTGCCTCTAAGGAATGTTCGTTTTGTACTTCTTCCAAGATAGATTTGTTTAGACTTATGGCAGTTCATGGTACTTTCAATATTCTTTGCCCAAACCATAATTTGAACACACCAATTTTCCTCATTCTTCCTTATTCACTGTCCAACATTAACATGCATATGAGGGGAGGGGAAAGACCAGGGCTTGGGTCAAGTGCCTCTTAGTCTTCAAAGTGATATATCTGCTCTTCAGACTTTTAAAAAATATGGCGCAGCAGATTTATCTAATTTAATGCATCTTTTGAGCTCTTGAATGTGGCTTCCATGAGCATTGACTGTGGATCTAAGCAAGATGAAACGCTTGCCATCTTTAATATCTTCTCTCTGAGTATCATGGTGTTACCTATTGGTTAAGTAGTGAGATTTTACTTTACATTGAGTTTAATCCATATGAAGGCTGTAATCTATTATCTTTACCAGCAAGTGCTTCGCGTCCTCTTCACATTTAGCTAGCAAAGTTGTGTCATCTATATATTCAGGTTGTTATTAAGTCTCCCTCCAATATTGATTCTTTGCTTTTCCTGACAGACCAGCTTGTCAGATTATTTGGTCAGCATATAATACAAATTCAATAAGTATGGTAAAATGATACAACCCTGAAGCACATGATTTCTGATTTTATACCATGCAGTATTCCCTTGTTCTACTTGAATAACTGCCTTTTGGTCCATTTTCAAGTCCACTATGAGCACAATAAAGTTTAATGATGTTCATAATTTGTTATAACCCACAAATATTTGCATAATCAATACAACACAGTAAAGATGTTGCGGGGATTCTCTTCTTTGAGCCAAGATCCAATGATATCCCTTGTTCTACCACCACTTCTAAACCTGACTTGAATTTCTGGCAACTCCCTTCTAATATACTGATCTAACTGTTGTTGACAGATCTTCAGAATAAGTATCACTAACATGTGATAATAATAATATTGTTCTATGATTTTCCATTCTGTGTGATTACCTCTATTTGAGATAGGTACAAATATGGATCTCTTCCAGTTGGTTAACCAGGTATCTGTCTTCCAAATGTCTTGGCATAAACAAGTGAGTGTTTCCAGTATTTTATCAATGTGTTGCAACATTTTAATTGGTATTCCCTCAGTTCCTAGAGCTTTCTTTCAGTTCAGCTTGGAGTTCTTCCTTCAGTACTCTGATTCTTGACAATATATTACCTCTTGAAATAATTGAATGTCATATATATATCATGAGTGTGTATTTCTTTCAATTTTTGATTCTTCCAATATTATTAAATATTTGCATGATATGATTAGGTGTTGTCTAGATGGTTCTGAATCTTACATATGCTATGTAAAGTGAATATAATACCAACTCATCCAGAGCCATCCTCACAATCCCTCTTACGTTTAAGAGTACAATTGTCGACACTGTGTCAATTCACCTCCTTGAGGATCTTCCTCTTTTTCATTGACCCTCTATTTTGTCAAGTATGATTATTTCACCAGAACATGTTCACCGTGCATAGTATGCAACATATGTGAGATGAAATCTAACCATCCCCACTTCTAAGAAGCTGTCTGGTTGTGTTGGAGACCAGCTCCCACACCGAATGGGTCCTAGTGGGCAGTTACTTAATTGAAGGGTAAATTAAAGAGCCATCAGACAAAGCATTCAAGCGCTCACCTCTCCCATGGTGATCAGAATCAGAATGAGGGAGGAAAACATTTTCTCATAAGCTTATATAATCTTGGGCATGTAAGTCACATCATACACATACATAATAGGAAGGGGTTATATTGGAGTCATATATGTTACAGGAGTAGGATGAGCTAGGGGTATTCATGCAATAGGAAGGGGAGGCACTAGAGGCATAGATGTGATAGAAAGAAACATATGTAACAAGATGGACAGGTTCTAGAGTTAAGATGTTGGCCTAACTTGGTCATTTCTGAGCTGCCTTGACCATATGTGTCCCTGAGCATTTCTCCAGGGAAACAATCTGTGATCCTTATCAGATCCATATCCCTACATAGGATGGGACAAACAATGGGATTTGTTAGCTCCCAATGGCAGACAACCTCCAGGCAGATAGCCTTCAAGCACTTAACTTTCAAGAGTATAATAGCAACCATGTGCTTGGCATTATGATGGCGGACATCCTGGGAAGTAAGGAAACAGCTTTTATTTAGGGGAATGTGACTGGGATGCAGCTCCAAGCCATGAATGTGAAGACCTCCCTCCACTAGGGTCTCAGCTTCCCAGACTCTCAAAATATGAAAATAGAGAATTTTTTTGGCAAACACTCTCTTCCCAGTTCTCAGTTACCCACATGGTGGTACTTCTTCAAAACCAGATATGCTCATTCTCCTGGCAATCAATGGCATATTTAATAATCGACAAGAATGAGCTAATTCAGAACATAATTTCTTCATCAGTTTTACTTATTAATTGTCCAACTTTTGCATCCATATGGCATAATTAATAATGTCATAGCTTAGGTTAGGCATACCTTAGTCTTCAAAGTTACATTGTTGCTTTATAACACATTAAATGGATACTTTTCTCCAGATTTTCCCAATACAATATGCTGTTATATATTCTGGCTGTTGAGTTCTTCCTTCAATATCAATGAAACTTGATCATAAATTACCACCTGAAAACATTGAATTTTGACCAATTATTTTGGGTACAGTGACCCTCTGTATTCCTTTTATCTCTTTTAATATTATCTGCATCACACAAATTTTCCCGTAGGATCTGCAGACTTTTATGTTTTAAAATATATAGATCTCATATTATTTAATCCAATGAGCATGTCTCTGTAGAATTGCTAATGATTAGATATGGTTTAGGAATTATAAATATTTGTTTATATTTTATATAGTTATATGGTCACCATCAACCTGTACCATAACTTGAGGAATGAAGATTAAGTAATGATACCACAGTAAACAGTGGATGTGTTTTTGGTAATTTTACCTATGCTACAACAAAGAATTGTAAATAAAGTTGTTCAGTTCATAGACAACTGTCTCTAAAAGCATATCAAACTATCCTTATTATCTTAATTCCCATTAACATAACAAAATCGAGCTAATGATTATATGTTATATATTTCTTTAACTATTTTGTTCAAAGTTCAAATTAATTAGCATCTTTATTGTGTAAGACTAACATAGATTTATCATTAATTCAATCATTATTTCTATAATCTGAAATTAAATTGCTAAATGTTCTATTTTGTGGTCCTGTTTATCTAGAAT
>NW_022111369.1:92278864-92280534 GCF_000313985.2 Echinops telfairi
ATTAGTCATGGGACAAAGCTAGAAATCTATAATAGAGAAGTTTTCTGCATTGAGTACAGTCAAAATGGGTGATTTGATGATGGTATAGATTAAAGCTTAAACCCATGGCAGGCAATAAATGTTTATTGCGTATTTAACACAGTGAATGTGTAATACGTTTGAACAACTACTACATAAAGGTATTTTCTTAGAGAAATATCTTTCTATTCTGAACTATGGATACATCATTTTCAGAATGGCTCATTCACACACGCATTTTCAGAATGGATTACACACACGCGCGCGTGCACACACATATATATTTGCATAGCACGAGTCATGTGTGGGTATATAGACAGGTACATTGTTGTTAGGTGGCCTACAGTCAACTGGAATTCATAGTGACTTTATGTACAGCACAACCAAAATAGCATTTTCTTGTGCCACCCTTCTGATTGTTATTATGCTGTAACCCATGAATTGCAGTCCCTGTACCAACCCATCACAAGAAGGGTCTTCTTTTTCAACGCCCCTCTCTCTGGAGAAGGACATCATGTTTTGTAAAGTGGAGGCGGAAGTTAAAAATATAAAGGCCCTAATGAGCTGGATTGACACCCTAACAAAAACAATGGGCTTAAACATAAGAACGATTTTATTGATGGAGCAAGACCCGGCAGTTTTGTTCTGTTCTACATGAATCGATTGGAAGGAACCGAGCACCAATAATTACTTCACCAAACTTAATGTTCTTTATTACGGAATAATCTCACCTGATAACCTGTAGAAGTACATGAGATAAACTCTTGCTTCCTCTTTTCTAAAAAGTATCCTGGCTGTACGTCTACCAAGACAGGTCAAGTTGTTATTTTACTCAGTTCATGAGATCTTCAATATTGCTTGTCAACACTGTAATTTAAGCACAGTAACTCTTCCTTGGTCCTACTTATTCTTTGTCAAGCTTTCAAGTGCATGTGAGGTGATTGAAAATATAATGCTTGGCTCAGGCACACCTTAGTCTTCAAAATGGCAATTTTACTCTTTAAGTTCCTAAGCTTTTTAATAATCTGAATGTAGATGTACACAGTAAGAATCTAGAAACGTTAGAAAACTTCCAAAATGAAATGGAACACAAAAGCAATGGCATAAAATGGACTGATATTGACCATTTTGAATAAAAACAATCACATGGTTTACTATGCTTGGAATAACACAATCAAGAGCAATGGCATGGCATTTATTGCCAAAAAGGATATTTCAAGATCTAACATGAAAGACAATGCTGTTCATGATATGATCTGTCTATCCATTTACATGGAAATCCAGTCAACACAACTATCATTCAAATTTATACACCAACCACTGAAGCTCCTGCTGAAGATGTTGAAGAATTCTACAAAGTTCTTCAGGCTGAAATTGATCAAACTTGCAATCAAGATGCATTGAAAAGTATGGGGCACTGGTATGCCAAAAATTGAATTAAAAAGAAGGAATTTTAATTAGAAATATTATCTTGACAATAGAAATTAAGCTGGAGATCACATGATAAAATTTTGCAAGATCAATGACTTTTTCATAGCAAATATCTTTTTTTCAACAATGCAAAAGCAGTCTCGGATTTCTTCAGATGGAATATACAGAAATCATATTGATTATACTTTTATGAAGATGATGGAGAAGCTTAAAATTAGCAG
>NW_022111369.1:92290217-92290991 GCF_000313985.2 Echinops telfairi
TTGTCTGATGGCCTGATGAACGGAAACAGAACACTTTGGGAGATAGTACCAGAGGAGGGGACCCTCACTTGGGAGCCCATTCCAAATGTAAATATAAAGAAGCTGCCTTCTTGGGAGAAATATGGCCAAATCACTCCTTCGAGGCCAGAATGGCAATATTTCATCTTAAACACTGTGAAAATTTTGTCAGGACCATCTAGTCCCTGGACAATGATATCGTGTGGGTAAAGTAGAGGGACATTGACAACAAGGAAAGCTCTCAAGGAGATGGATGGACACAAGTGGCTGCAACCGAGAACTCAGGGAGAGTGTGCGGGACTGTGCATTGTCTTGTTGTGTTATGCACAGGGTCACTATGGGTTGGAAATGACCTGATGGTACCTAACAACAACAAGAAGATGCAACCACTAACTATACATACCACTCAAGTAACAAATCTTTCCAGATGCACAGTTGATTCCATAGCTTCAAATGACACTGCTAATGCTCTGAGACAAAAAATAGTATACATCAGTATGACTGAATTAAGTTGAAAAGAGAGTTGGCAAAGGTATGTAAGACATCTAAAACCATGGTAAGAGTATTTCTGTAAATCACCAATAAATGCATAGAAAATAACCATAATGGATAGAGATTACATTCCTCAATCAGGTTGTGATACAGTGATGGCCTACATGCTGGTGTGACACTTGAAAATATGATACCAGTATTTCAAATATCAGCAAGGCTATGATGAACAGATTTCAGAACACCAGTTTAAGGCAAGTAAGGAAG
>NW_022111369.1:92291881-92293713 GCF_000313985.2 Echinops telfairi
CATCTCCCTCAAGTGCCATTGGTTCTTGTTCATTCTCAAGTGCTACCTCTTGAAATGGTTCAATATCAACTAGTTCTATTAGTGCTTATATTCAATTATCTTCACTAATACCCTAATTCGAAGGCATTAATTATTATTCAGTATTCTATTTTAATTGTCCAGTTTCCACTCATATGTAGTGCATATGAAAATATTATGGTTTGGATCAGGCACACTATATTCCCCAAAGCGATAACTTTGCCCTTAGCATTTTAAAAGATCTTTTACATCAAAGAACTGCCCAAGATCCAAGCCCAATTCCCAAAATGACATGGGATGAGGCATAGAATGTCTAATGTTAAATGGATATTAAATGAAAACAGAGAATACAAAAAAATATATTTTCTTATGTTTTATTGACTATTCAAAGATATACAACCTTGTGTCTTACAACAATAGATAAGATTGTACAGAATAAGAATCCAGGATGCTTAATTATGATCATGTAGACAGAACATGAATATAGACCAATAAGCCATCATTTAAGTAGAACAAGAGTTTACTGGGTTTTGTTTATTTTGTTTTAGTTTAGATCATGGAAAGTGTGCCTTAATGTTGTATCCTTTCACCATACTTTTATAGTCTATATTCTGAACATAGAACAAGTGAACAAGAACACAGTACCAACAGTTCAGGGAGACTGGTTGCTGTTGTGTAGCTTGACTCACTGGAATCTTGTCAACAACAGAAAGAAAAGTTACTTGGTCCTGAACCATGCTCATAATTTTTTTTTTTAAACCATGGTTACAACCTATAGAATCTTCCTCTTCTTCACTGACTATAAACTTTAATAAGCATAGTATCCTTTTCCAGCACAAGCTACTCCTGATAATTTAGCTAAAGTGTGTAAGATTCAGTCTTGCCATCCTTACTTCTAAGGAGCAGTGCAGCTATCTGCTTCTACAAGATGTATTTGTTCTTTGGCAGTCAATGCTATATTTAATATTCATTGCCAACCCCGTAATTCAATTTAATAAAATCTTCTCAGGTCTTCCTTGTTCATTGTCCAAATTCCCATGAATATTAAGTGACTGAATATACATTGACAAAGGTCAGGCAAACCTAGTCATCAAAGTGGAATTTTTGTCCTTTTACACTTTAAAGTGGTGTTTAGCAGAAGATTTGTCAAGTGCAATATATCATTTGATTTGTTGGATGCTTCTTTCATAAATATTGATTGTGAATGCAAGTAATATAAAATTCTTTATGTCAATCTTTTCTTCATTTTTTATGATGTTGTATGTTGATTCAGTTGTGACAATTTTGTTTTCTTTACATTGAGCTGCAATCTATACTGAAAGCTGTAGTCATTGATATACATTAGTAAGTGCTTCAATCCTCTTAGCTTTCAGGAAACAAGGTTATGTTATCTGCATATAGCAGATTGTTAGGGAGCTTTCCTCCGATCGTGAGGATTCACTCTTCTTCATTCAATTTTCAATATTATTTGTTTCATTCAATATTCAATGTTATTTTCAAATTTTATTCGCTTCATTCAATTTTCAATATTATTTACATAGAATAAGGATGGTGAAAAGATACAGCCCTGACATATACATTTCCTGAATGTAAACCATTCATTCAGTATTTCCATGTTAAGTTGAATGACTGCTTCTAGGACTGTATATATGAACAATATTAAATGATCTGGAAATCCTTTTTTTCACAGTGTTATCCATAGTTTGTTATAATTCACATAGTTGAAAGCCTTTGCATAATCAATAAAACACAGTAAAACTCTTTCTTGTATTCTCTACATTCAACCAAGATCCACTTGATGTCAGAATTAATAT
>NW_022111369.1:92294410-92314437 GCF_000313985.2 Echinops telfairi
AATATTGACTACTGAAAGTGAGGAAGACATTTCACAGGTTAAAAATACAAAACAAAACAAAAATTCATTACCACTGAGTTAAATCTGACTCTTAATGGCATTATAGGATAAGATAGAACTGCCTTTGTGGGTTTACAAGACTGTGATTCTTGACCAGAGTGGAAAGCTACATTTTTCTCCCTCAGAGTGGCTTGTGGTTTAGGACTGCTGATCTTGTGGTTAACAAACTGTGTTAGTCTGGGTATACTATACAAACAAATTCATAGACACTCATATGTGTATAAGAGCTTTATATACAAGAGCAATTGAATATTGAGAAAACATCCTAGACCAGTCCAGATCAAGTCCATAAATCCGATATTGGCCCATGTGTCAATATCAACCTATAAAGTCCTCTTCAGATTTACAAAACACATGCAATGACTTGAATACAGGTAGCTCACAGGCCAGAAGATGGAAAGTCTTGTGGATCCAATGGCAGTGGAAGCATCTCAGCATTGGCAGTCTCTCCACGTGCGTTCTTCAACTCCAGGGCTCTAGTGTAGCTCCATGTGTTTTGTCATAAAGAATGCCTCCCAAAGGTATGAGTGAGCGTCCCACCTTCAGCAAGCTATCTATCTCCTTCACGGCTCCAAATGAGGTCATCAAGCTGCAACCTGATTGACAGGCTCAATTCCACCCCTTCACTCTTAAGTCTCAAATCGACAACAGCTTAGGCAACTACCACAGACCACCCCTTGTCAATTTGACACTTTCACACAACTGTTTAACCATATATAATTTTCACACAAGCAATAATAAAATCATATCTGTACCTAACAGGATAAAACTAAAATTCATACAATACAATATGTGCAACCCTCATTTAAACATAACATATTTATACGTGAACTAAACAAAAATATCCTATGCCTAACAAATGCAGTTAAGTAACACCTATAACTTAATTCTATACTCCTATGAATTTAGTCCCCATCTAAGAAAGTGTGTAGGCCATCCACTTTACACCTTTATCTTCCCCATTTGGGGTATCCAATTTCTATACTGCCCACTTATATCAACCCAGTGTTCTGAAAAGAAATTCATGATCTTTGACATGAAGAATTTTCATTCCAGTTGGAAACTGGTGAATCCACACCCAAAAGCAACGTCAAATTAGGGCAGGCCCTGCATAAAGTCAGCAGCAATATGCACCAATTCCCAGGCTTACAAGTCTTCTCTTTATCTGGTAAAGTTCTGGTCGACTCTATATGGGCTGCCTCACTTAGCCTCAACAGAGTGACCATGGGTTGTTTTGCCTTTAGACCGTGGCCCCATCACAAATTCTCAATAACCCTAGTCTCCTTGTACTAGGTCATAAACTTCAGACCAGTAAACTGCTCTCATTTGCTCCTCTAGGTACTGTAAACCAGGTCAATGGGTGTCAGTGGCCAGACTCAATGCATTTCTTTATTGCTGCATTTCTCCCACTTCTACTCAACAAGTGGATCTCGGTGGTCACCTAGCAAGCATTTCACCCTGCTCAAAGTTCCCCTTAAATAGTTCAGTCCTACAGTGGAGAGTTTCTTTGGGGCTCTAGAGTTTTTCCAAAATCTGGTAAAAAAATAAATAAATAAATTCTAAATTAAAAAAGCCAGAGTTCCATTTTCTTCAATCTGCCAACTTCCCCTGTGGTAGTTATAAATTGTTTGTCAATTTGAGAGGATTAAGAGTGAAATGGTGGAGTCTAACCTGTCAATCAGGTAATAGCCAATTAAGCCTCTGTGTGGGTATAGCCTTCTCCTGAGGATTCTGGGAACGTCTATATTCCTCCTTACAGGCAGGAGACACTCACTCTGCGTTCAGTCCCTGTGAGACATTCTTGTTGACAAGCCACAAGGGAGACAGGCTGATGGCAGTCAGAGCCTCAGAGCTGAAGGAACCAATTGGAGACCCCTGCCAGCGCTGAGATGCCTCTACCACCATTGGATCCACAAGACTTTGCACCCACTGGCCTTTGATTATCATGCATTTGGTGTCCTTGTATGTGATTCATGAGTCTTAAGAGGAATTTATACTTTAGTATTGGACACATGGGCTAATATTGGACTTAAGGACTTGATCTGGACTGGTCTGGGTTTTTTCCCCCTCAATATTCAATATCTCTTGTACTGAAGTTCTTTCTTATGCAGATCTGAGTGTGTCTATGAATTTGTTTTCTAGGGTACCCAGACTAACACAGCCTCCTAGGCAAGTCTCTTGGAATGCAAATGTCCTGAATTCTCCAGAGCACAGAGTGGGGGCTTATATTTTCAGAGTCTTATTTGCAGGCAGGTCCTAACCCATTTAAAGATTCAAATTTTAATGGCTGAAGGCAAGGCTTACACACTCTCTATTTTCATACTTCCCAATAATCATTTCTATCAATAATTATATCAACAATTATAAGTAGAAGAGATCAGTATTTTTAAAAAGTAGATTCAGATTCATAAAACTCAATTCTTAAAACAGTCAGGTTCAATCCTTATTCATTTATCTTAATCCAGCTAAACAATTCTATTGATATAAAATACGGGATTAGGCTTCTGAAAGCATCAAGTCAGAGCCAGGCTTTATGTTAGACATTTTCACTATGCATCTCTGAGAAATTCAAATCGTGATTTTGCCCCCCGAGCTCAAAATATACATTAATCACATTCATTTTCTCTATTTCAAACAGGAATAACCAAAGGAAACAACCAAACAAAATAATCAAACCTTTAACTTATTCTTTCCATAAAACAACCCAGTAAACCACATGGACATATCTGACCTCTGGCTAGCCAAAAAAGAAAAAAAAAAACCATGAGGCAGAGGTCAAATAAATATCCATTCTCCATCTTTATGATTTGGTTGTCTAGTACCTCACTCCCAAAGTACCATAATGTGTTAATCTAGGTAGACTAGAGAAACAAATCTTTAGACACTCATATGTATAACAAAGAGCTTTACATACAAGAGCAATTGGATATTGGGAAAGCATCCCAGCCCAGTCCAGATCAAGTCCATAAGTCTTATATTAGCCCATATGTCTGATACCAATCTATAAAATCCTCTTCAGACTTAAGCAACACATGCAACGTCACAAATTCAGAAAGATCACAGGCCAATGGGTGGAAAATCTTGTGAATCCAGTAGCAGTGGAAGCATCTCAGTGCTAACGTGGGTCTCCACATGACTCCTTCATCAGCTCCAGGGCTCTAGTGTAGCTCCATGTGTCTTGTCATCAGCTATTTCTCACATGGAATGAGCAAATGTCTTGCCTCCAGCTAGCTCCTTTGCGGTTCCAAATGAGATCATCAAGTGGCCACCTGATTGACAAGTTAAATGCCACTCTTTCACTCTTAAGTCTCAAATTGTAACTACCCCATGGCTCAAAGTGTAAAAATGTTTATGTAATCAAAGGTTATAATGCTAATTGCACACTTTTTATCAACATCATAATAGGTGGATCTCAGCAGATGAAGCACACAGAAATCAAACTGATTATATCTGTGGAACAAGCTAATAGAAAAGCTCAATATCATCAGCCAAAATAAGACCAGAAGTCTACCATGAAAATGGCTATCAATTGTTCATATGCAAGTTCAAATTGAAGCTGAAAAAAGGTTTTTGCATAATCATAAGTGGCAAAGTATGAAATAGAGTACATCCCATTAGAATTGAAATAATCTCAAGAACAATTTGATATATTGAACATAATTAAGAAAAATCAGAGGAATTATGGGATGACACTAAGAATATAACACATGAAGAAATCAAATGGTAATTTTTAAAAAGATTCATAGGAAAAAAATAAAAGAGAAAAATAGATGTCCAAAGAGACTGAAAATTGATCCTAAAGATATAGTTGCTAAAGTGAATAGAAGAAATGATATAAAAAGTTGAATAAAAGATTTCAAAGGCAGCTCCATAAAATAAAGTATTGTTAAGAAATATGCAAAGACCTGGAATTAGGAAAACCATGGTAAGAATATTCTTATCATTTCTTAAACTGAAAAAAGCCTTAAAATCTTAAAGTCTCCAGTAGCAATATTGAAAGATTCTATATTGCAACATATTGAATTATTAATGATACATTAGAAGAGGGGGAGAAATACATATAATCCTTCCACAAAAAATGTATTGGTCCATAGTGAAACATTTTAGCAAAATTAATATGATCAAAATACAATAGTATTGAAGAAAGAAGTCTAAGGAGCAATAATGGCTTTTGCAAAAAATAATATTTCAGAAATTGATGGAAAGCCAAAATAATGTTTCAACAATTGGACCCATCATTGGAAGCGCTTACTTATCTAGGCCAAGAAATTTGAAGGAGTACCATTGACCAACTAGCTGGAAGACATCCATAGTTTTTCTCATTAAAATAAAAGATAACCTAACAAAATACAAACATAATCTAACAATTTCATTAAAATCACATGAAAGGAAAATCTTGATTAGAAAAGAAAAAAAATCAAAAGCTGCACATCTATAGAGAGCTGTCAGAAATTCAAGGCAGATTCAGAACAAGTTGTGGAACCTGGGGTATCAATGAAGACCTCAAACGGACCTTGGCTGAAATCAACATATGCCAGAAAAATGTCATTGCACTTTTTTGACTATGCAAACTCATCAGACCATGTGGATCCTAACAAATTATGGATAGCTTTGTAAAGAATGGGTATTTAAGAATATTTAATTATGCTCATGTGGTAACTGCACATGAGCAAAGAAGCAATCCTTAGAATAGAGTAAAAGGGATGCTACACAGTTTAAAATCAATAAATGGGTGCAAAGAGTTTGTATCCTTTTCCCATACTTATTCAGGAAGCATTCGAAGAAAATTATCAGAGGATCTAGACTAAATGAAGACAAATAATGAATCAGAATTGAAGGGAGGCTCAGTAATATTGATATACAGATGACATAACCTTGTTTACAGAAAATCAGGAGGACTTCAGTGTGGATTACACCTCAAAGTAAAGCAAAGAGAAATCAAAATCCCTTACAGCTAGACCAATACACATCATCATGATAAATGAAGAAAAAATTGAATTTATCAAACAAGTCATTATTTTAGATCAATAATAAACATTCATGGAAGTAGAAGACAAAAATCAAATCACTTATTGGACAAATGTGGTGCAATAAACATCTATAAAGTGTCAAATTTATATATTTTATTTATAAAGACAAATTCATATATTTTTAATTATGGTCTTGATTAAGAATATTGACTATAAAATGGACTGCAAGAAGAACAAACCTATCTATATTGGAAGAAGTTCAACCAAAGTGTTCTGTAGAAGCAATGTGCATAGACGTGTTCTTTACCCACTTATGTACTTCAAACATGCTATTTGGAGAGATTTGTTCTTGGAGAGGACACCGTCCTCATTAAACGAAGGGGTCACAGAAAAAGATACATGTCTCAAGGGTAGGAATTGATACAGTGGCTACAACTTTGGACTTAATCATAAAATCAATTTTGAGTATGGCAGGGTAGTGATTGGTTCTGTTTTACTTAGGGCCCTTGTAGATTTGAATCAACTTGATGGTATGTTAAAACGTTTTCCCAAAGAATTCTGTACTCTTTGACGTACACTAAATCAGAACAACAGTTTTACCATCTTCAAGGGACTCAAATCATGTTCCTCTCAAATTTTCTGGGAACAAAAATAAAATTTCCAAAAGGCAAGATTATAAAGTTGCAGAGGACTTGAGTAAGATTTCCCAAAGAAATTAGTGTAGGTAATTTGGCTACCCTCAAATAACAAACAAGTGCTTTTTCAGGTGGGGAAAATATCCTTGTCTAAATAGCCTGACCTTTTCCTTACCAACGTAGTTTCAATTTTCATAAAACTTCTCCATAATAAACCACAATTTTTATTCTGTGTCATTCAGAAAAACCCTTCAAGATTAACCCTTTGGAATGTCAAAACATAGCTACCATAAATTTCTGTTTTTTTCATAACTCTTTTAAAATTCTTGATCCAGCTCAGAAAATTGTCTTTAGTGAGGCTGCATTCTCATAAACATGTTGCAAAGCTTTAATTCTGGAAGATGTCCAATTCAATTTTGTTAAAAATTTGATGTTACCTGTGAGGTGGTTACATAATCTGCTGTTAATTTGAGACTTAAGAGTGAAGGGGTGGAGTTTAGCCTGTCAATTGGGTTGCAATTGATTACCTCATTTGGAAGCACTAAGGAAATAAATGGCTCCCTGGAGGTTTACTCCCTGTGAGACATTCCTGACAAGAAGTCAGATGGAGTTAGCCAGAGCCTTGAGAGCTGGAGGAACCACATGGAGAACCCCACCAGTGTTGAGATGTTTTTACTGCCACTGGATCTACAAGATTTCCCTCCTACTGGTCTGTGATCTTCTTGAATTCAGCATTATAGTATTGATTCGTGAGTCTAAAGAGGAATTTATGGACTAGTATTGGATTTATGGGTTAATAATGGACTTATGGACTTGATCTGGATTGAGCTGGGATGTTCTCAATGTACAATTGTGCTCTTGTATATAAAACTCTTTCAAATATACACATGCGTGTCTCTGGACTTGTTTCTCTAGTCAGCCCAGCCTAATACAACATGCACCTCAAAATCATTTTTTTTCCAGAACACAAAATGTGTTCTTTTTTTTTTCCCCCAAGGCACATTAACATACGAAGACAAGGATATTACTGAGAAAACTTGTCTGCAGCTATCAACTGATTACAGCGCTTTTTAAAAAACTTTATTGTTATCTATTCTTATGCATTCATGAACTGGAATTTTAGCAGAAATGTTTTTTTACTTCTCCTTATAATTCATTTAATGTTGTATTAGGAGCAGTTAAATTGCTTCCAAATCAAAATGACCTTAAACAAGTCAGAAAGAAACATGCCTGGTCCTGAACCATCATCACAGTTGTTCTCATGTTTAAGCCCATTACTGCAGCGAATTCATCAATCCATCAGTTTGAAGGACTTCTTCTTTTACCCTGCCTCTGCACTTTAGTAAGCATGAGGTCCTTCTCCACTGACTAGTGTTTCCTGAAAATGTGAAGGCTTATTAGCCGCCTGAGATGTGCATATACACTAGCTTCCTTGCAGAAAGCGAAGAGGACTGAACACATTAGGAAGGGAAACTCTGAAACCTGATAAAGGACTTTAAATAAGTCCCACAATTAACTTATATTGAATGAAGATGTTAAATACGCAACAGTTTCCCCTTTAGATAGGGAAAATTACAAGAGTTTGTACTCAGCATTGTAAGGAAGCTTCTAAGCAGTTAGAACTCCGAAAAAATGGCATGAAAAGTCAACACTGTGTTTTCAGAATAAGACTTGGTTTACCCTGTTGAGTAAATGTTGAATTGCTAACCCCAAGAGAGGCAGTTCAAACTCACCAAATTTTCAGTATAAGAAAGATGATGTTGTCTTCTGCCATAATTTTTACAGTCTAGGAAACCCTATACATATGATCACTAAGAGTCAGAATTGACTTTATGTCATTGGGGTTGACTTTGACTTTATAGCCACACGTGTAAGTATCTTATATACAGGAAAAAATAAGGAATACACACCAAAATATTATTCCGTAAGTGTGCAGTCGATTACAAGTTTAAGTTACTCTTTTTAAAAATATATATGTGTTTTATTTTAATAAATCATTTTATTGGGGGCTCTTACAGCTCTTACAACAATCTATACTTCAATTGTAACAAGCACATTTGTACATATGTTGCCATCAACATTTTCAAAATATTTTTTTCTGTTTGAGCCCTTGGTATTAGCTCCTCATTTTCCCCTCTCTCCCCCACTGCTGCCCACCCCAAAGGACCCCTGATAAATGATAAATTATGATTGTTTTCATATCTTATACCACCCCCTGTGTCCCTTCACCCATGTTACTGTTGTTCATCTCCCTGTGGAGGTGGGGGGTTGGAATTATACATCGATCATTGTAGTTGGTTCCCTGTTTCTCCCCTTTCTCCCCCACCTTCCCCTTGCCCTCATGGGGCATGGGCTCCTACGTTTGTCAATATTATATAAATCAGACTTATAGAAATACTATCGTATTCATAAAAATATGATGGGAGTTAGAGGTATAGCTATGAGGAACGTAGTCTGAGAATGTGACATGGGAAGGCTTCGTGCATAGGTAAAAACCCCTGAGAGAATGGAGGAGATGCTCACATTGAAAGGAAGAAACAGGAAGTATCATGGGTAGCCAAGTCCTCAGGGACCTTACTAAGGCAGAAAACTCAGTGGTTTGAATTTTATTCATACAATTTAAAATCACCTCCACCTATACAACTGAAATATCGTAAAATATTTAGGGTTTGCTGAACAAAATACAAAGTTCAAGCATACAGAGACCTGCATTTATCAATCATTACAGACACACATATGTGGATGTGGGGGTAGTCACACCAAACAAGTGACACTATTATTTTAAAAAGCAAAATAAAATTATGAGTGACATAGTGATGATATAAATAGATAACACTGATTGTGCAAAAAATATGCTAACAATAGTTGTGATTCTCTTGAGCTAGAAACTGAATAAATTCTTAATTTCTGATGAACCTCTTCTGTGATAAAATGCAAGTATACCTTTTTATGTTTCATTGAAATCTAATAGGCACTTTTGTAAAATACTTTGTTATTTGTCTTCATTTTGAAATTTTGGGCATAAAACAGAATATATCAGTTAATTGTATATTTGACTATTTAAAAGGCACTCAACTATGAATGAAGAAAAGCTATCTTCTCAACAATAATGTCATAGAATGGGTAACACTTGCAGAATCTTTAATTACTGATTGCATACAACTTTAAGAAGAAACAGCTACAAACATTTATGGATCATCAGAATGTGGCATATACAAAAAATAATTTAGGAAATTGTAAGTTGTTAAAAATGAAATGTATAAAATATTGATAACATAGACATTAGTAAGCTGAAATAAACTGATCATTTTGAATAACAATCAAATGATTTATTGTGACCTGAATGGCAAGTTCAGGAGGAAAGGTATCATTTAATATAATATAGTCTGTAACAGGATAACATCTATACACTTACAAAGAAAGCCATTTCATACAAATACTCAAATTTACACATCAACTGCTAAAGCTAATGATGAAGAAATTGAAGAATTTTTCCAACCTTTTTAGTCTAAAGTTGATCAGACATGCAGTCAATAGGCATTGATTACTATTTGTGATGGAAATGCAAAAACTAGAAACAGAGGGAACACTAGTTGGAAAATATGCTAGTGGTAATAGAAATATGCTAAGCTGGAGATTGTCTAACAGATTTTTACAAGGACAATGTCTTGTTCATTGCAAATACTTTTTTTTAAATGTAACACGGCAGCTACCTCATATGTGGATTTCAGTAGATAGAATACTACAATAGAAATCAAATTGACTCCATCTGTGGGACTAGAGATGGGGAAGCTCAATATTGGCAGTAGAAACAGGCTGGGTGCTAATTGTAGACCAAATGATAAATTAATACTCTATAAATTCATATTTAATTTGAAGAAAATTAAAATAAATCCACAAGAGTCAAAATGACATCTTGAGTATAAACCACCTCAATTTTGAGAACATCTCAAGGATATATTTGTTTCATTGAACTCTGATGGCACAAACTGTGGGATGGCATCAAATGATCATATATAAAGAAAACAAAAAGGAACTAAAAAAAGAAAAGGTCAAAGTGGATGTCAGATGAGATTCTGAAACTTGTTCTTGAACTTACCATATTTAAAGCAAAAAGGAACTCTGATGAAGGAAAGAGTTGAACATAAAATTTAAAAGGTCATCTGGGAAATAGAAACTATTATAATGAAATGCACATGGCTCTGTAGTTAAAAAATAAAAGAAAAACATGTTCAACATTTATCAAGTTGCAAGACATAAAGAAAAACTTCAAACCTTGAATTGCAATATCGAAAGATTCTGTGGGAAAAATATTGAATGACGTGGCAAGCATCAATGGAGCGCTAGTGGAGTAGTGGGTAATGTGTTCTGCTAACTACAAGGACAGCTGTTCAAAACCACAAGGTACGTAGGACTTTCTACTCTTGTCAATAGACAGAGTTTTGGAGACCAACAAGGGAGTTCTACCCTGTCTTATGGGATCACTATAAGTCAGAAATGATCCCATGGCATTGAGTTACTTAGGAGGAAATATCAAATGAAGATGCAAGGAATGCACTGAGCCAATGTACTGAATAGAACTTCTCTACATCCATTCATTGCAAGAGGTCATGTATGATCAAAAATAGATAGTGCTAAATGAAAAGGTCCAAGCTGGCCTGAAGAATTCGTGTAAAACAAAGTTCCAGGAACTTATAGAATACTTTCTTAGAGAGGGTTATCTAGAGAAAAAAACCCAGGACACTTAAGATTTTATATAGAATATATTGATAGATAGACAGATAGATACAACACGAATAAATAAAGTTAATTAGTCCACAGAGCAGTACAAATAGCTCAGTTCAACTCACTTCCATGAGACAGCTAATACACTAGCAGTCCTTCAACTCACGAGGGCTGCTGGGTGCAAGTCAAGGAAGCTGTCTTCTGTAGAGCAAATAGGCAGTCTGGCCATAGGCAGCAAGAAGCAGGGCAGGTCACCAACAATCAGCCAGATGACAGGGTCTGACAGTGCCCAACTCAAGTGATGTATACACCAACAGTGTGGTGAAGCAGGTCTTGAAGGAACCTCAAACTATAGTGACACGGTCCATGGGTTGGATGTCCCACAGGTAGTGTAGCTCACAAGTTGAGGCAGAGAACTAGCTAAAGTAGCCACACGCTGGTCTGATCATCAGAGAGCAAGAGACAGAAAGGCAAGGCACAACGAGTCATTTATCTCTTTGCCTTTTAATTAAACTGCAACCTTATTAATTCCACATGTGTTTATTGGCCAGCTTGGCACAATAAACTTACCTATCACAAATACTAATCAAAATGTTTCAACAAGCTGATAAAACACTGAAGGCATTTAATACTTGGCATTGAGCAATTTGAAAGACATTTAACTTGACAATCAACCAGAAAATATCCATATTTGTACCCATTACTAAGAATTCTGACCTGACAGAGTTCAAAGATTATCAAACAATATCATTAATGTCACATGGGTGTAAATTTTTACTGAAGATAATTTACAACAGTTTCTACAGTACAGCTAAAGGGAACTGCCAGAAATTCAAGCTGGATACAGAAAAGTATATAGAAAAATAATTATCATTGCTGATGTCAAATGAATGTTGGCTGGAAGTAGAGAATATCAGAAACATGGTTATTTGTATTTTATTGACTATACAAAGACCTTCGACTGGGTGCATCACAACAGTATATATAGCTTTGGGAAGAATGATACTTCTGGAACACTTTATTGTGCTCTGGCCCCATGAGCCAAGAGGTTTGAACAGATTAAGAAGCAAATATTTCATGGTTTAAAACCATTGAAGATGTGCATTCCTGGGTTGTATTCTTTCACTATAGTTAGTCAAAATTTTCTGAGAAAATAATCTGGGTTCCTGAGCTACATATATTTAAAAAAAACAGCTAGATATCCATTTTTGAGGAAGCTTATTAACATCGTGTGATAGGCAGATGAAACAATAGCTTGTTGAAAGACAAGAGTACTTGAAGCACTTACAGGTGAACATCAAATAGCTCTCAGTATGGCTTGCAACTTAGTGTAAAGGTAAAAAAAAGTCACAGCTGAAACAATGCTTATGAAAGCAACAGAAAACAAAAGACATATTGCACTGGGAAACTCTGGTGCTCAAGACCTATTTACACTGTTGAACTGTTAGAATGTCCCTTTGAGGATTAAGGTGTATCTGAATTAAGCCATGCTACTTAAAATATATTTCATATGCTTGTGAAATGTGGACTTTGAATAAAGAATCCCAAAGAAGAATTGGTACACTCAACTTATGGTGCTGGAAAAGACGATTTGAAGTATCCTGGACTGCCAGAAGAACAAACCAATCGGTCTTGAAAGAAGTACAGTTAGAATACTCCTTAAAAGTAAGGATGATGAGACTTAATCTCATGTATTCTAACATATTACTAGACAGATCAATCCCAAGATGAGGAAATCATGCTTGGTAAAACAGAGGGTTAGGAAAAAATGGAAAGACTCTCAGTAAGATAGAATTTCACAATGTCTTTATCAATGTATTCAAACAAACCAACAATGCTTGAGAATGGGGCAGGAAGGGGGAAGGTTTTGTTTTATTATACATATTGTCTCTATGAGTTGAAACCATCTTAGAAGCATCTGACAACACGACCTTAATTATAAACCAATGGTTGCTTTGCATAGAGGACCACTGTTTTTTAGGTCCTTTTTTTGATCGCAAAATATATTTACAATACTTTACAGGCACATAAAATTTTCTAACAATCAAGACTCTTTAAATTCTTATCACATATTTCCTATTTTTTTCTTCTCTGTTTACTCTTACTCTTTGTACATTTCCTAATCAAATTGTTCCCCACACTGTTTTAATGAAGAACCAAACCTATGCTGATGACTTTGACCCTTCAAAACAAATGCTTATTCCACTGAACACCAGTAGCTGATTTCTTCCATTTATTCATGATTAAGTTTTTTGTTCATTAAATCTCTATATAATGATTTATTGAAGATCCAATATGTTTTAAATATTTACAATCAGAATGTTCCTGAGAAGCAAGGAGGGATACACTTAGGCTAACTTACAATGAACAAGTTATCAGGAAAGAATAAACACCGGACAAGCATATCATGTTAATAAAATAGAGGGTGAGTAAAAGCAAGGGTATCCCGTAGTGAGATGCATTAGTACAATTACTATACCAAGAGACCACAGCATACTGATGATCATGAAGACACCATATGACCAGGTAACATTTTGTTCTGTTATACATAAATTTAGCATAAGTTAGAACCATCTCCATGATAGCAAACAACAACATTATAGGCAAAACATGCTAGAAATGGTCCTTGATTTCAGTCATCTTAATAGTTAAATCAGAGAATATTTGAAAAATAAATTAGAAGCATGGTAATAGTTAGAATTCCCTGATGAAGGATCCCATGGCATAGAGGTTACAGAAAAGCAAATGTGCATATTTGTGTTAGGCCAGGTTGACTAGCAAAACAAATCCAGTGACACTCATGTAAGTGCAAGAAAAGACTTAATATCAAGAAGTAATTGTATATCAGGAAAACATCCCAACCCAGTTCAATGCAAGTTCATAAGTCCAATCCTAGTCCATAAATTACTGTTCAGACTCACACACCCACATGCAATGAAGCAAAATGCAGGAAGATGACAGGCCAGTGGGTGAAAAGTCTTGTGGATCCAATGGCAGTGGAAGCATCACAGGGCTTTAGAAGGTCTAAGTGTGGCTGACAAACAGAAAGATAAAAGCAGAGAGAGGAGAAGTTCCCAGGACTCTCCTTCTGAGAATGGCATACCTACCAGGAGGTACCATCTGACTGTGACCTGATTGAGAAGTTAGATTCCACCCCTACACTTTTATATTTTCAAGTTGACAAGAAATTATGTAACTACTGTGATATTTATACACATGCACATATGTGTTTATGTATGTATAAATTGGTAGTTCCCAATTTACTACATATCTGACTTATGGTAGATTACACTTGCAATCATACTCCTGAAAAAAGCTAGGGGAATGTATGCAGAAATAATGGGAAATACAAGAAATGCTGGGTTATCTGAGCCTATTTTAAGCATTTGAACAGGGATTAATTCAAGGATAATAGGATGGAAAGGATTGGTAGAAAATTTCTCCATGTGGTAATAATGCTGAATTTAGAACTTGATGTTCACAAAGTGGAACAGCTCATAGATCATGCAGAAGGGAACTGATAAACCAGGATTTAATAGATTTTGAAGAGGGGAAAAAACGATGAAGATAAAAGAAATAATGAACAAATGGGAAGGAAGTTGCCCCAAATTGTTCCAGTGAAAAGATTAGCTTAAGTTTTTTTTCTAAGCTAAATCAGGGGCCCTGGTAGCTTTTAATATGGCCCCAAATCTTGCTCACTTTGAAACACTCACTTACATGAGTGTCACTGGATTTGTTTCACTAGTCAACCTGGCCTAACACAAAGCCTATAGGCAAATTTGGGAAGCACTGTGATATCAGTACACAATATATGAAGAAAATAATACAATTTCTATACAGACAATGCTCACAAATTTTCTGACTAGAAAATCCACCATTATTCCCAGGATACAGATGGGTTTGCACATAAGATTGTAACAACTGGAAAACAAATGCCAATATTTTCAATATTATCCAAAATCTTCTTTAGCATCAGAGTATATATACCTCTATCAATCTATCCAAGGTTTCAGGGAGGTATGGGTAGTGTATTATGAATCTCTATCCCAAATAATGAAAATTAAAGGCCCAGTTCTTAAGCCACTTATTTCAGCTCTATGGAGTCTCTGGACATTTCAGACATGAGCAAAACCTATTACCATGAGCTTCAGTCTCAAGTCATAATACCAGAGGCAACCATATTGTGCAATAATATGGGGTATTCATACGACTGAGTCCTCCAGAAACTGAAAAATGAATGATCCTACCAGATGAGAAGACATGAGCATATTTGTATATTACCATTGATTTAATAATTATGTATTGATTGTTACTTATTGTTACTGAAGTCTACTTTTACTAGGCACATGTGAACAATCCTCAACTACATGCTGGTACATGCTTTGCGTTTTTTATTTCTGTTTGAATGTCCTGATGCACAGTATTCTAGGTACCTAGATCCCCTCACTGATTTATAAAACCCTAAGTGAAAAGTATGTACATAGAATATATCATTTCATAGTTGCCCATCCAATATCCACTAAAATTCCATGGTTGTGCCGCACCTATCCATTATAAGAAGAAAATATCGACTTCCAGGAAGATGGCGACTGAGTAACACATACCAGAGGGACTCCGTAGAAATCAGCCTTGGAGAGTTGCTTAGAGGGAATTTCAGCACTGCTGGATCACAGGAAGAACATCATAAAGATAAGTAGGCACAGACCCACAAGGTTTTGAGGGGCTAGGGCCTTTAGGCTTACCACAGTGGAGGCCGACTAGGACTTAATCTTAGACCTGCCACTGTTTTGGCTGGAGCAGGGACCATTTGGAACCTGCACAGGGGCTTAATCTCAACACAGCCACAGCTTGTCACAGCCTGCCTTGGGTTAGGGACTAAGCCCTTGCAGCCGCACAGGCAGGGATCAGGGTTCAGCTACATTGTTACTTTTGTTTCCCTCTCTTCTCTTCTCTCTATCCCCCCACAATCTCAGCCGGCTTACTTTTTAATTTTTTTCCACCTTTGTTTGTCTCTTTCCTGTTTTCTCACACTTCACTGCTGACCTCTAGACCACTCCAATTAGCCTAGGGCATTTATGCCTGCCCCACACCCAGCCAGGTGAGCTCCACCCTGCAGCTAGCCCGAGACTGGGGAAAGTTCTGCTGACCTCCACCAGAGGACACTCTGCCCAACTTCTTACCACGGAATTCCTGCCTGTGTGCTGGAGGAGCTCTTATTTTTCCTCTGTCGTCCCATGTGACCGAGGGAACTTCCTCCTGCATACCTTAGTGCCTCACAAGGTCTAAGGCAGCTCAGAAAACACTTGTCAAGGTTCCAAGCTGCTGCAAGAACTTCTTCCCAACCTCCGCAACACCAAAGCAGGCAACCCACCAGCCTTCTGGGGCACTCCCCTGAGAGGGAACCCACAGGAGGATAAAGTGGTAGGTTAATTCCATAGTGAAATTAGCTGCAGAAAGTTTGAAGAAGCATTCCTACAAGTCTCCGAGAGAGAGCCAGTGCTGTTCAACTCCCTGGAAATGGCACCTGGATCCTCAAAAACGATGCAACGCAAACAGCCATCAGCCCCAACAACCTCAACAACAACAAAAAAACCCAGGAGAAACAAAAGGCAATGGTAGAAGATGTCCTGAGCATAATGACATGCATAGAAGAAGTAGACATTGAGCTGCCACACAAAGAAATTTTCAGAATGCTGCTTGGAGTCATACAGGATTTGAATGAAACAATACAGAAAAAGGATGAAATGCTAGAGGAGATAAAGGCCATACACCAAAGGAAAATACAAGAGCTTAGGGAGGAAATAATAAAAACCAGTAGCAGACACACAGACTTCGAGAATCAATTGGAGGAAGCAGAGAACTGCACCAGTGACTTGGAGGACAGCCAAGCAGACTTTAACAACATGAACAAAAATCTAATAAGAACATCAGAGAAGCTGAAGAAAACCTTATAGTTATGTCTGATGCTATGAATAGGAACAACATTAGAATTATTGGCTTACCAGAGGAAGACACAACAAAGAAGTCATCTGCACAATAGTGAGAGAATTCTTGGAGAAAAACTTCCCCAGTTTAATGAATGAAAACCAGGCAATCATTCAGGAGGCTGAAAGAACACCAGTTAGACTGTATCCCAAGAAGACGTCACCAAGGCTAAACTATCCAACTTTGAGGAAAAAGAGAAAATCATGAGAGCAGCTGGGGGGAAAAAATAAGAATATGCTGAGACCTATCAGCAGAAACTATGAAGAAGAGGAGAGAGTGGAGTAGCATATTTCAAAAATCGAAGGAAAACAGCACAATCCCAAGAATACTCTACCCAGCCAAATTATCGATCAAGATAGATGGAGAAGTAAGAGTCTGCCCAGATAAGGAAAAATTCAAAGAATACATTAGAAGAAACCCAGCCCTAGAAAAGATCCTTGCCAACCCAATATGGGGAGAAGAACAACTCTCACCAAGCATAAATAAGAGACTGCCACATAAAACAACCTCACCTAGAAGGCAACAAAGACAAAACAGACCCCAAGATAGCATTGGCTTAAGGATGGAAAGAAGTCAAGAATGATACACACACAACACACTAATGACAAAGGAATTTAGGAAAACACCTAACACAAGAGGTATAAGATGACATCACAGAGTCTGCACATGGAGATAATAACCCTGAATATCAATGGCTTGAATCCAGGCATTAAAAGACTGAGGCTAGCCGACAGGCTTAGAAAACACAACCCATCAATATTGCTGCCTATAGGAGACACATCTCAAGGCTATAGACAAAAATGGTCTGAGTATCAAAGGCTGGGGAAAAGTATATCAAGCAAACAGCAATTCAAAAAAAAGCAAGGGTTGCAATCCTAATCTCCGATAAAATTGACCTCAAAGTGCAAACCATAAAAAGAGTGAAGAAGGGACACTATATAATGCTCAAAGGCATGGTAGACAAATAACCACTTATCATTGTAAACATATATTCCCCGAATGAGAAACCTGCTAAATATGTCAACCAAACACTCCAAAAGATGAAAAAAACAAATCACAGACTCAACAATTTTAGTGGGTGACTTTAATACACAATCCTCTGAGAACGACAGATCACAGGGAAAGAAACTCAACAAGGAGGCTAGAGATCTAAACACTACAATTAGACAATTTGACATGACAGGTATTTACAAAGCTTTTCATCCAAATACAAAAATATATTCACTCTCTTCAAGCCTGCATGGCACATATTCTAAGGTAGACCACATTCTGGGATATGAGGTGAATCTACATAAATTTAAGTATATTGATAGTATACAGACCTCTCTCTCTGACCACTGTGCCATAAGGCTAGAAATTAACAAAAGGAAGATGAAGAAAACAAGAGCAAACAATTGGAGGTTGAATAACTCTCTATTGCAAAAGGAGTGCGTACTGGCATAGATTAGTGATGAAATTATGTAATTTCTAGAAACCAACGAGAATGAGAACATGACGTACCAAAACTTATGGGACACAGCAAAGGCAGTAATCAGACGAAGATTCATAGCAATACATGCACACCTGGGAACGGAAGAGAGACTAATGATTGATATGCTAGCACAAAATTTACAAGAACTAGAGCAGAGTCAGCAGGACAATCCTACTAGGAGCAAAAGAAAAGAAATTATAAAAATCAGGGCTGAGATTCAGAAGAGAGAAAATAGAAAACTATGGAAAAATTAATGCTGCTAAAAGTTGGTTCTTTGAAAGGATAAACAGAATAGACAGACCACTGGAAAACCTAACCAAAGAAAGGAGGGAAGAATTTTCAATAGCAAGAATAAGGGATGAAAGAGGGGACATTACGACAGACCCTAATGAAATCAAAGGGATAATTACACAGTACTACGAAGGATTGGACTCCAATAAATTCAACAACTTGAGAGACATGGACAAATTTTGGAAAAACAATCCCTCCCTAGACTGTCCCCAAAGGATGTCAAGAATCTCAACACTCTTAGCAATAGAAGAAATAGACAAGGTAATCAAGAGATTACCAACAAAAAATCCCCTGGACCAGATGGCTTCACTGGAGAATTCTACCAAGCATTTAGTGAAGAACTAACACCAATCCTACACAAACTCTTCCAGAACATAGAAAAGGATGGCAAACTCCCAAACTCCTCCTATGAAGCCAGTATAACTCTGATACCAAAACTGGGCAAGGATCCCACAAGAAATGAGAACTAAAGACCAATATCCCTAATGAACATCGATGCAAAAATCCTTAACAAAAGATTGGCCAATCGAATACAAAAGTATACAAAACAAATAATTCACCAAGACCAAGTGGGATTCATACCAGGAATGCAGGGATGATTCAACATATGAAAGACCATTAATATCATTTGCCACGTTGACATGAAAACTATAAGAACCACATGATAATATGATAATATCGATAGATGCAGAAAAAGCATTCAGAAACATCCAACACCAATTCCTGTTTAAGACACTTGAGCAGATATGAATGGAAGGAAAGTTCCTCAAGACAATACAAGCTATATATAAAAAACCAACAGCCAACGTGGTAGTCAATGGATAAAAAACTAATACAATCCCACTGAAAAAGGGAACCAGACAAGGATGCCCCTTGTCCCCACTCTTATTTAATATCGTGCTGGATGTTTTAGCTAACAGCATAAGGCAAAAAAAAGACATCAAAGGAATTCGTCTGGGGAAGGAAGAGGTGAAACTATTGTTATTTGCCGATGATTTCATTTTGTATATGGAAAATCCCCAAAGCTCCACAAAGGGAGTACTGGAAGCAATAGAGGAGTTTGGCAGAGTGCAGGATACAAGATTAACAACCAGAAGTCCATCGGACTGCTATAAACATTGGATAATACCACAGAAGAGGAAATAAAAAAGGTGGTACCCTTCACAATAGCCAAACACAAATTGAAATATCTAGGGATATACCTGACTAAAAGAACAAAAGATCTATATGGGGAAAACTACAGAACACTATTACAAGAAACCAAGAGTGACTTCAACAAATGGAAGAATATCCCATGCTCGTGGATTGGAAGACTCAATATAATCAAGATGTCAGTTTTGCCTAAGGCATTATATAAGTTTAATGCAATCCTGATACATTTACCCTCATCCTTCTTAAAAGAAATGGAAAAACTGATCACCAACTTCATATGGAGAGGGAAGAAACCCAGAATCAGGAGAGAACTCTTGAAGAAGAAGGATACAGTGGGAGGGCTTGCTTTACCTGACTTTAGCACATATTATACAGCCACAGTTGTCAAAACCACATGGTATTGGCACAGTGAGAGATACTCAGACCAATGGAAAAGAACTGAAAACCCAGAAATAAAATCATCAGCACATGTGCAACTGATCTTTGATAAGGACTCAAAACATATCGAATTGGAAGCAGACCAAATCTAGGGATACATATGGTAGACAACTAAAAAGGAGGTAGGGAAAGGAAAAAATAATAATAAAAAAGAAATAGATAGCAGGGGTACAGGGCACAAACCCACCCATGGGGAAGGTATTGTTTATATCTCCACAGGGAAAGAGGGAGCATACTTCAACCTAGTGCTCCAAGATGTGAATGCAACATGCCAGCATAGAGCAGGGAACCAGTGGAGAG
>NW_022111369.1:92316630-92317391 GCF_000313985.2 Echinops telfairi
CATTTTTCTTAATAAATAAGTTAAACAAAATTAATAATAATATGAAAATAACATTTTTTCTTCAGTATTATTTGGCTTATTTTTAGCTCAGATACAAGATTACAAGGAAATTTAGCCAATACAACTATTATTCGAATTTATGCACCAATCACTAAAGCAAACAATGTAGAAATTGAGTACATCATCAGTATAAAATTAATCAAATATGCAACAAAAATGCATTGACAATTATGGGTGATTAAAATGAAATGAAAGGGTTTAAAACCACGGTGAAGGATCAGGAAATCATGGCCTTCATGATAGAAATAGCTAGCTGAACATCACATGGTAGAATTTTTCAAGACCAACTACTTCTTCTTAGCAAATACCTTCTTTCAACAACACAGATGGAACCTATATACGTGGACTACTTCAGATGGAATATGTAGAAATCAAATTAACTACATCTGAGAAAAGAGACAATGAAGAAGTTCAATATCAGCAGCTAAAACCAGGCCAGGGGTTGACTGTGGCACCAAGTGTGATCGTTACATAATCTAGTGTCAATTTGGGACTGGAGAGGATTAAGAGTGAACGGGTGGAGTCTAGTCTGTCACTTGAGTTTTGGCCAATGAGCCCTCTGTGTGGGCACGGCCTTCTCCTGAGAATTCTGGGAAACCTTATATTTCTTCTCTGCTTATTTGTTGGGAGACATTGCAGTTGACAAGACACATTGTTGACTCACCCTGCTGTTTGCTGTCTGTGACCAGACTGTGTGCATT
>NW_022111369.1:92318554-92319544 GCF_000313985.2 Echinops telfairi
ACTGGAAACATTCATTCATCCATGCTAGGAAATTTGGAAAACAGCTACTTGGCCAACTGTCTAGAAGGGATTTATAATTCTACCCATTCCAAAAAAAGTGACGGAACAGAAGGATCATACTATCCAACAATATCATTGATATCCAATTCAAGCAAAATTGTGCTAAAGATCAACCAAGAATATTTGCAGGACTCCATTGACAGGGATATGCCAGACTTTCAAGCTGGATTTAGAAAAGGATGTGGAAAAGGGATTTCATTGCTGATGTCAGATGGACCTTAGCTCAAAGCAGAGAACAACAGAAAGATATTTACATTAATTTATTGACTCTGCATAGACAGTCAACTATGAGGGCTATAATAAGCTATAGATAACCTTGAGAAAAATGGAAATTCTAGAATATTTCATTGTTCTCATGTGCAATTCCTATATATTTATCAAGAGACAGTTATGGAAATAGAACAAGGGAATACCGCATGGTTTAAAATCAGGAAAGGTGTGCTCACCATAATTGCTCAATCTGTATGCTGAAAAAAGGCCTCACAGAAGCTGAATTATAGTTAGAATGTGGCATCAAGATTGGAAGAAGGCTTATTAACAACTTGTAACATGCAGATGACACAATTTTTCTAGCTGAAAATGAGGACTTGAAGCACTTGCTGATGAAGAGTAAGGATCACATCCTTAAGTATGGATTAAATGTAAGGTATACTTTAATAAGTGTAAAATACACATTACAATGTAAAGAAAACTAAAATCCTCACTTGGGGACCAACAAGTAACATGATAACTAGATAGAGGTTTCAAGTTGTCAAGGATTTTGTCTTTTTGGACCCATTGTCAATGCTCACGGAAGCAACAGTCAAAAGATCAAAATATTTGTTGCAGCAGCTGCACAAGGCCTCTGTATAGTATTGAAAAGCAATGATGCTACTTTAAGGACTAAAGTGTGCTTGACCCAGGCAAAGTATTTTCCAGTACTTCATATGC
>NW_022111369.1:92319644-92328296 GCF_000313985.2 Echinops telfairi
AGCTGAAAATGAGGACTTGAAGCACTTGCTGATGAAGAGTAAGGATCACATCCTTAAGTATGGATTAAATGTAAGGTATACTTTAATAAGTGTAAAATACACATTACAATGTAAAGAAAACTAAAATCCTCACTTGGGGACCAACAAGTAACATGATAACTAGATAGAGGTTTCAAGTTGTTAAGGATTTTGCTCACGGAAGCAACAGTCAAAAGATCAAAATATCTGTTGCATCAGCTGCACAAGGCCTCTGTATAGTATTGAAAAGCAATGATGCTACTTTAAGGACTAAAGTGTGCTTGACCCAGGCAAAGTATTTTCCAGTACTTCATATGCATGTGAAAGTTGAATATTCAATAAGGAAGTCGGAAGGAGATTTGATACATTTGAATTGTAGCGCTGGAAAAGAATATGGAAAGGACCATGGGTTGCTAAAAGGACAACCAAACCTGTCTTGGAAGAAGTAAGGTCAGAATGTTCTTAAGGTAAGGATGGCAAGGCTTCTTACATACAGTGGACAGACTATCAGGAGAGACCAATTTCTTGAGAAGGGCATCATGCTTAATAAAGTGGAGGAGAGAGAAAAATAAGAAGCTCCTCAAGGAAATGAATTGGCACAGTGACTACCTCAATGGACTCAGGCACAGGGATAGTTGCTTGGATGGTGCGGGATGGTACAATATTTTGTTCTGTTGTGCCTAGGATTCTTTATGGAATGATTATTCACAATGTTATTATACTGTGACATTACTTGTCATGCAAAATCACAAAACCATCTTATACTATAAATCATCATAATTTGTTTATTAATTATTTATTATCATTTTCTGGATATTTTAGGGGTGTTAAAAAGTAGACCTCAATTAAGCCTTTCCTCTTTGATTTATAGAAGATTCATGCATACATTGAACTGCCCTATATCTCACTAGGTTGCTATCTGTAATAATGAGCTACCATCACCACTACCTCTCAGTCTTCCAAGGTATTTTCTGTCTTTTTGACTACGGCAAGTGAAACTACTATTTATATACATTATATAACTCTTTACATAACATTACTTCTACATTATACAAGCTGTGTATTTAACTCATCCTTCCTACTTTATTATGCTAATGTTATTTTAGGTATATTTTTTTATTTGATGTGATTTGCTAGATTATCTTTTGGGTCTGAGATTGATTAAAAATTACCATATAAAGGAATGGTAATTATTTCTTTGTTATACATAATGTCACCTTATGCAACTACTCTTGATGCTCTACTTTAGGAGAGTAAAGAAAACCTGTATATTAAGTCAATGTCTGAAAATGTTAAAATATTATAAAATGTAGTATGACAATTCATTTTTATTTCATTGCTAATTTGAATTTAAAATATGCAATTAATTTCTTTATTGTAAGGATGTCTTTATTGCAAGAACTGCAATGCAACAGACAGACTAATGGTAATAATTTCCTTTAAGGCATTTTTCCTTATGAAATTAAATTAACATTGAGCCTTGTAATTTTATTTCTAAATTTAGTATCGCAGCCCACAAGAATGCAACATTGCATCATGATCAGGTAGTTTGAACTTCCTTTCATGCTCTGTCTATTACAGGTATCTCAAACTCTGTGGGATTGATATTTGCCATCTGAAATGAGCTGTTTTGCTTTTTTTTTTTAAAGGATGTTAGGGGAAATCCCTATCTTCTGCCTTCTGGAAACACGTAGACATGCCCTCATTTCCCCCTCTTTGTGACAATTAAACCTGGTCCAGACATTTTCAGGTGCTGCTTGTTGTCAAAATCCATCTTGATTGAGAACCACTGACCTAGAAACAGAACCTTAAATATAGAACGGCTTAAATAATCAGGAGCATTCAGACAAAATCGTTATCTTTTACCTACATAGTTCCAGCAAAGAAAAGACACATGTGAAATTATATGAATTAGTTGCACTTTTTTCAGAGTGTAACATATGTTTCTAGCTAATCTATTTGCTAATACATTTTACGTAGAAGCAGACCATCAAAAGCCTTTCAGTTGAAAGATCCTGTTTGGAAAACTACTAGCTTACTGCTTGTTACCAGAGTAGTGCCCATTAACATAGTTTGTCTGCCAAAAGATGCTTACAAATGCATGATATATAAATTTTACCCACTTAAATATATACTTATGGTATTCTAAGATGTAAATTTGCTGTAGATTCTTTGTTTTTATCTCAGCCATGCCAAGACTTCTTTGGTAAGCCATAATTTAAGATGATAGTTTTAAAAAAATAAACAAGAATACTTGCTAAGTTCTATTTAATTCGATGACAAAAAAGATTTAAAAATGTGGTTTAAGGCTAAAGGTGAATTCTGAAGGTAATATGGGTTTTGTTGCTATAAAGGGTTGTCAAACCATGAAAACAATCGGAGCTCATGACAACCCTATGTGTTACAGAGTAGAACTGTACGTTAGTGTTTCCAAGAACGGATTTTTTTGTGTGTGTGTGGAAGTAGGTCACCAATACTTTCTTACAGCTACTTCTGGGTGAATTCAGATTCCCAATCTTCCAGTTAGAGGCAGACCCCTTAACTTTATTTTGGCGTCTTATTTGGCGTTTGCCAAACCAAACCGAGGGCCATCAAGTCAGTTCTGGCTCGTGTGGTTTCTGTTGTTAGGTGTGCCGTTGAGTAGGCTCTGACTTCGATCCACCCCATGCACACTAGGACTCCACCATCTCCACAGTGGTTCTTCTGTTTGAATTCTGTGTGCGGCCAAAACCCCCCGGCCAAGCCCCTCCCCCTCCCTGGGGCCCCCCCAAAGGAACAAAACCAAAGGCCTCCCCAAGGCCCGGCCCCCCCTGAAAAAAAAACCAAAAAAAGGGAAAAGAAAGCCTCCAAAGCTTTGCCTCTAAGGAGCATTTTCAGTATATTTCTCCAAGACAGATTTAGTTGTTCTTTTGACAATCCATGATACTTTCTATATTTTCAGCCAACACAAGGATTTAAATGAATCAATTTCTATTTTGGGGGGTGGGGAGTTCCTTTGTGAAGGTCCAACTTTTGCATGCATATGAGGCCATGGAAAATAACTTGGTCAGGTGCACCAAAGCCCTCAAAAGAACACGTTTGTCTTTCAATATTCTAGAGAGGTTGGTGAAGCAGGTTTTCCTACTTTAGCATGTCTCTTGATCTCTAACTGCTGCGTCCATCAGCATTGATTGTGGATTCAAATCAGAGAAAACCACTGACACACTTAAGTCTTTATTCCATTTATCATGATGTTACATGTTGGTCCAGTGTGAGGATTTGGTCTTCTTTGCAATGAGTTGCAATTCTTATTGAAGGCTGCAATTCTTCATCTTCATCAGAAAGTGCTTCAAATTCTCCTCATTTTCAGCAATGCAGGTGGTATCATCTGCATATCACAGTCTTTTAATAAGCCTTCCTCTAAACCTGATACCACATTATTCTTCATATAATCTGGATTTTCTGGTTATGTGCTCAGAATAAAGATTGAATAAGTATTGTGAAAGAACACAAACCGGACAGACCTTTCCCGATTTAAGCCATGCAATACACCAGGTTCTGACTAATAGTGACTTTAAAAGGGTTTCAAAAACCCTTTGCAAATAGCAGTCTTTGCAATAGCAGACAGTCTTATCTTCCTCCTGCAGTGAGTGGTAATTTCAGACCACTGGCCTTTTAGTTAGCAGCAAAACACTTAAACCACTGTTCTAACAGTATTCCTTATAATGATTACAGGATGGATAAATCTCTTCCTATCCATACACTTAATATAAGAGACCTTCAAATATTTCATGGAAAAAACATTATCTTTCAATTCCATTTCCCCATAAGTATTTTTGTGAAATTATTAATAAGTGATCAAGCTCTTATCAAAAATGTATATTATTTGTGAAACTATCCTTCAGGATTCTAATTTATGACTCTACCTAAGTTTGGTACCCATTTCTTTGTAACTCTGACGCTTTTGTTGTGTGAGTAGATTAGACACAAAATACCATGTCATTCTTTATTAATGAATTAAATTCCTTCCCTGTGAAGATTAGGGTCAGAAAGAGGAGAGAGGCAGAAAGTTGTATGAGGGGAAAATCATGTAATTTGTATTAAAAGATTACAGTAAAATTCAGTTAATATTGTGACTTAGATATGCAAAATAATTCATGGACAGAGTGTGGCTGTATTGCTCACCATTTTGCTAAAACTGTTAGAATTTTTGTCATGCCAAGCAATTTTGCATAATAGAGCAATTAACTATGCTCTAGCATTACATATTTTTAAAGCAAGTAATTTCTCAAATATGAATGTTAATAAGGTTGATTAAGCCAATTTTTATAAATTTGAAAACATCTGTTAGGGCATGACTAATTAGGTAAAGAATAGTGGATTAAAATTTCTGAAACATCTCCATAACATCTTTGAAGATGTTAATACACTATATATGTAAAAAATATATATATATATCCGTGTGTGTGTGTGTGTGTGTGTGCATAGAGAGAGAATTGCATGGTTTTAACACCTCAACCACTCTAGCGCAAAGAGATGTGTCCATCTTCTTTTATAAATTGTAAGGTATTAGCAATCTGATGGGGAAGTTCTACTCTGCACTATGGGATCTCTGAGTCAGAAGTGACTTGATATCAATGGCTGTATAAATACAACATACATACACATATGAATATAATACACTTTATGAAAAATTTAAAATTTTATTATTAAGAATTCTATATTTGTACACAGTCATATACATATATACATACATATACATATATGTATGTGTGTGTGATACACATAGATATATGTGCCTTGTATATTACTGTGATACTGGAAGCTATGTCACTGGTATTTCAAAAACCAGCAGGGTCTCTCAATATGAAAAGATTTCAGTGGAGCTTCTAGGCTAAGATCAGACAACAACAAAGAACTCACTCATTTATGCCAGAATCTTTGGAAAACAGTTACCTGGCCAATTGATTGGAAGAAATCCATATTTGTGGCCATTACACACAAAAGAGATAGAACAGAATGCTTAAACTATAGAACGATATCATCAATATTGCATACAAGTAAAATTTTGCTTAAGATCATCCAACAATGGCTATAGCAACACATTGACAGGGAACTACTAGTAGTTCAGGCTGGATTCAAAAGAGGACAGGAACAAATGATGTCATTGCTGATGTCAGATGGATCTTGGCTAGAAGCAGAAAATACCAGAGAAATGGTTACTTGTGTTTCATTCACTATGAAAGGAATTCAATGGTGTGGACCAAAATAAACTGTGGATAACCTTGGCAAGAATGGGAATTCTAGAACATTTTACTGGTCTCATTTGGAACTTATACATGAAACAAGAGGCAGGTGTTATGCAGACAGAACAAGAGAATACTGCATGGTTTAAAAATCAGGAAACATGTACATCAGGGTAGTATCCTCTTACAGTACTTGTTCAATCTCTATCTAATTGCTGAATAAATCATTAGAGAAGATGGATTATATGAAGAAGAATGTGACATTTGTATTGGAGGAAATCTTATTAACAGCCATTTTGGTCAGATGACACAACTCTGCGGGTTGAAAGTGAGGACTTGAAGCACTTATTAATGAAGATCAACGATTGCAGCTTCAATGTGGATTACAACTCAATCAGTGTAAGGAAGATCAACAGTTTCACAATTGGACCATGATAAATGGAGAAAAGGTTCAAGCATTTTGTCTTACTCATATCTGCAATCAATGCTTAAGAATGCAGCAGTCAAGAAATATTGAAGTTGTAGTATAGGTTTTTTCATTTTTTGGTGTATGAAAACCGGGACTAATGGAACTTCAAAGTCAGCATTGGAATACTGGTTTTAGGGGAAGAGGGACACAGGTGGTGGTAGTGGTGTGAAGGGGCAATGACAACAAGGGGTCCATATAGAAAAAGATGTTTGAAAAGTGACTGTGGTTGCGAATGTGCATTTCTGCTGGATGTGATTGAACTGTGGAATGATTTCATAGCCGTATTAATCCCAATTAATAAAAAAGGCATATTGCATCAGGTAAATCTGCTGCACAAGACCTCTTTAGTGTATTGACGAGCAAGGATGTTACTTTGAAAACTAGTGTGTGCCTGAGCCAAGCCATTATATTCTCCATTGCATCATATGCATGGCAAAGTTGGACTGTGAATAAAAAAGACCATAGAATCTTCTCTACATGTGAATCGTAGTGAGGAAGAAGAGTATTGAAAGAACAACTAAAATGACAAACAGATTTATATTGGAAGGAGTAAGGCCAAAGTAACCCTTAGAGGCAAGAATGTAAGACTTCATCTTGCATTCTGAGGATTTATTGCTAGTAGAAACTAGGCTCTGGAGAAGGATATCATATTTGGTAAAGTAAATAGGCAATGAAAAAGAGGAAGGTCGTGATGTGACGGATAGACACAGTGGATGGATCAGTGGACTCGGAAATAGGAACACTTGTGAGTGAGTCTTGCAGTTTCCCCTGGTAGGAGCCCTGTGGCTACATCTACACTTGCTATGTCTACACTTGCTATGTCTACACTTGCTATGTCTACACTTGCTAGTTCCGCAGCTGACCCAAGGAACCGACCCTTTCAATAGGACATGTTGTCATGGGATATTGAAATAGACCTCATATATTGCCAATAACTAACCTATACTTTTCTTCCTGATGAACAGCCTGTTTTGAGCCCTTCCTCCCAGGGAGGTATCCCCCCATATCAAGTAACTATTGTACATGACTAAACCTGGCCTGCAAAACATGTGAACAAAGTTTAGTTACAATGTCAGGACACTTCAGAATGAAAATACAGTGGTTAAGAAACCAAAAGTTACTAGAAAGAAGTCGCTAGATCAACTTACAAGGCATTTGCAATCGAAGGGTAAGCCATATCTTGTCAATGATTATAGCTTTTCCCTGATGCATCATTCGTGACCATTCCAGTCAAATCTGTTACATATTAATTCCCACCTAAATTGCTTCCTGATGTACATCAAAGTGTGTTCCTTCCTTCATCAGCCAAGGTACATCATCTTTCAATTCCATGCACTAATATTTCAAATCCCAGCAGGGTCAACCAAAGGGAACAGGTTACAGTGGCACCTCCAGACTAAGAGCAGACGAACAGGAAGGGCTCACCTACCAGTAAGCAGAAGTAGCTGCTGAAAACCTTATGCAGAACCCCAAACATTGTCAGAAACCGAAGCCCTAATGAAGGGAAGCAGAATGTTGTCAGCGACTGTGTCAGAGGATGGGCCTCGGGTTCAGATGAAGGTGACTGAGGAGGAGTAGCTTTCTCAGCGTGGTGTCGCCCACAGTGACAAGAGTGAGGGAAGGTCTTTCAGTGGAGCCTCAGGATTCTTCATTTGTGGATAAGCCATGACTGAAGTTAAAGAGAAACAGCTGCATAGATCTGATGATGATCAGAACTTGGAATGCGAACATTATGAATCCAGAAAAACTGGAAGCCAACCAGAATGAAATGGACTGCATAAAGATAGATATCTTGGACACTAGTGAGCTGAAATGGACTAATGTTGACTATTTAGAATCAGAAAAAGATATGATCTATTCTGGCATGAATAACCCAATCAAGGGCTGATTGCCAAAATGACACTGGGAAACCAGTCTTAAAGTGCAATTCTGTCAGTGATAGGATCTTATCCATGTGGCTCTAAGGAAATATAATCAATACATCTATTATTAATATTTATGCATCAACCACAAAAGCTGGTGATGAAGAATTCTGCTAATGATTTCAGCCTCAAATTGATCAAACATGCCCTTAAGATAAAGTTGGAAACAAAGAGGAATGGACAGTAGTTGGGAAATATGGAAGTGTTAGTAAAAATTAAGCTGGAGGTTGCATGATGGAATTTTGAAAAAACAGCAACTTGTTCATAGCAACTAACTTTTTTCCAGCAACACACAAGCCAACCACTCACATGGACTTCTTCAGATGGAAATTCAGAAATCAGATGGACTACCTCTGTGGGAAGAGATGCAATAGCTGTATTGATAGTATTTCCTTGAAAACAGAATATAACTATCCTCTAGTTCTTTAATATTTTCTCCCCTTACTATTATGGTTTTCATCTGTTTTACCTCATGAATCATGTTAGGTATGCATATGTTCATCGGTATGTTTAAGATCATTCTGTACATGAAACCAAGATAGAAAACCCATTAGAAACAGAAAATTTTCTTTATAAAAATAAGTAACTAAAATTCCTTGAAAAGAATCCTGAAGAGTGAATTATTACACATTGCCAAGACAGCTTAAAGTTACTGGGAAAGGAAGTACTGATACTACATGGTTATCAGAATTCCTAAAGCATATAGTACTGCTGATTAACATTAACCAATGATAATTGGAAACCTCTGAAATCAATCTCTGTGAGCTTCTGTACCAATCATCTATGTACATATATGTATAATCATATGTACACCTAGAAGTACATAGCCTATCTCCTAACATCTACTTTCTGTTACTTCAAATGAAGACTAATTCATCAAATGAATGTATTATGTTTTAGTTGTTCCCTGGACTAGTTATATCTGTCTTTGATAGAAATTTATTTCTTTGAGTCCTTAGTTCTAACATAAATGAATTGGTGTTTCTGTGCATTCAAATCTATCTTTTAATTTATATAT
>NW_022111369.1:92329367-92339667 GCF_000313985.2 Echinops telfairi
AGTTTTCTTCACCATATTTGCTTATGCACCCACTTTGTCTTTAGTGATCATGTCAGGAAGGTGAATATCATGGAATGTCCATTTAATAGAACAAAATGTTTTTGTATTGAGGGAGTATTTGAGTGGAGGCCCAATGTCCATTTGCTACTTTATTACTAAACCTACCCAAATCCTCCACAAAATATTCCATAGCATAGAAAAGGATGGCAAACTCCCAAGCTCATTCTATGAAGCCAGCATAACTTTGGTACCTAAGCAAGGGAAAGATCCCACAGGTATAGAGAATTACAGACCGGTATCTCTAATGAACATAGATGCAAAAATCTTTAACAAAATATTGGCCAATAGAATGAAAAAGTATATAAAACATATCATCCACCACGACCAGGTAGGATTCATCCCAGGGATGTAGGGATGGTTTAATATCTGAAAATCCATCAGTATTATACACCACATTGATAAGAAAAAGGATAAAAACCATATGATAATATCCATAGATGCAGGAAAAGCATTTGACAACATCTAACACCCATTCCTAATTAAGATACTCACAAGGATAATAATGGAAGGTAAAAGCCGATTCAAGCTATCTATGAAGAGCCAACAGCCAACATCATCGTTAATGGAGAAAAGACAAATCCAATTGAAAAAGGGTACAAGACAAAGAGTCCCCTTGTCCACACTTCTATTCAATACCATACTGTAGGTTCTAGCTAACAACATAAGATAGTGGAAGGGCATCAAAGGGATCCAAATGGGAGAGGAAGAGGTGAAGCTATCACTATTTGAAGATGACATGATCCTGTACATTGAAAACGCCAAAATCTGCACAACAGGAGTAATTACAGCGAAAGAGGAATATGGAAGAGTGGCAGGACACAAGAGCAACAAACAGAAGTCGGTAGGTCTGCTATACATATTGGACAGGACAATGGAAGAGGAGATCAAGAAGGCAGTACCCTTTACAGTAGCTAAGAACAAACTGAAATACCTAGGAATATATTTGACAAAAAAAACTAAAGACCTATACAAGGAAAATTATAAGACCCTACTACAGGAAACCAAAAGCAACTTCCACAAATGGAAGAGCATCCCATGCTCATGGATTGGAAGGCTCAGTCTAGTAAAGATGATAATCTTCCCTAAAGCACTTTACAAGTTCAATGCTATTTTTATTTCTACAACAATGTTTATGTACAGAGGACTTTATCTCTTTTAGTAACGTAGTTTTAAAATTTGAAATTTCAATGTGTGGATTACCTTTTGTTGGTGGTGGTGCTGTCAAGACAGGTTTAATTCATCGTGACCCCAGTTATAGCAGAACAAAATATCACTAAGTCCTGTTTTGATGTGTTCTCAAGTCATTCTAACTCACAGGTACTACAGAACGAAACACTGCCTCGTCCTGCACCAACTCTCACTAGTTTTCTTCTGAGCATATTGCTGTAGCCACTGTGTCAATTCATCTTGTCAAGGATCTTTCTCATTTTTATTGCCTTTTTTCTTAACCAAGAATGATGTTCTTCTCCAGGGACAGATCTTTCCTGAGAACATGTCGGAAGTACCTAAGAGAATGTCCCACCAACCTTCCTTCTTAATAGCACTCTGGCTGTTTGTCTTCTGAGAGAAGAGAGATCTGTTTGTTCCTTTGCAGCCATGTTAATTTCAATATTCATTACCAGCACCATAATCCAAATGCACCAATGAATTTCCAGTCTTCCTCATTGAGATAGTTTATTGTGCCAGCCTGGCTGATAAACACAGGTGGGATTGACTGAGGGGCGGAGAGATGAATGGCTTGGTGAGCCTTGCCTTGCTTGTCTCTCGCTCTGTGATCATCAGACCAGTGTGTGGCTGCCTTGCTTGTTCCCTGCCTCAATTTAAAGGCTACACTGCCTGTGGGATGCCTAGCCTGTGGACTGTGTTGCTGTAAGTTGAGGTCCCTTTAAGACTTCTCTGGAGCTGGGGACTGGGGGTTGGTGACCTGCCTTGTGATTGGTTGCTGTGCTGACATAGCCTAGCTCTCTCTACAAATAGAGGAAGATCTGGCATCAGACAGAGACTTGAAGGACTGCTAGTCTCTCAACTTTCTCTCATGGACGTGAGTTGCACTAAGCCATTTATAGTGCTTTCTAATTTAACTGTTTATTTCTTGTATTGTATATTTATCTGTATATGGTTTAACAGTTCATTTCTCGTTATATATCTAATTATCTTTATAAATAAATATATTATATTATCAGGAATTTGGTTTTATCTCTCTAGAGAACCCTGTCTAACACACTCATTCAATATCCAATTTTTATATGCATTTGAGGCTATTGAAAATACCATGAATTGCATGAGGCACACCTTCATACACAAAATAACATCCTTATTTTCAACTCTTTTAAGAGGTCTTGTGCAGCAGATTTAACTAATGCAATGATTTATTTGACCTCTTGAATGTTGCCTCCATGAGCATTGAATGTGAATTCAAGCAAAATGAAATATTTGACAACTTCAATCTTTTTTTCCATTTATCATGATGCCACCTATTGGTCCAGTTGTAAGGATTTTGCTTTTGTTTCCCTGGACTCACAATCCATACTGAAAGCTCCAATCCTGGATCTTCATCAGCAAGTTCTTCAAGTCTTCCTTACTTTCAACAAGCAAGGTTGTGTCATCTGCATATTTCAGGTTGTAAATAAGCTTTCCTCCAATTCCAATGCTGCAGTCAATATTTCTCTGATTATTTTCTCAGATTACAATCGAATAAATATGGTGGAAGAATATAACCCCAATGCAAAACTTTCTTGATTTTAAACCATGTAAAATTTCTTTGTTCTGTTCGTACAACCGCCTCTCATTCTTTGTACCCATTAAGCACAAGTGCTGTAGTTTCTGGAATTCCCCTTTTCCTCAAACACTACCCATAGTTTGTTAGGGTCCACACAGTCCAATGCTTTTCCTGGTCAATAAAAAACAACAAGTAGACATCATCCAGGTACACTCAGCTTTCAGACAAGAGCAATCTGACTGATGTGAGGACTGATATCCTTTGTTCTACGTCTTTATCTGAATCCAGCCAGATTTGCTAGTAGCTCCCTGTCAATGTATTTTTACAATTGTTACTGGATGTTCTTTAGCAAATTATACTTGCATGTGATGATAATGATATTGTTCTAATTTAAGAATTCTGTTCAGTCACCATTCTTTGGAATAGGTACAGATATGGATCTCTTCAAATCATTTGGCCAGGGAGCTCTCTTACAGATTCCTTGGCATAGATCAGTGAGTGCTTCCAGGGCTCTAGCAGCTTGTTGGAATGTTTCCATTGGTATTGCAAGAATTCTTGGAGTTTCCACTTTGGCTAATGACTTTAGTGCCACTGAATTTCAGGATCATTGTTTCTTGAACATATGCTAACTTTTGAAATGACTGGATGTTAACTAGTTTCTTATGGTACAGTGACTCTTTGTATTTTTTCCATCTTCTTTTGATGCTCCTGTGTTATTGAATACCAGGCCTATAGAATATTTCCATATTGCAACTTCAGTTTCATTTTTTAAAATTTCTTTCAGCTTAGGATATCCTGAGTTTATTCTTTCTTTTGGATTTTTAAATTCTAGGTTGTGAAATACTTTATTATAATATTTTACTCTGTCTTCTTGAGCTGCCCTTTGAAATGTTCTATTTATCTCTTTGACAACATCACATCTTCCATTGTCTTACCAACTGTATGATTAAGAATGAGTTTCAGTCTCTACTGACATCCATTTTGATCTATTCATTTACCTGTCTTTTTAATGACCTTTAGATGTTTTTCTATATGATTTTTTTTTCATTTCATCCTACAGTTCATCAGCTATTTTGTCATTCATTTACATTGAGACAAATCTATTCTTTAGATGTTCTCAAAGTTCAGGTGGGATATACTCAAGGTCATATTTTGGATCTCATGTATTTGTTTTAAATTTATTCAGCTTTGTTCTGAATTTACATATGAGCAATTGATGGTCTCCTCCACAAATTACATCTGGCCTGGTTTTTGCTGCTGATATTAAGCTTGTCCATCATCTCTTCCCAGTGAATTTGATGTAGTAAATTTTATTTCTATTTATTCCATCTGGGAAAGTTCTTAGGTATGCATTATTGAAAAAATGTGTTTGTGATATAGAAGTTAATGGTCTTGCAAAATTCTATCACAGGATCATTAATTTTGCTTTATTACCAAGGCCATATTTTCCAACTACGTTCTTTGCTCTTTGTTTCTAACTTTTACATTCCAATCTCCAATAATTTTTGATGCATATTAATTTAAGTTTAAAGATATTGGTGTGATTTTTCAATTTATGCATCACTAGCTTTAGTGCTTAGTGCATACATTTGAATAATAGTTATATTAATTATAATTCCTTCTATGCTTATTGATATTATCTTATCACAGACAGCATTGACCTTCAAGATAGATCTTGAAATGGCCTTTTGACAATGAATGTGATATTATTCCTCTGGAATCTATCATTTCTCATATAGTAATTCACAAGATTTTCTAACTCAAGTGATCTGTTTTAGTTTCAAAAAATCCCAAATTTTTATAGCTATATCACCTATATTCCTAGTTCCAATCATTAATAGAAGTTTTCAGCTCTTCTCATTTTTCTGTGCCCCATCAACAAACAAAGGCACCAACTGCTTTACTCTTGCCGACTTTGCTCCATCCACAGCATAAAGGAAGACTACTTGAAAAGTCAACTCTTCTTTTGTCACATTTTGATGGCCTCTGAATATTGATCTTCTGGCACTCTGACAATAGTCTGCTGCTATTCTTGGGTTTCTAGGGTTTCTAGTATTGACAATGTTCTACCTCTAACCATAAGGTTTTCCTAAGATGATTTCTTATAGTCTGCTCATAGTCTGGAAGTTCTGCTGAAACCTGTTTACTCTGCGTTACCCTGCTGGTATTTGAAATATCATTGATATAGCTTCTAGCATCACAGTAACACACAAGCCCCACTGTATGACAAACACATACACAAGTGGTGGCTAAATCCTGTAATCCCCTTGTGATAGTAGGTCAGTTTAAACCCATTGTTCAACCCACTTCCTTTAGGGTCTTTTTTAGTTTGCCACCTTCTACTTTACCAAGCATGATGTATCCAGGGCTGGGCTTTACATTTGCATAACCAAATGCCTGATGAGCTCTGCTGATGTAGTGATTGCACATTGGTCTGCAAACCTCGTGGTTGACAGCTAGAAGCCATCAGCAGCTTTGGGGCAAAAGATTGGGCTTTCTATTCCAAAACCCGCATGTGTTCAATGTAAGTCAGCATTGACTTCATGGCAGTGACTTTTTGGTTTTAAACAAAATACCTATTTTGCTCTTGTACAAATGCATCTACATTTAGCAGTTTGGTATTTTGCATTTTCTACATATGAGCTATTCTCCCCCAAAAGGAATGTTATAAGTAGCCCTATTGCAACTGGCAAAACAAAATGCAGCTCTTAAATGGAAGTTCTTTCCACCTCCATGCACATAGTGGAAATGAAAGTATGCAATGACACGTTGTTATCAAGCCTGTACTTAGGTTTTCTGATAAATTTGGAAATACAATATAAGTTGGGTCTACAAATATTCATCAATAGGCACCATGTAAACAGAAATATATTTTCAAGTTACAATTAAATGCACATATCTGTACTTATAATTCACCCATTCTTCAATGTTCATCTAAATTAATACAAAGATTACATCTCTGAAAACGGAAAAGTTTTAAACTAAGGACACTCATGCCAGAAGTAAACAGTACATTGCAAATTATTTGTTGATGAGAAGAACGTGTCAAAATTTAATCAATCCATGGCTTTGAGTCAAGATTCCCCAGAAACCACCACCTAACCACCTAACAGTAGGTTGACTGAGACTTTATGCTACACTGACTATAAGGAGACAAAGAAGATCCTGTTTTTAGTCCAGGTGATAGAACCATGGAAAACATAACCACAATCCAAACCTCTGAGTTATGCGGTCCCTCACCTCTATCACCTCCCACCAGTATTAATATTGTTAAGTAATCATTAACTCCTACATTCACTGGTCTTCAACAAGAAGCTATTAATGAAACCAAATTCATAAACTAAAATGCTAAAAGTATTATGGTAAAAATTTTGACCAAGCCCACATGGGTCAAAATGGTGAGTTTGAATGAAGTTATTTGTAGAAGGAAGGAGGGATATTTGAAATAAATGTTGAAAGTGAAATCATTCTTTGTAGGCTAGTGGTAATATAAAAGATCAAGCACATAAAAAGTGCAAATTATACCGCTATTTTTCAAATAGGATGAAACAGTTGCACTTTCTAAAAACTGCAACTGGTTTTGGGTGAACTGCAGTCTAGTTTGAGAAGCAGGTGGGGAAGTGGCCATAAGCCACTTATGTGTATGTAAACACACATCCATATTTATACAATGATCCGGAGACTCTGGCCTTTTCCCATAAGTAATAGCGAAGAGCATCAAACAATTAAAACGATGACTCTGAAAGACTCCCCTTACAGCAATACGAAGCAGTATTGGTAATGAAATGTAAAAGTGTAAGCCCCATAGGTTTCCAAGATTACAAATATTTACAGAAGACTGCCACACCTTTCCCTGAGTGTATGGTGGATTCTAACGTATCACCTTGTGTTTAGCAGGCAAGAATTTAACTAATGTTCTACCAGGCCTCTTTAAGCCAGAATAGTACAAAAAGCAGTTGAAATGCAGACAACAAATCAGATCACAAGACTTCTGAAGAAGGAAGATAGTATCTTCAGAAAGCTAATAGTTCTGTTCACTGAAAAGTGTAATGATAACCACAACCACCCCCACCCTGTAAGATGGAAAACTACGCTTATCACCTCCTTCAGATTCCATCTCCAGTGGTTGAGGGCTTGACATTATAAAATCTGGAGTTCCCAGTTCTTTGATTTTTGCCTTTTCCATTCTAAGGACAAAATGCAAATTCCTTTGCCAGCCAGACATTTGAGCCAGACTTTACTTGTTAAACATCTCAACTGAGAAATGCCTTGTTAGGCTATATGTATTCTCATTCACAATTTTCTAGACAAAAAGGTCATTGTTTTAATAAGATGTCATGTAACAACTGAAAAGCATTTTAAGTAACTGGCAAGTTGTGCATAAAAAGTTGAGACTTAAAGGTATCTGTGTATACAAAGACTAATAAATATGCAAATTTTGTCTGAATGCGATTTTTGCTTACTTATTAAGATCCTTATGAGGACTGTTGCTTTAATCCATAGGCTATAGGCTATTATTCTTGCTATATTAAGAATGTTCCTGAGACAAATACTAATTCAGCACAAAGATTATGATTTGAAGAAGCAAACCCAGAAGAGAAAGAAGCTTGGAAGAAAGAGGAAAACGATGTGTAATACCTGGTATGTTTCATGAATTTATGAATATTTATTCATGAACATTTAAAAAGTGTAGCAACACTCGTGCTTGTCTCAACTCTCACATCTCTCAAGTCAAGTGCAGCTCATAGCCACCCTGTAGGACAGGGTGGGGCTCTCTGTGGCTTTCTGAGGCTGTCACTCCGGACAGGAGCAGAAAGTTCATCGTTCATCCTTGGGTTCCGGGGGGCTCAGTGTTTGGCCTCTGAGGTTAGCAGGCCAAGTTGCAATCCAATCTGCTGCAAAGGGTGACCACATGTTTGCAAAGTAATTAATTGTTCTGTTTCAATCATTATTAGAAAGGCATTTTAAAAATAATTTCTAACTTGCTATCATTGTTTTCCAATCTTCCTGATTGGATCTGCCTTTAAGCTTTCTAAGTTTTCAGTTATCCATAGTCAACCACATCTGGAAGTATTTAAATGGCATCTGCTCTGAGAACAGTGATGGACTTTTGTACAGTTTGAATTCAGCTCAGCTGCAGCCCAATGTTTTCCTGCTCTGCTGGTGCAAACCTCGGAAATACAGTCAGCTGAGGGACTAAACGGGGCCCTAGGAAAACCTGACGCTATCAAAAATGAAATGCAATGTATAAAGATTGATAGTCTAGGATGAATAAGCTGAAATGAACTGGTATAGGTCATTTTGAATTTCACAAACATATGGGATACTATGTTAAGAATAATGACTTAACGCGAATGCCATCACACTCACTGTCCAAGCCAACATGGCAAGGACAATGATGTCAGTGGCACTATCATCTCCATATGCCTAAGAGGAAACCCCGCTAATATAACTGTTTACATTTATGCAACAAACGCTATATGGAATATAAAGAAATGGAAGGCTTTACCAACATTTTCAGTCTGCAATTGATCAAATATGTAATTAAAATGTATGGGGAATGTGGCTTGAGTATAAAATGCACATGCTGGAAGCAGAAAGGACCATTAGTTGGTAAACGTGGCAGTGGTGATAGAAACAAGCTGGGGATGCCGTAATGAGAATTGCAATCGCAGCGACGTAATCATTACAAATACCTTTTCTCAGCAACTTAAATGGAAACACTACATACTAAGTGTGCCAAATAGGACACAGAGGGGAGACAATGAAGAAGCTCAATATCCTCAGTCAGAACAAGATCAGTGACTGAATACAGAATCAACCAATTAGTGCGAGTATAGAAGTTCAAGGTGAAGCTGAAACATTGAAGCTAGTCCATGACACTAAAAATATGGCCTTGAGTCTATCCAACTTAAATTTAGAGACCATCTCAAGAATAATTTTGAGCAATTTAACACTAATAAATAAAGATCTGAGAAGCTTTGGTATGAAATGAAGACTATTATATAGGAAGAAAGTAAAAGTCCATTTAAAAGACAGGAAAGAAAACTCAAAATAGATGTCAGAGATACTCTGAAACTTACTCTTGAATGTAGAGTAACTAAAGCCAGTGGAAGGATTGATGAAGTAAATGAATTGAACAAAACATAAATGGTGCCTAAAAAAGACAATAGATAGCATTATAAAGAAAGCCGCACAAACCTGGAGGTAGAAAGCCAAAATATACTAACATACTTGGTGTGGTACTTACATAATGTGTGGTCAACTTGAGACTATTAAGAGTGAAAAGGTGGAGTTTGGTCTGTCAATCAGGTCGCACCTTGATCACCTCACTTGGAGGTGCTAAGGTAATAAATAGCTTACTTGAGGCGAGACACACACTCACTACCTGCGAGACATTCCTGTTGACAAAACCACATGGAGCTATGCTGATGGCAGCCTGAGTCTTGGAGCTGGAAGAGCCACGTGGAGACCCATGCCAGTGCTAAGATACTTTCATCAACACTGGATCCATAAGACTTTCCATCCACTGACCTGTAATCTTCCTGCACTCCATTGCATGTGTTGCATGAGTCTGAATATGAATTTACAGACTGGTATCTGACATATGGGCAAATATCAGAGGTAAGGACTTGATCTGGACCAGGCTGGGATGCATAACTTCTTAACATACAATTACTCTTTTATATAAAGCTCTTTCTTATACACACAAGTGTCTATGAATTTGTTTCTTTAATCAACCTGGACTAACACACTTGGCATTCTTTGAACTGAAAGAACTAAATAAAAAATTTGTCTTGAGTTGTAATAACAAAGGATTCCAAGGGCAACATACATAAGGATGCCAGAAGCACTGACAAAATATGGAAGTAATGTATAGCCATTATACTAAAGAAAATGGTCAGAATTAAACAATTTAAAGATATGACATATGATCAATAATCAATAACATTGAAGGAAGAAGTCAAAACTGTACTGAAGACACTGATACAAAATTCCATGAATTGATAAACTATTAATTGAGATGTTTTATTTAATGGATGTAATGTTGAATGCACTCACTAGTTCATCATTAATATTGTAGGTAATACCAAAATTACTTAAGAAAAGAAAAAATATATATATTGCAGTGGTACATCAACAGGGGAATTCAAAAAATGTAACCTGGATTCAGAAAAGGACCTGGAATGAGGAATATCACTGCTGAGGTCAATGGATTTTTGCTGAAATCAGAAAATAACAAATATGTTTACTTGTGTTTTATTAACTATGTAACTGGCTGGATCATAGCAAGTAATGGATAACTTTGCAAAGGATGGGAATTGCTAAATAATTAAATGTGTTCATCCCGAAATGTATATAAGCCAAGCAAATAAGAAGGCAGTGTGTGAGTTCAAATCATGAAAGGTGTGTGTCAGAGTTGTGTCCATTCACCATGTGTGTTAGTCTGGGTACTTTGGAGAAACAAATCCACAGCGACTCATGTATAAGAGAGAGTTTTATGTAAAGAAAATGTGCATC
>NW_022111369.1:92340702-92342085 GCF_000313985.2 Echinops telfairi
GGTCCGTTCTGTTCAGTCTCACAGGGCACATATGAGTCATGGCAGTGAATTGGAGGTCAGTTTTCATAGGCAATCAAGAGTATCGTGGCTTTAATCGTGGCATTAAATATTTTACTCATGGAGCCCTTCAATACTGCAACTTGACTTGAAGTCTATGTCACCTGTTTCAGCTTTAGATGTGTTTTGTATATTCTTCCATTGTTGTCTGTTATAATAGTCTGTTATAATAGGTCAGTTTTAATAGGCAATCAAGAGTATCGTGGCTTGGGCCAGGCACACTTGTAGTCCTCAGTGTGACAGTTTTGCTCTTTCACACTTGAACTAGGTTTTGTAGAGCAGAATTTTCCAGCACAATAAAACCTTTGATTTCTACATTGCCGCTTCCATGAGCATTAATGGAAAATAAAATCTTTGACTAATTGATTAATTTCTTTGTTTATCAAAGTGTTGTCTATTGGTGCAGTTTTAAGGATCTCCACTCCACCCCCCTTTATACTGAGTTTTAATCTGTACTGAATCGTGACTTCTTAGCAAGTAAGGTTTTGTTATCAATGTTGTGCAGAAGAATACAACCCTGACATACCCCTTTCTTGATTTCAAACCATATAGTATCTCTTTTTATGGTACAAGTACTACCCTTGGTCGGTGTGCTGGTTTCTCCTGAGTACTATTCAGTGTTCTGAAATTCCCATTCTTATGATGCACCTAGCAGAATGCATTCACACAGTCAATAAAACCAAAAGCAACATATTTCTCATATTCTTAGCTTACAGCTGGTATGTAGAGGATTTCAGTAATGAAGTCACTCCTTCCGTGTCCTCTTGGAATCAAGCTTGAACTCTTGGCAGCTCCCTGCTGATGTACTACTGCAATAATGTTTAATTACCTTTAACAAAATTTAACTTCATGTGATATTAATAATTAAGTAATTATTTAAAATGCCATACTTGCTGCATCTATTGGGCCACCTTTCTTTGAAATTGGCACAAAATATGGATCTCAAGTAGTCATTTAGCTAGGTAGCTGTCTTCCAAATTTCTTGGCACAAACTACTGGATACTCCCAGAGTTGGTTCAGTTTGCTTTAAGAAAAAATTCAATTAGTATTACTTAATATTAATTACTGTAGTGTTCTCTTTTGTTAATACCTTCAGTGAAATTTGGACTTATTCCCTCAATATCATTGGTTTTGATAATATGCTATCTCTTGAAATGGTTGTTGAATATCCACCAATTAATTTTGATACAATGACTCTATTCCTTCTATGTTCTTCTGATGCTTTCTACACCATTAAATATTTTACTCATGGAGCCCTTCCATACTGCAACTCGACTTGAAGTCTATGTCACCTGTTTCAGCTTGAGATGTGTTCAGTATATTCTT
>NW_022111369.1:92342393-92353405 GCF_000313985.2 Echinops telfairi
TGAACGTCCTTCAACACATGCCTGGCTGCTGGACCAAGGTCAAGGAAGCAAAGAGTGGAATTTGCCCTTAAGCAAGACAAGCAGATTCACACACTGGTAGCAGACATGGCAGGGTGGGGTGGCAACTGCAGGAAGAAGAGAAATGGAGGCATAGCAGAGCCCAGTAGTTCAGGAGCATAGCGAAGCAGGTCCACATGCTCTAAAGATGCAATGCAAGGTGGCAGGATCCACTGATTGGTTCGACCCAGACGCACAGGTAGCACAGTACAAGGTTGAGTCAAAGTACTACTTAGACAGCAGTGCACTTGTTTGATGAACAGGGAGAAAGAGAGGAAGAAGACAGCCTTAGAGAGCCATTTATCTCAGTCACCCTCCAAACACGCTGTGACCTCATTAAACTGTACCCCAGAATGTTCCTACAGTATTCTGGTTGGCATAATAAAACTATCACATCTTCATTCATGAGGGATATACTCCCTGACAATTGTTGGCTCTCCTTGACTTGGTTCAAGCCATGGTATTTTCCATTGCTTCCTATGCATGTGACAGTTGAACATGGAATAAGGAAGCCTGTAGAAGAATAGATGCATTTGCATTGTTGTGCTGAAGTAGAATCTTCCAAGTACCACGGACTTCTAAAATGACAAACAGATCTATATTGGAAGACGTGGGGCCAGACTGCTTCTTAGAGGCAGGAGATATCCGTTCCTAGAGAAGGACATCCTTTTTGGAAAAGGACAGGGTCAGCATAAAAGAGGAAGGTCCTCCATGAGAAGGATTGACCCAGTGGTTGTATCAATGGGCTTGGTCATAGGAATAATTGTGAGGATGACACAAGTCATGTAGTGTTTGTCCTGTTGTGCATATGGTTGCTATGGGGAGGAGCTGACTGGATAACATCTAACAACAACAACAACAATGTCTCTTCCCACAGATGTAATCACTTTTAATCCTGTGTATTCCATTTGATGAAAGCCATTAATAGATTGACTGTTTATGTTGTTAAGAAGTACTCTCAGTGAAGAAGTCATTAGTCTTCAACAACAATTCTTTCGTAAGATCTCCATCTTCATTCCTATCACTGCATCTTATTTTCTATCCATTCTTCTTCTTTGAGTCAAACATCCAGTAACTGTCTGTGTTAGTCCAAGTTGACTAGAGAAACAAATTCATAGACATTCATATGTGTATATGAAAGATCTTTATATAAAACTGTAATAGTATATTAAGAAAACATCCAAGCCAAGTCCAGATCAAGTCCCTAAGTCCAATATTAGCCCATATGTCTGAAACCAGTCTATAAATTCCTTTTCAGTCTCACACAGAACATGCAATGATGTCATATGCAGGATGATCACAGGCCAGTGGGTTGAAAGTCATGTGGATCCAGTGGTGGTGGAAGCATCTCAGTGCTAGCTTGGGAGCTCCTCCAGTTCCAGGGCTCTGGCTCCATCAGCTTAGCTCCACGTGACTTGACAACCGAAAGGTCTCACAGGAAGAGTGTGTGTCCCTCCTCCAGGGAGGAAGACAGAAGTTCCCAGAATCCTCAGGAGATAACTATGTTCACACAGAGGCACCATTGGCTATGATCTGATTGGCAGGCTCCACCCCTTTACTTAAGTTGACAGGAGGTTATGGAACTGCCACATTATCAATGCACTTTGATCATATTTGATCCATTTATGTTTGAAGAATATCTTAATTTCTTCTTCATTTCCTTTAGAAGTTGATGTATAAATTAAAAAATAGTTTTATTATCTCATCTTTCTCTAGGCAAATAGATATAACTCTATCACCATCAGCATTGTACTTCAAGATATGTTATTAAATGATCTTTATGACATTAATATGTCATTCTTCTTGAATGAGTTATTCCCAATATTGTTGTTGTTAGTGACATTGAGTTGGTTCCTCACCATAGTGATTCTATGCACTACAGAAGGAAACACTTCCCAGCCATACACCAAACTGAAAATTATTCCCCTGGGTTAGCTCATTTTTGGAGCCATGGTGTCAATCCATCTCCTTGAAGGTCTTCATTTTCTTTGCTGCCCCTCAACTTTATCAAGTATGCAGGGACGGGTCTTTCCTGAAAACATGTTCAAATTATGTAAGACAAAGTCTCCCCATCTCTAAGATCCATTCTGGTCCTACGTTTTCCAAGACAGATTTTGTTTATTATTGTAGCAGTCCATTTTACTGCCAATATTCTTTCCCAGCACCGAAATTCAAACATGCCGATTCTTCTTTGTATTCTCACTTCAGTGTCCAACTTTCACACACATATGAGTAACTGAAAACACTATGGATAGGACCAGGTACACATATTCCTCAAAATAACCTGCCTCCTTTTCAACACTCTAGAGTGGTTTTAGGCAGCAGATTTCCCCAGTGCAATGGATCATCTTGCCTCTTAATTGTTGCTTCTATGAAACTTGATTGTGAATCCAAGCAATATAAAGTCTGTGGCCACTTCAATCTTTTCTTCATATATTGTGAGGTTACCTATTGGTCCAGTTTTGAGGATTTTCATTTTTCTTTACATAGAGGTACAAAGCATACTGAAGGTTGAATCCATGATTTCATCAGCCAGTGCTATAAATCTCTCTCACTTTCAGCAAGCAAGGTTATGAATTCTGTGTAATTCGGGTTATTAATATATCTTTCTTCAATCCTGATGCCACCTTCTTCTTCATATAATCCAGCTTCTCTTATTATTTACTCAGAAGTCAGATTAAATAAGCATGATGAAAGGATATAATCATGACACCCATATTTCCTTGTTTTAAACCATGCAGTGTGAATTTATTCTTTTCACGCAACTGCGTCTTGATCCATGTACAAGATCTGCAGGGGAATCTTATAGTGCTCAGGGATGCCCATTATGTTCAAGGTTATCCATAATTTGTTATGATCCACATAGTCCAATGCCTTAGTATAGTTAATAAAACATAGGAATATTTTTGTATTGTCTGCTTTTGGCCAAGATCCATTTGTTGTGAACTATCACATCCCTTGTCCCATGCCCTCTTCTGAATTCAGCCTGAACCACAGGCAACTCTCTGTCAATGTACTGCTGCAATTAGTGTTGGATGATCTTTAGCAAAATATTACTTGTATGCGATATTAAGGATGCTGTTCTATCATTGGAACATACTACTGGGTACGTTTATTTTGAATGGTACAAATATGGACCTTTTCCAGTCAATTGGCCAAGTTGCTGTCTTCTAATTTTCTAGCATAGAAGCTTATGTGCTTCATCAGCTTGCTTAAATATTTCAATTCTTAGTCCATCAATTCCTTGAACCTTGTTTCAGTGCAGCCTAAACTTTTCTCTTCAATACCGTTTGTTCTTGATCATTTGCTTTCTCCTGGAATGGTGGAATATTGACTAGTTCCCTTGAATCAGTGATTCAATGTATTTATTCCATCTTCCTTTGATGCTTACCACATCATACAATATTTTCCAAAAGAATATTTCAATATTTCAATTTGAGGTTTGAATGTTGTCTTCAGTTCAAGATATGCTGTGTATGTTCCTTTTTTGTTTTCTAATTCGAGTTCTGTGCACATTTCTATACAATATTTATTTTGTCTTTTGGAGCTGCCCTTTAAAATTTTCTGTTCAGCTCTCTGACTTCATCATTTGTTCCATTTGCCATAACTACTCTAAGACTAAGACTAGAACATTTCAGATTCTCTTCTGACATGGACTTTCATCCTTTCTTTTTAATGACCTTTTACTTTCTCAATGTATGATATTCTTGATGTAATCCCACAGTTCATCAGGTCACCTGACCTTAGTGTTCGCTGCATCACATTTGTTCTTGAGATGTTCTTGAAATTCAAGTTCGACAGACTCAAGATCATATTTTGGCTCACCTGAACTTGTTTTACTTTTCTTGGACTTTAACCTGAATTTATATATGAGAAAATGATTGTCTGATCCACAGTTAGCACATGCCCAGAACATTTGCTGTTAGTGAGCTTCTCCATTGTATCTTTTCAGAGATGTAGTCAATTTGTTTTCTGTGCATGCCACCTGGAGAATTCCACATGTTTAGTTGCTGTTTGTGTTTTTGAAAAATGATCTTTTCTGTGAACATGTTGTTGGTCTTGTAAAATGTTATCATGTGATCTCTAGCTCCACTTATATCCCCAAGACCATATTTTCCAAGTACCGTTTCTTCTGCTATGTTTTAAATTTTGCATACAACTGGCAGTAATTATCAATGCATTTTATTGCTTGTTCAACCAATTTCAGTCTGAGGATGTTGGTAGAGTTCTTCAATTTCTTCACCACTAGCTTCGATGGTTTCTGTATATATTTGAATTAATGTATTGTTTGGATTCCCTATAAATGGATAGATATAATCCTCTCACAGACAGCTTTGTATTTCAAGATAGATATTTAAATGTCCCTTTCAACAATAAATCCAATGCCAGTTTTCTTCATTGTGGCATTGTGGCATCGTAACTCATACATTTTTCTGATTCAAAATGGCCAATACCTGTCCATTTCAGCCCGGGGGTGCCTAATGTGTTGATATTTATGCATTCTATTTCATGTTTGACTACTTACAATGTTGTTAAAGCTGTACTTTGTACAGGTCTACTTCAGATTCTTACAATGCTTTTGTAACTGCTTCTTTCATTTACACTTGTATCTTATCTGGAAATGACAAACTCAGCAATAAGGGATGGCATTCCCAGTTTAGTAAACAATATAATGATCTGTTTCAAAATTGCCATAAAAGACTACTTAGCGAGGGCCCCCTCCTTCCAATCGTATGGGCTCATTTTTGGTACTATGTCAGAAAATGTTTGCTTCCTCAGAAGTGGAGAGCCTAATCCTCCTTCCTCTTATTCTTCCTCATAGCAATCCTAGATAGGATATCTGAGATTCTGGGTATTTTGGGAGCTGATGGGCTCACGTTTCTCAGTGAAATCCATGGTGATCTTGACCTGTGCTTAACCAACAGCCCTAGCATGTCTGCTCCAGAATTGACTACACTTTAGATATCCTCTCACACCATTAATAAGCCAGAATATACTGAAGTTGCTATAGATTATAATTTACTTGAATCCACACTTAACGTCCATGGGAACAGTACTCATTATGAGAAATAATACATTGCTTTAGAAAAAAATGTTCTGCAAAAGATCTCTTTAAATTAATCAGACATGAAACTTTCATCCCTAGGAGGCATCTGATACAAATCATGGTATTATTGTTTACCTTATATGTATGGTAATACTGAACAATGAAAAAGGAAAACCAAATAATAATTGATGCATTTAAAAGATGATATTGGTTCAACCCAGTAGGATTCTAGCATGGGGTCTCCCTGATTTAGTCTCTGGAGTATGCCTCAAATCTCCAAGATTCAGGCCTCAGTGTTCCAGTGTTCTTTTGTTTGTAATTCTATTTTATTGGGGGCTCTTACAGCTCTATCACAATCCATATATATAGCCATTGTGCCAAGCACACCTGTATATTTGTTGCCATCATCCTTTTCAAAACATTTTCTTTATACTTCAGTCTTGGTATCAGCTCATTTTTCCCCTCCCTCCCCCACCCTTCTTCCCCCATGAACCCTTGATAATTTTTTTCCATGTCTTATACTGACTGCTGTCTCCCTTCACCCACTTTTCTGTTGTCTGTCCTGCTGGGAGGGGGCCATATGTTGATCATTGTATATTATGGTTCCCCTTAAGACACCCCCCCCCTTCCATTACCCTCCTAGTTTCTATAATCCCCTCGCAGTGTCCCAGTGTTCTATGGCACCTGGACTGGGCTTCCGGGACACCCCCAATTCTGTCCACCCTCTGCACAGCAACTGAGAACCTCCCCACCTACAGGTCCCAAGAGTATCCCCATTCTCTCCTCCCTCCATCTGTAGGGCTGCCCTCCCTCTTCTCCGAACTCCTCTCCTCAGCACACATGGACTCTACCTCAGACACACGTCTGGCCTGATGGCTTAAGCCAGAAAACACATAGTGTCTGAGCAGACAGATGAAACCTGTGCCAGGAGTGGTGTATTATTGGTTGGTAGACAAAGATCATGCTATATCAGCACCCTGTATTCCATATTGTGATGCATACTGTTCTGGTTATGCTGTGGCAATCATTCTGCTATATTTTTCTTATGCTTATGTATGTTAGAGTGTGTCTCACAGGTGTGCTGTCATTGAGGGGCACACTCTTGAATCGGTGTTATTTGTTTCTGTTTTCTGGTAAATTAAAGCCAGTGTTGTGGGACCTATAGGGAAAGAAAACATAACAAGTGGTCAGGGGTCTAGTAATAAAGAGGGATAGGGTAAATAAGAAGGAAAGGACATCAAGAACCTGAGATGGAAAAATATGTTCTGAGACTGATCGTGGAAGTAGCGGTACAATTGTGTTTGATATGATTGAACTGTGGAGTGATATAACATATGTATTAAGGCCCAAGTTACATCAAGTTAATAATAATAATATCAAAAGCACAGATCCAGGATGGAGTTCTGGACTCACTCTAAACCCTAACTCCAACCGACAAAAATTAGTTCTTATATCATGGCCCTGCTCAATACTCACCTTCACAAAAGGATCTCTGAAGATAAGGGTGCAACAGCAAAGTGTGGTGAAGAAAGTAGATGGTGCCCTTCTATCAATCAAAATAGTCACTGGGTTCTTAAAGACTTCTATTCAAACAAGCAGCCATCTAAATGAGGAATCAACTAAGTGCACACAGAAGCAGCACAACAGCTTGTGTGAACAAAGATGACAATTACAAAAATCAAATATGTTGAAGAGAAAAGTGTTAGAACTAAAATTATGAATACCCAATTTGCAGAAGTTATGGAGGACACCAGGAGACCAAAAGCATCTGCAAAATGTCTAATTAGACCAAGGTGCAAGCAGATCTGCTATAGTCAAAAGCAAGAGTCCAGAACAGCCTTACTAGCAGGCAAAGACCATTGTAAACTTGATCATGCTGGATAGAGCTTGATACTTGGGCAGTTGACCTTCCCATTAGACAAGACATTTGTTCTGGGGACAAGTATCACTTCGATGTACGATGTCACAATCATCTTCCCTGGCTTCTTGAATGTTGATGGGGGTCTTCTCCTTCTCACATATTATTTGTAATTTTGTCTTTATACGAAGGTGCGCTTATCTTTACGACCTTAGTGCGACTTGCTTTTCCTTGTTTGCTGTGGGGTTTCCCAGCTGTGACTCACAGGAAGGGTGCATGTACAATGAGAAGATCTGTTCGAAGGTGTTACAGGGAATAGAAGGGAGGGGGTGAGCAATAAGGAGGGGACGGGTGTTTGGGAGTAAATAATGAATGTGGGAGGGGGAAGGGAGCACTGGAGCTGATACGCACAGCACATTTTGGGGGAGAATCAACCATGGGGGGAGGGAACGCTCTAGGATGGATGTGGTGGTGATTGTACAATTCCCCCTTGATATGTTAGAATAATTGAACTATTCAATTCTATGATATGTAATTTATGTGCCAATAAAGATGTTGAAAAAATAATGAGATGTAATATTGGTGAACTATATTGAATGTTTTAAGGGCTCTCAGAAGAATAAAGAAATATATCTTGGAAAGAACACTTCCAGTAAGCTCCTTAGGAGAAAGAACGGAAGATTTCATCTAGAGGACTCTCCATACTTAGAGGTACCAAGCCAAGATGAAGAACATCCCACTTTGGAAGCATCAGTGACGAAGGAGGAAGATCCTCCTTTACACGGTGACTTTAACATTGGCTTCAAACATTGCAAAGATCATGGGGATGGCACAGGTCTTGACAGTGTTTTGTTAGGAATAAAGTCATTATGTGTTGCGATAGATAAGACAGCACCAACTTCAACAACGACTAAATACTGAGAGTTTTTCACAGTTAACTGTTTTCTTTAAACCCTCTTACCCCAATCTATTTCACCAGTGCAAAAAATCTTAGTTATTTTCAATTTTCACTTCTTTACTTTTATTTCACCTGCATCTCACATGGTAAAATCACAAAATAGTAGTAACTCACGTGGTAAAATCACATGATAATAGTAACAAACACTGCTTTTAACCATGTTATGTAGTCAATATTGCCAGTGGAATTCACAGAAACCGTGAGATTAAATTAACTTTGGCAGATAACTCATTTAAGATAATTATCTTGTTGATGTCAGATTTCAGTCCATACCCTAAATATACTCCAGGGATTATCTGTGGTTATCTTTATCTCTTTTGAGAGAGGACTCAATATTTCCCCAAAGTTAGACAACTCCTCCTTAGAACACTTCTGATTGACAGAAAGCACTATTTATACATAAAATAATGTATTATTCCTAGATTTTACATTCCACTTTGACCCCTTAAGACCATACAGAAATGTCTCTCATTTTGTATACAGCTGCATTAGGTATTTGAAGTATTTTATCATACATTCTTTGACTCATCTGCACCTTCCAGTAGCTATCATTGCTTTCTTGAAACAGTGGGCTGGTCTATTTTCTGGAGGATTAGCATTGATTCACATGCTTCTTTTCCATTTGATGAACCATGAGCTGTTCTCAACACTGACCTCCACCTCATCACGAAATAAAGTAAACAAGTAAGAAAACAAGTTAGGAAAATTCCTCAAGACAATGTTTTAGAGAAAAGAAGTTTTTTCACAGAAAGTAATCTACAAGCAAGCTCCCCTGCACTGTATAAAAGATGAAGGTGCCACATTTTCAGAATATTGATGAGAGAAGGATGAAAACATTCACTCTAAGAAGCTGTTTTCCTCCATCCTAAAGTTGGTGGCTGGCAGCCTGGCATCTTAGTTTATATCCCGGACATTAAACCTGGGCTATAAATATACCTAATGGGGTTTTCAATAGTTTTGTTTATCTCCCTGAGGACAGAAGAAACCTGCTGCTTAGAAATGTCAGGTCTTAAACCTTGTTTCTCTGAGTTGTTTTCATTTATGTTTCATCTTGTGTTTCTCTGAAGCACACACAAAAGTCAACTTCAAAGAGCTATTTGTCATATTTGAAATTCTTAAGTAGTTAAGTTCTAGTTTGAAGAACCACCCGGAAAAGTGTAGACAGGCAGCATATTCAGCACATAAACCCAGACTATAACAAGCATATTTTAACACCACATAGTTTATTCCCCAAACAAGTGAATCTGGCATTATATAGCATCATACTCTAGGATTATATTATAGAAAATTACAAATTATTACTTACTCATGCTTCATTCTGAACTGTTTTATTTTTGCTTGCCATTATATATGTGGGGATCCTTTGAGGTACTTAACAATTTAATATGTGCACCTTCAAAAATGCAGAAATTGTAGGTAATGAATGAAATTAGTGCTGAATTCCAAACAATAACAAACATGTTTCACACAGATATCACTGGCCAAATCTATTATTTATGTATCTATCAAGGAACAATTGTAAGTATGACATAGGACAGTGAAATGTTTTATTTTATCATGCTTAGGGTTAATATGAGTTGAAATCTACTCAATAGTAGCTAACAACATCTATAATTATCTATTAATCGATCTATCAACCAATCCACCTGTTTTCTATCTGTCAATCTATCATCTATTGATAGCTATCTATCATCTATATCTAATCTAATCTTCCCCTTGTTTTAGATTTCTATCAATCATTGATAGGACTTGTCTTAAGAACCTTGTGCTACAGCAGAAATATCACAAGTGGATGGCTTTAACAAATAAATTGATTGGCTGATAACATCAAATCACATCATCATATAACTGCCAGATTACATCACGGCACAACTGTCAATCCACTGAGAAGCACGACCCATCAAGAAGTACACATATTTGGGGGGTGAGGGGGTGGATAAAATTCAATCCAGGATACTATAAAACCATGCTCTCTGAGAGAGTCACTTTTGATTAAAGTGTCATGTTTAGTTGACTGACTCCTGACTATCCCATTGGTTACCGGATTACCATTTAGAACTACAACATAATGTTTCTTAGCTGTACTACATGGAAACAGGTAGCTAAGCCTCTTTCAAGGTGCCACCTTGTGGTTTGGGACTGCTAAAATTTTGGCTGCCAAACAATCAGAAAAGATTTGGGCCATTCAAGAACCCTGTTGTTGCTGTTAGGTGCTATCTGTTCAGCTCTGACCCATACCAATCCTAGGAGCAACAGAGCGAAACATCACATGGTCTGTGCCTTCCTCACAATTGCTCTTCTGCCTGAGCCCATTGTGCCGCTACGGTGTCACACTCCTTCTTTAAGGGTTTGCCTCTTTCTACCTTCCTCCTTACTGAACATGATGTCCTTTTCCAGGCACTGGTGTCTCCAGACAACATAGCCGAAGTACGTAAGATGACATCTTGCCACACATGTCTCTAAGGAACATTGTGGTTGTACTTCTTTCAACCAGATAGGTTTGTCCTTTAAGCACTCAATATTAATGTCACTATCTGTCTCGAGTACCACAATTTAAAGTCATCCATTTTTCATCCCTCTTCCTAGTCAATGTCCAACATTCCCATACAAATGGGCAATTAAAAATAGCTTTTGATTTCAGTCAGTTACACCTTAGTAACACCCTTGCTTTTCTATACCCCAAAGAGATCTTGTGCAGCAGGTTTACTTAATGAAATTGTCTTTTGTTCTCTTGATTGATGTTTTCATGAGCATTGATTGTGGATCCAAGAAAGATGAAATCCGTGAAACTTCAATCATTTCTCCGTTTATCAGTTGTGAGGATTTTTGTCTTCTTACAGTGAATTGTAATTCATTCTGCAGGCTGCAATCCCTGATCTTCATCAGCCAGTGTTTCAAGCACCCCTCACCGTCAGCACACAAGTTTGTGTCATCAGTGTATCTCAGTTTGTAAACAAGTCTTCCTCCAATCCTTATGCCACATTCTTCTCCTTAGAAAGCCAGCTTCTCTGATTCTGTCCTGCACAGAGAGACTAGGTAAGTATGGTGACAGGATACAACTCTGAAACACATTTTTTTGGTTTTGTTTTTTG
>NW_022111369.1:92354686-92368808 GCF_000313985.2 Echinops telfairi
TTTTTTTTTTTTTCTCCCTTGAATTACTTTATTTATTTTTCCAAATGTTTTATTGACACAAATTTTACATAGTATACAATTTAACAGTTCAATCATTCAACAATATCAAGGGGCATTGTACAGGCACCATTAGATCAATCTTAGAGCATCCCTCCCCTCAATGGTTAAATCACCTTCACAATGAGTTGTTCGATCACAATCTATTCTAGTGCTCCCTCTCCCCTCCCACCTTTACCATTACTCCCCAAATCCTCTTTCGCTTGCTATCACCTACCACCCACCTCTGTATTGCCTATAGCCCCTTGTATCAGTGATTCTTGTTATGCCTCCACTCTTCCTGTGCTTCACAGGAGGAAAACCAACGGAAAAAAAAATATATCATTAAAGTAGCAAGGCTAAAATCATAATAGTATAAAGACAACAATACAAATAACGCTTAAGAAGGATATGACCCCATCAACATTCAAAATAGCCAGGGAGGAATTTTCTGTCATGGGACAAGTAATAGATACTTGTACTCAGAGCAAATTTAGGTCATGTCTATGATCCTTAAATGTACCATCGACTTTCCAAGATTGGCTTTCTGGGCTTGAAAATGTAGTACTCTATTCCCATGGGACAACTCTGTCAATTGACATGACATAGTTCCCCCAAATCGTGAAATGAGAAGGATCTGTGGTCTGAAGAGCCAGTGAGCAGCCATTTAACACAAGTAGGTACCTTTTCTTGCCAGGAGAAAAACAGTAAGAAACACCCCAAATGTTTAGAGGGGGGAAAAAAGGCCATGTGTCAGTTTCATCTGGCTAGCCAGGACCTGGCTACCACCACGAACCATTCTGACCAGGGCTACCAGATGAATAGATGGTTCCAGATAGAATGAGATACATATGTAGCGAGAGAAATCATAGTATTAAAAAATTTGAACTAGTAGAGAATAGAGGACATCTTGAGACAATCACCCTAAAACACTAAAATTAAATTTGAGCCTATTCCAAAATAAATTCTAGTGAAATATCAGATCGACACACAAAATAAAAGAATATAACCCCTAATTTTTGCTGTAATAAAAAGAAAGCAATATGAATTAATGACCAATTAACTAATAATGACCAAAAAGTTAATAATTTATCTAGAGCAAAGATTAGAAAATAAAGGGGCAGGGAAACTAAAGTATAAGAAATTAAACAAGTAAAATGCAATTTAAGATAATCTTGAAACATCATGATAAATGTCACTAAACAATTTCTGCACAGATTGTCAAAGGGAAACCTAGTTTGTTGTGTAAACTTTAAGCAAAAACTAAATAAAATATCACACTTAAAACAGTAATATATGTGTACATCCTTGAAAATTGCCTTGTGCTAATAATCAAGTTATTGGAAGAATTCACTAATTTTAAGTAAAATCAAATATAAATATTAAGTTTTTGAATGTTATGAAAGATCAATTGACTAGTATACATTTGAAAACAGGATTTTTAAAAGACTGATTTACTATATTTGAAGTGAAAATACATGCAAATTTAGTTCCAGAGTAATTAATCAAAAGCAAAGACGAAAAGAGGAGCGTGAATAATTCTATGAAATAACTTAAGTAAACACTGTAGGAACATTTCCAAGCCTACCATGTCTCCAAAGGTTTGCATAAGGCAGACATCTAATGACTTTTAGAATTTCCACCAGTTTAATCTTTTGTTTAAATACTTGGATGTGTTGGAAGAGTATTTTCTAGGATCAGTGAAATTGGGATCCAGATATATAGGTTTTATTTATGAGGAGAAATAACATTCTTGTGAGAACTGAATGAATCATTCCTTAGCCTAAAGTTTGCATTTAAGAGATGTGAGTGCATCCAGGATACTAAAATTATGGCATATAAATGAAAAAAAGGATTTATATAATATTGCACTCTTGGTGAGGTATAACATCAAGTCCATAACTAAACAACCCAAAGTAATTGTGTAAAATCCTTGAATGTGCTGCTGTTCTAGGACCTTAATAGTCAATTTGCCTTCCTGGAATCAAAAATATTTAATAATAACACATAACATGATCTCTGTCAACTAGTGTTCACTGACACACCTGACAGCTTCATTTTGAATTTTTAATGTGTTCAAGCAAGATTCTATATAACTCTTGATATGAGAGCATGCAATGCACACTATTTTATCTGTATTAAATTTAGTGTTTTAATAAGATTGCATTTCTAGATTTTGATTCCAAAAGTTATATAAATCCAAAGTGATCCATAATAAACTATGAATAATCTTTAGAAAAAAATGGGAATTCTATAATTCTTCATTGTGCTCATGACGAATGTACATGGATCAAGAGGAAGTTGTCAGAATAGAATACGTGGATACTGCATGCTTAAAATCAGAAAAGGTGTACATCAGGGCTGTAGCCTCTTACCATACTTATTCAAACTGTATGCTGACCAAATCATCAGAGAAGCTCGATTATATTAAGAAGAACGTGGCATCAGGATTGAAGGAAGGTTTATCAACAAGCCTTTGATGTGCACATGCCAAAACCTTGCTTCCTCAAAGTGGGGATAACATGAAGCATTTGCTGATGAAGACCAAAGATTGCAGCCTTCAGTATGAATTATGACTCAATATAAAGATCACAACCTTTACAGCTGGATCAGTAGTTGTCATCATGATAGATGGATAAAAGATTGAAGTTGTCACAGATTTTATTTTGCTTGGATCCACAATCAATGGTCATGGAAGCAGCAGTCAAGGGAAACAGAGAAGTTGCATTGTGAAAATGTGCTGCCAAGATTTCTTTAGAGTTTTGAAAAGCAAGGATATTACTTTGAGGACTAAGGTGCATCTGAACCAAGTTAAGATATTTTCCTTGCTTCATATACATGTGAATGTTGGACATTGAGTAAATAAGACTGAAAAAGGATTGATGCATTTGATTTGTGGTGCTATTGAAGAATGTTACAAGTACCATCGATTGCTAACATGTCCAACAAATCTGTCTTGAAAGAAATACTGCTGGAGTCCTCCTTTGAGATAAGTCTGGACAGGTTTCTTGCATACTTTGGACATGTTGTCTGGAGAGACCTGCCACTGGGGAAGGACATTCTGCTTATTTGAGTGGCTGGACAGTGGAAAAGAGAAGGCCGTCTACTGGATGGATTGACACCATGGCTCCAACGATGGGCTCAGGTGTAGAAACAATGGGCTGTGTTTTGTTCTGTTGTGCAAAGTATCACTATGGGCTGGAATTGACTTGATGGCACCTGGCAACAATAGATGTGTAAAGGTTACATTTGTGGTTGTACTTATCTTTGTTTCATGTGTTTTTGGAGCATTACTTGAAAGTGCATACATACTTGTAATATCTGCTTGTTGGATTTACCATTTTATTTTATTCCAGCTTAAAGTCTAAGGTCTGTTTCTTGTATATAACAAAAGGATGGATCCTATTTTTTTTGTTATTTTTTGTTTTGTTTTTAATACATTTTGCCAATGTTTGCTTTTTGCATAAGTAAGTTATACCAATTACACCTAAGGTTATTGTTGAAAGTCAAGTGCCTTTCTGATGTATTTTGCTATTTGCTTTTAAGTGTTTCATAACTTCTTTTTTTATCCTGATTTTTACTCTTTTTTTTTGTCCTCGTTATAGATGTGAGCTTTTTGCTTTCTTTCTTCTTCTTTATGTTTTATTCTTGGTGATACCTTATGAGATAGTTAAGGTTTATTGTGCCAACCTGGCTGATAAACACATGTCAGATTAATTGAAGGGCAGAGAGATTAAATGGCTCGGTGAGCCTCGCCTTTCTGGTTCTCTGGTCTGTTGTTCTCTGATGTTCAGACCAGTGTGCGACTGCCTTAGCTAGTTCTTTGTCTCAGCTGGCAAGGCTCACTTCTGCGAGACATTCCTGAGGAGAAGCCACATGGACCTACCCCGATGCAGCCCTGGGTGCTGGAGCAGCCGTGTGGAGACCCCTGCCACCCCTGAGATGCTTACACGTTCACTGACTCGGCTTTCCTCCTGCACTCAGCTTTATTGCATGTGTTTTGTGAGTTTGAGGAGGACTTTGTAGATTGATATCGGACATATGGGCTAATGTCATATTTATGGGCTTGGACTGGACTGGGTTGGGATGTTTTCTTAATGTACACTTATCTTTTATATAATACTCTCTCTTGTTTGCATATGAGTTTCTGTGGATTTGTATCTCTAGTCTACCCAGACTACCATACCTTAGCAGTTATCACATATGTTATGTCACACACCATGAAATTGCAAGACTGTTTAACATATGAAAACAGCCATTAATTTTGACCCTTAACATATTCCTGAGATATTTTCCAACTTCTCTTTGGTGGGTAGGTCTGTAATCACATCAATATAAAATTTAATTTACAAATGATATTGTATTATTTTGGGACTTATTTATTAAGCTTATTTATGAAAATATGATATGGTTTTTCAAAGTTCATAGAACCAGGTCATTATATTTTAATTCCTGGATCTATTCCTTGTTGATTAATTTCTTATGTTCCCTTGAATTAGTTGAAGTCCTCCTTACCAAACATAATTAGTATGTAGATAGAGTGATTTTCACATATCAAGAAAATATTTCTTATAATGTGAAGTTGAAATATTTTATAATTGTGTTGAAGTGCTTTTGAATTGTATGAATGTTACTACAAAATTTCCATGTTGATTTTTTACCCCCGCCCCGAGGCAAGCCATCAAGTAACTTCTCTGATTCCGTACTAGAAATATAAATGCAGTGCCTGAAAAGATAAAAAAGCATCCCTAGTATTGATAAGTATCTTATTCATATTATATTCTTATATTCTATCTTGGTATCTAGTTTGCAAATTGTTAAACTACAGATATTTAGAGATGAAAAACAAGCAAGGTAATGGAGGTGACTACAATTAAAAAACTCTAGGGATGGCTTTATTAGAGATTAATAAAATGATCAGGTGAAGCATATATAGTAAACCAAAGGGAGGCCCAAAATGATACCCTTTTTTAGCTATGTTCCCGAGTATAGTGTTGTTGTTGTTTGATGTCCTTAAGTTAAGTTCCAACTCATAAGGCCTATGTATAAACAGACCAAAACTGCTTGGTGTTGATTCATCCTCGCAATATTATTATGTTTGAACCCTGTGTTGAAACTAGTGTCCATCCAGTTTGTTGAGTCTTACGCTTTCTCACTCTCCCTCTACTTTACCAAGCACGAGCTTCTTCTTCAGGGGTGGTGTCTCCTGACAACCTGTCCAAAGGACTTGAGATGAAGTGTCGCCATCCTTGTCCCTAAGGAGCATTCTAGCTGCACTTCTTTAAAGAAATATTTGTTTATTCTTCAGGAAGTTTATCGTACTTTCAATATTCTACACTAGCACCATAATTCAAATGTATCAAATGATTTTTGGTCTTCTTTATTCAATACACGATTTTCTTATGTATATGAGGTGATTAAAAATAGTATAGGTTCACTAGGCGCAACTCAGTTCTCAAAGTGACATACTTGCTTTCCCACACTTTAAAGAGGTCTGTGCAAGAGATTTACCCAATGCAGTGTGTCATTTGATTTCTTGACTGCTGCTTCCATGAGAATTGATTGTCAATCCAAGTGATCAAGTTTTCCTCCATGTATCATGATGTTACCTATTGGTCAATTTATGAGGATCCTGGGCTTCTTTACATTGAGTTATAATCCATATAGCCAGCTACCATCTTTAATTTTCATTACCAAGTGTTTCAAGTCCTCCTCACTTTCAGTAAGGGAGGTTATGCCATCTGCTAATTGCAGGTTGCTCATAAGCCTTCCCACAGTATCTATGTAGCATTTTTGTTTTCATATAATCTGGGCACTCTGATAAATTGCTCTATGCACAGATGAATAAATATAACCAGGGGATACAGTCCGGATACACACCTTTCCTAGTTTTAAATCATACAGATTCCCTTGTTCTTTTCACACACCTGTCACTTAATCTATGTGCAGGCTCTCCATAGGCACAATGAAGTGTTCTGGATTGCCTATTCTTCTCAAAACTATCTTTAGTTTGCTATGATCCACACGGTCAAATTTCTTAGCATAGTCAATTAAACAAAAGTAAACATCTTTTTATAGTCTCTGATTTCAGTCACAATCTAAGTGACATAAGCATGACCTTCTTTGTGTCATGTCCTCTTCTGAATCTGACTTGAATCAATGACTGTTCCCTATCAAGGAATTGCTGCTGCCGTTGTTGGATGATGTCCAAAAATATATAACTTGTATATGATACTATTGATAATGTTGGATACTTTTGGCCATTCTGTTGTGTTATCTCTGGAATGGGTACAAATATAGATACCTTCCAGTCAGTTGGCTCAGAACTGTCTTCCAAATGATCTGGCATAGATGAATAAGTGCTTCTAGTACTTCTGCAACATATTGAAATGTTTTAATTGGTGTTCCATCAATAACTGGTGTCTTGTTTTCTGGCTAATGCTTTCAGTGTAGTTGAACTCCTTCAGAGTATAATTTGATAGTATTGGTGCCAATATTCTGCTCCTGCTGGAAACTGTAAATCCTGTGGCTGGATGTGTACCTGAGGACTGTGATATGGATTTCTAGCTTATCTAGATTCATCGAGTTAATTTTATTGTCCTAACATGAGGAGACTGAGCACTGTTAGGAGTAAGTACAGAGATTTGTCCTGCCCTTCTGTTAGTCCTCAAATCTGGGTTAGACAATGAAATGAGCCTATAGCCATCACAAATCTCCTGACCATTTACCACCACCCGCACCACCCCACTCTAAGCCAAACACAAATACTCAGAAGAAATGTTCCTCATCCTCCTTTGAGGGGTGCTGAGAAGTAAATATATGTATTAAGTCATAGAACTTTTCATAGAATTAATAGCCAATTATGTATTGTTAGATACATTTTTTAATGTTGGAAGTATTTTATTTTTAATTTATACCCCTATTCTTCTCAGGTTTCTGCCAATGATATACCTTGAATTTTCTCCTTAACTTTTTGATATTGTGACTCCTTATTTTGAAATCTAGTTAGTACCTGAACTACCTGGCACTGAGAAAAGGGAATGGATGGGCAGAACAAGGAATTATTTTAGTTCTTTTCATCAGTTTTTGCTTTATTTTTAAATATGTAATGCTTTCCTTACACTTCACAGTTTATTCTTTTCTTAGCTATATGTTGTTTTTCATCTTTCTTTGGGGACTCTATTTTCCTAAGGTTTAATCATTTTTATGACTTGTACTATTGACTAAAAAGCATAGCACATAAACACCATATTTCTTGTACTTAATATTTGACAAAATGCAGTGCCTGATGATCTACCCTAATGCTTCCCCAACTCAAATGTTATTTCTCCAGGAAAAACAATAACTCAAGACAGTGTAAGGGATAAGTAAGAATATGAAACATATATTAATGTGCCAGAATCCTGAGTTATATTACCTCCAGACTGGAGGGGATCTCACTGACTAAAATGTATATTGCCTATAAATTCAATTGCTTTTAATAATTTCTCTCCTATACTTAGTGACCCATCATCTCCTTCGGAAGGTTTAGGTTAGGGGTTGCTTGGTGTTATTAAAGCAAACTCTTTTCTCTGGATAGTTCTTTTGTGTGATTTCTTTCTTTTTTTCTCTCCAGAATTATTTGATTAATTGCTGAATGCTCCTTAGAATCAAGGATAGTAAGACTTTGCTTTACATATTTTGCACAGTAATCAGGGGAGATTAGTACCTGTTAAAGGGCATCATGCTTGATAGATAGCTAAGTAATAAAAAAAAAAAGAAAGAAAGAAAGATACATGATGGTTGCCAGGATTACCTCCTTAGGTGTAGAGCAATTTTGAAGATAAAGCTGAACTGGCAATGTTTCCTTCTCTTGTGTTTGTTGTTACAAGGAGTCAAAGGCCACAGGATGGCACCTGGAAACATTATAATTCTTGCTGCCACACATTAGGGACAATCTAATTCTTCTTACACATGATTATTTTATCTCACCAATAATTTTTTTCTTCTCTTTAAGCTTCATTTATTAATATAACATTTGCTTTGCTTTTACATACCAAAAGTTTTTTTAAATCACTTAGCATTGGTATGTCTAGGAGCCCCATTTCTTTCAAGCTATGTGTTTGACGGGGGTGGGGGGGGTAAAGGACTTAACCTTTATCCCAAGGTTTCTGACCCATAACATGGGAAGAACATACGTCAGGAAATGAGAAAAGCATATTGCAATAGGAAAATCTGCTGGAAAAGGTTTGTTTAAAGTGTTAAAATTAAAAAATATCACTTTGAAGATAAACATTTGTTTGATATAAGCCGTAATGGTTTCCATTGTCTTGTACGCATGTGAAAACTGGACAATGAGCAGGAAAGGCCAGAGAAGAACTGGTGCTTTTGACTCATTGCGTTGGCAAAGAATAGCAAGTAGCCCAGAAGAAAAAAAGTCTTGAAATACAGACAGCCAGCATGTCCCTGACAGGACAGAATGACAAAACGTAATTCCAAGTACTGTGGACATGTTTTTAGGATGAACCAGTTTCTGGAGAAAGATATGATTCTTGATAAATTAGTCCATCTTTGAAAAAGAGGAAGACCCTCCGTGAGATGGATGGACAGTGTTTACAGCAACGAGCTGCAACATACAACATACGATTGACTGGAAAGCATAAGCCGGGCAGTGTTTCATTCTGTGGAACATAGTGTAATGAGTCAGAGAGGACTATGGTGCAAACCAACAAAAACAGTTGCAACAATATTTTCCTCATTTGGTTGACATGATAATTGGATGCATTACATATGTGAAGTGATAGAAAAATGCTAACCTCAAAGATATCATGGCTCTGGATAGTGTTATTGAAAATTTTAGTCATCTGTTATTTTGTAGTTTCCATTAAAAGCAACAACCATAGTGAAACATATTTTATCACATGCACTTAGTGATTAAACTTTAAGTACATTATAATAATTCAGATTTACAGTACAAAACAATTGATAAGATCATGTATTGTTCTGGACATGCTCTAGATAAAAAGACTGTCACAGCATTTATTTACATATTTAATGTGCATCAATGAATTTGTTCAAATGGAACTAGTTTTCTGAATTACACATATGCTCAAGAATTTTAGGAAAGAAGTCATTGATTAAGTGGTTATTTGAGTGACCACAAATACTTAACCAAACATTTTATGGAACATAGGACTATTGAGTAAGTATTCTGTGAAAGGTACTATTCTAGGTGCTGTAATTATTGCAGAAAATAAAACAAAGCAATGATCAAAACCTTAGACATCACAGAGCATATGTTCTATGGCAGGAAAGAATAATAAAATGAGTATATTAGAATTCAGACCAATAGTGTTCAAAAGAGTGATTTAGTCAATATCAAGGAATTCTATATCATTTTTGTCACTCCCCTCTCATACCCTGCACTGCAAAAACCCATGACAGCTAAAAATTGAAATCTCCTTACCGCCAGTATTGCAAGTCCTGACAGAGCAATTAAATATCATTTAGTAAAGCTGAGACCTCAGGGCTTTTTTTAATACTCTAAGAAATATGCATCTATTCTCCCCCAGAGAGTTGTTAATTTTTGCTACTACTTTTTATATTTTTAGTAGGTGTGTATATCATATGTGTATAACATTTGGACCAATTGCTATAAATTTACAACACATACTGTGTATTGTTTAATTATTAATTTGCTCATTTCCTTTGTGGTATGGAGACAAAAATATTTTAGTGGTTGATAAAGAAGCAAACATTAAATATGGAAAATATACACCAAAATTAAGAAAGTGTGTTTCAGATTGTTGAAATAAGTAATAACCATGTAACATAATAACTTACATTAAAATAAGTAATAAACATGAAACGCAGAGGAGAAAGTATATACTAGGCATGAAGCATTTATTTTAATATGTCATTGAAATCTATAACAAGTCTTTTATAACCAATGAGCATATTACTTTGACAAGATATTGGTTAAAGTCCATATCAGTAAACTTTAACTGTATAAAAATGAAAGATAAATTTAGTGTGTTAGAAATGCAAGCACTTATTTAGTTTATCATTCTATGGGTGGATAATTTGAGCTGGGATTGGCTGGAATGTTCTTATGATGTCTGCCAGACTCAGCTGATTATTACTGGATTCATTCATGCATCAGGAACACTTATGACTGCCAGGTTGACTGAAAGATTCCTAATCTATGCTCCACATATTCTTTTATACAAAATCAGCTTGTGAGAAGAATTCCCAAAGCAAATAACACCAAAAGCCTAAAGTTTGTTGTGGCCTACGTTTGGAAGTCTTTACTGCAAGTCAGGTTGACTAGAGACACAAATTCCAATGACACTCAATTAAGTGTAAGGAAGAGCTTATATCAAGAAGTGATTTTATATAAGCAAACTTCCCAGCCCACTCCATATCAAGTCCGTAAATCTGATACTACTTTGGAAGTCCCATACTAGTCCATAAGTCCGTCTTCAAACTCACACAGTCACAATCAATGATGCCAAATGCAGGAAAATCGCCAGCTGGTGGGTGCAAAGGCTGGTGGATCCCATAGTGGTGGATGCATCTGTAGGGCTCTCACAGGTCTCAGCGTTGCTCAGGCAGCTCTCCCAGGATCCTCTTCAACAGGAAGGTGAAGCAGAGAAAGAGGGAGCTCTCAGGGTTTTCCTTTTGAGAAGGCCATGCCCACCAAGAGGAACCATCGGGATGTGACCTGATTGACAGGTTAGCCTCTACCCCTTCACTTCAAGGTACCATGAAATTATGTAATTACCACATCATATCATATTGCCTTTACAATCAATGCAAGCCCCACAGGGAGTCTAGATACACTCCATTTTTCACTGGAAGAATAGGGGAGAGAAGGCAGAGAAGGCTTTCTACTCCTGTACTGTCTTGGAAACTTACAAGGGCAATTGGTCCCTGTCCTTATAGGGTCTCTAGGAGTTGTGATTCACTGGATGGCAGTGATATTGATTTTTTTTATCCTCTCAGTGTAGGAACTGTAATAAGTTGTGGATTTTTTTTTTTTTTCACATTTTGCAGTGACACTCTGGGGAAGAAGCTTTATGAAACAATTCAGGAGTTTCTTCTCTCCCTTTTTATTGTATCTTACTTCCCAGTTAGTCCACACATAAAATACAATTCACTAGTTAAAGTAGAATATATTAGCATATTAGCAACCCAGAACATAACCAAGTATAAAATGAAACTATTGGATATAAAAATAATAATTCCATGGAATGTACAGGTTTGAAGGAAAAGTAGCTCAAATTTATTATCAAAGACACTGGGGTATTCAGGGCAAGAGGGAGATAGCTTCTCTTGGTAGGGTCGCTATGAGTCGGGACTCACTGGATGGCACAAAACAACAACAACAACAACAACAAAAACAGTATGGAAATAGCTGACACACATTAATAAAAATTATTTATTTAATGAGTTTTTATTAAAGTAACCTTACAAAACTCTTACAGCATTATAAAACAGCATTTTTTATTACTTAGAGTATGTTGCATATGAGAGTTTTAAAGACCTTTGCCAACAGCTATGACATAAACCATGGAAGCAAAATAAATAATGGAAGTTTTTAATGAACATTATCCATCACTTGCCCTCTCAATGGAAAGTGGACTTATCCTCCTGAATTTGATTTTCAACCATCTTAAGAATGCCACAGTGTAAGTAAAATACAATGTAAACTTTCTTTTCATAAATAGGGTTTATCCAGTTCCCTTGTTCTGCTGATGTTGATAATTTTAATGGTATTTTTTATGTATTTCCAGAATTCAGAGCAAGACTGCAGGACATGTCACCCATTTATCACTTGTCATGCACCTACTGATTGCTAGCTTGATTCAAAAAGAAAATGAAATAACACTTTAAATGAATAGACTGTACTAAGGTTTCACATTGCACTCAACACGTATAAACTGGGTATAATTATTTCATCAACAAGATGACAAAATAAATGCCAGTTCAAGTGCTCTGAAAGACATGAACTCAATCAATCACAAGTCTGTAAATGTTTCAAGTTCCTTTTCCTTAAGAAGTTATTTATTTATTTAGCACTTTATTTAATGCTAGCTCAAGTATTATAAAGTTTGAATAGGCATAAAATGTTTCTACATAGTACTTATTTTGGTTCTTGAACTTTCTCTCTAGCATTTTTACTAAGTGGTAGAGACCTTGATTCCCAAAGGCAGTGGTTTCTAATTCATTATAATTAAAAAGGGTTTATAGAGTCAAAATTGAGATCTCTTGCGTAGGCATGCCCTGAATAACTCTTGTTTGCCTTTAAGGATAATTCAACCTGGTCCTTTAATGTTTTAAAATTTAACCCTCACTTTGGAATTATTAAAACTAATCCCTGCTTGCAACAAATTCTTCATTACAATCATCTTGGCTTGATGCTCTGACAGCTTTAAAATCATCTTACAAGCTTTAAGTCTTTTCTTGCAGGAAGCCAAAGACCAAACCCACTGCCAACAAGTCCACTAGATTAGCACTAGGGAAAGACTAAAATGTAGCCCCTATTTACCTTTTCTGACTGCCTAAATATTCAATTTAAACACCCTCTTAAGAATAGATGTCTCTATGACTGGAGATTGAGTGTAACTTTACTCCAAAACCACAGTTGTTTAGTTTTGCCTTCCTTTGTTTATCCATTTAGTGAAAACATACTTCATGATGACTAACTAGTGGGATGATACTTGTGCGCAAGATGGACTGGGTTCCCTTCTACTGAAGAAACAAATCTAGTTAGAGAGTATTGATTATATACTTCACAAATGAATGAAAGCACACTTTGAACAAATGCTGTGAAGGAAAGAGATTCTAGAAGTTTAGTAGACCAATCAAATGTCAATAGAAAAGGAGAGGAATTCATACTAAATGAACAGCCACATGTAGGAAGCTCCTTGTGAGACACACACAATGATGAATACATTTAAGGGATATTTGAGGGATTACACAACGTTCCTCACTGACCCATAGCACCACGGGGAACAACACTGGAGACACAGTCGGAATTGTGCCTGCCCTGAGCCCACCACGCCAAAGTGAGACACAAGGGGTGTGCAACAGAGCAGCAAGGGGAGCAGAGCTATGAAATCCCCAGGGAATACCAAAAATAGACTCTGGGGACAGGGCGTGGCACCACATGAGACTCGACTGGAAAACACTTGTAAAGGACAACAAATAGACCTTGAACTATTTATAGTTTTTGTTGTTGTTGTTGATGTTGTACTATTGTTTTATTTTCTATTGTAGTTTCATCGTGCTCAGTCCTGTGTTTGTGCATATTGCTGTCACTGCGTGTCAATCTGGATGGGATAGGTGGGATAAACAAGTCAGAAGAGAGAACAACAGAACGTCAGTTCCAGGGAGAGGTTGGGGAGAGGAAGTGGGTATTAACAAACTCAGGGACAAGGGAACAACAATTTGATGTCAAGGAGGGTGTAGAAGGTCTGGCAGGGCTAGATGAAGGACAATGTAACTGAGAGGAATTCCTGAAACCCAAATGAAGGCTGAACAGGATAGTGAGGCAAGAGGAAAATAAAAAGAAATAGAGGAAAGAACTAGGAGGCAAAGGGCATTTATACAGATCTAAATACAGGCATATGCATATATAAATATATTTATATATGACGATGGGGAAATAGATCTATGTACATATGTACCTATGTACATAGGTTTAGTATTAAGGAAGCAGATGGACATTGGGCCCCTACTCAAGTACTCCCTCAATAAAAGAACACTTTGTTCAAACAATCCAGCACTCTGAGATGCTTATCTTTCCAACATGATCCCTGAAGACAAAGTGGGTGCATAAGCAAATGTGGTGAAGAAAGCTGATAGTGCCCAGCTATCAAAAGATATTGTGTCTGAGGTCTTAAAGATTTGAAGATAAACAAGCGGCCTTCCAGCTGAGAAACAACAAAGACAACATGGAAGAAGCACACCAGCCTGTGTGATCACAAAGTGTCAAAGGGACCAGGTATCAGTCATCAAAGAAAAAGTAATCATATCATCGTGAATGAAGGGAGTGCAGGTTGGGGACCCAAAGTCCATCTCTAGGCAACTGGACATCCCCTTA
>NW_022111369.1:92369363-92372670 GCF_000313985.2 Echinops telfairi
ACAATGGATGTATATGTGGATTGTGATAAGAGCTGTAAGAGCACCCAATAAAATGATTTTTTTTTAAATAAAAAAAAAATGTGTGAGTGTGGTTTGAATCGGAGTGAAAAATATTTCAAACCTCCTAGCTGGTGAAATAGAGTAGAGACTGTTCTAGTCAAGTTGAGGCAACATGTAAATGAATGGGAGCCCAATTATGTTGGACATATGATTATTACTTGTAAGAAGCCATTGAGATGAGAATGTAACGATGTTCAGCAAGCAGCTTAATACACCCATCCAATATCTAATTGTTGGTTATGTGGCACAAAGAGTGTTGGATGTCAGAGATCCAAATTGATCCAAATATGCTCCTTCCCTGACCTCCTGGAGTTTAAAGCAAGCGGAGAAAGAGAGAATATAAAAAAATCCATAAGCTATCAGGTGATATAAATACTCAGGAAATAAATACATTGAAGTGATGCTAATACTTAGGGAGTCCACCTTTATAAATAGGCTTAACATAGAAGGTCACTCTCTTAAAGTGAAATATAGCCAGAAACTTGAGCAAGTGAGCTTTCCTAAAAATCATTGTAGGAAGAAAAGATGCAAAGTGAAGACTCAATTACATTTGATTTATATAGGAAAGAATTTGAGCATTCCCAGACCCCCCCCAAAAATCTACTATATCATATTTGTGTTAGTCTTTTTTTTGCTCTGTGTGTGTGTGTGTGTGTGTGTGTTTGCGCGCGCGTGCGCGCCAACATGGCACCCATAAGAAGATGTGGGTGGAGGTTAGACTGTCAATCAGGTTGCAGCTTGATGACCTCCCTTGGAGGTGTGACCAAGAAAATGGCTCTCTGGAAACCAGCCCCTCCCCCTCCCCCTGTTGGTCTGAGGGCCTGCTGCCTGATTGAGCTGCCCTGCCTCTATGCATAGGCTGCGCCACCTGTAGGCCTTGCAGCACTGGGCTCCCCCAGGTCAAGTCAACTGTGGACCACTGGGGTCCACTTTGCTGTGGTTTTTAAATAGTTTTCCTCTCTCCAGAAATACATTTTTTAAAGCATCGCTAGAAATTGATGTAAAATTTAAAATTCATTGTTGTATTTGTATTGTTATTAATAATTCCGGACCTAGTGGTACTACTACAATAGTTCTTATCCATTAATCTCAAGCTTTCAAAGGAAGTTTCTTCTGATTCATTACATTTTTAAAAGGAAATTAATAAGGACTTGGATTTAGGGAATCATAAATTCTTTCACCTTCTGGGAGCTTCCTTTGCTGCACTCCAAGTTGTTGCTGTTTCATTTTATCTGGCTGCAAAATTAAATCATTTTAGAATTTGCTTCCAACTTTGAAATGAATATTCATCTTGGAATGGAAAATTTAAAATATTTAAAGCAGTCTACTTTAAAATATATATTCCAATTTGGATGCTAGCATAAAAATTTATATTTGGATATTAGTTGAGTGAAAATGGATTTGGAATATGTGATTTTGCTCATCAGGTCAGGGACAGTGGAAAAATTAGTGCTCACAAGATAGTAGGAAATTCATTCACTCATTTGTACTATCGTGTTCATTGTCAGGCCTTTCAAAAATCTCCATGGGGGCCTATAGCCTTGAAATATTTTATAACTTTTACACTCTTTCTCCAGCCTTTGACTCTGTGACTATGCAGTTTGTTGAACTACTGCTGATACCAAATGGAGGCAAGAGCGATCACAGAGAGCCTGAAGGTTTCAGGACAGACAAGTCATTATGATGGTGCCTCTGGCGCACTCTTATGTGTTCAGTGGGAGAGAACTTTACATGAGGTTATACCAGATCAATCAGAAATGAAAGAAAAATATAATTAATATTGTATACACAAGTTACATTATGTACATTTTATTTCTTTATGGAATTGTTCAAATCACATATTCAGATATATGTGCATAACTGGTTTAGCAATAGCACCATTTTTTTCCACAAGCGAGTTTGTTTTGCAAGTCATAACAATCTCAATTTGTTTTTTAAAAGAAAGTCAGTCTGAAGGGAAATGTAAAATAAAATACATTTATAAAATGTTTATTATCTAAATATTCATTTAATTTGTTTCCTTGAGGAGCTGTTCAATTTCCTCACACATAGATACGTAAGTACCGTGATAAAAAATAAATGCAATGTTATGATAAACTCCCATTGTTGCTTCCTTGGAAGATGAATTCATAAAACCTATTCATTGTTGCAAAACAGAAACATTTACATGATAAATAAATATTGAGTTTGGTGTTCTTCAAATATGCCCAATGCCTTATATATATATATTAGCATCTATAGATACAGGATAACTTCAAATACAGTACCACATACAACAGACAATGCAAAACTAAACTCACTTCATGGTTACATAAATTAAAAACGTGCTAAAAACATATATTTTAACTAATTTTATATATTGGCTATGTTAATATCATAATAAATTATTACCTATGCTAGCAATATATGAAAGGTAAGTCAAAAAGCATTGTGGACAGTGTTTTACTTAGCACAAACATGGTTTTATTAAAAAAAACTATGATTAAACATGTACCCGTAGTCATTTCGTGGCTTCTTCTTAATTTTCTCAGTGATTTGCTTACCTTTGACTCATTAGAGTGTCTTTAAAATGTCTACTCACCGCAGTGGGTTCCCAACAATTTGATGGGCCAGTTAAGTGCAAGACAGAGAGGCCAGTTGAGAAGCTTATGTGAATAGATTTGGGGGAAAATCACAGGGAAAATCTTGATTGGTTTTCTGGAAGGGCATAGGATGATAGTGGGGGCTTATTAGTGGTAAATTTTAAGAAAATTTAACATTCTGTTTATGAGGAAAAGGCCATGGATTTGAACTGAGGAATTATTTTCTGTCAAGACAATGCACTCACTTGCTCATTTAAACTTTACATTCTTTAGGTTTAAATGGATTCTCTAGGAGAATGTAGGGAGTCCAGGGAGTGTAGTGGTTATACATTGGACTGGAATCTGCAAGGCTTAAAGCCACCAGCCACTCTGTGGTTGAAAAATGAGAATTTCTACTGTTGTAAACAGTGACAGTCCCAGAAACTCACAGGAGCAGTTCCAGCCTGTCCTCCAGGGTCACTATGAGTTGGCATGACTCGATGGCAGAGTCCTTTTGGAATGAGAACATATGTATGTACGTGCAAAACCTTATCCCATCTAACCTAACACGCTCTTCTTGCCCCTCAGGCCCCTTTTGTTTCAAAATTCAAAGAACGTATAAAAAGATCACAACTTGAATCTTCTGAGGATGTCAAAACTGGTATTTTGATGGGGTGTAAATAAAA
>NW_022111369.1:92372970-92374510 GCF_000313985.2 Echinops telfairi
TTAGCAGACACGTTGTTCTACTCCAGGGACAGGTCTCTCCTGAGAACGTGTACAAAGAGGGAAGTCATCTCACCATCCTCACTTCCGAGGAGCAGTCTACTTGTACTTCTTCCTAGGCAGATTTGATTGTTCTAGCATTCTACGGTACATTCAATGTTCTTCAAGAACGCCATCATACAAATACATCCTCTCTTTGTTAGTCTTCTTATCCAATGTCCAGCATCACATGCATATCAGATGTTTGAAAAAGGCCACGGTCTGGGTCAGGCACTCCGTCATCTTCAAAGTGACACCCTTACACTTCAACACTTTAAAGTGGTTGTGTACTGCAGATTTACCCAATGCAACATATACTTTCATTTCTTGACAACTGCTTCAGTGATTATTGATTATAGACAGAACCAAATGGAATACATGATCGCTCCACTCTTTACTCCATTTATCATTAAGTTATCTGTGGGTCTAGTTGTGAGGCTTATAGTTTTCTTTACATTAAGTTGTAATTCATATAGAAAACTACAATCCCTGATCTTCCTTTCTTCCAGCGAGCAAAGTCATGACATCTGCCAACCAAATATTGCTAACAAGCCTTCCTCTGATAATGATCCCCATTCTTCTTCATATAAAGTTTATCTTCTCACATTGTCTTCACAGCATACAGACTGAGTACCCATGGTGAAAGCATATGACCCTGACACACATTTCCTAATGTTAGATCACTCAGTATTCCTTTGATCTGCTTGAATGACTGCCTCCCTCTCAATCTATGTATAGGTTCTCCAAGAATACAATGAATTGTTATGGAATTCTTACTCTTCTCAATTCGATCCATCATTTGTTATGATCCACACAGTCAAATACCTTACCGAGCTAATAAGACACAAGCAGTGTGTATGTGTGTGTGTGTGTGTGTGCTACTCTCCACTTTCAGCCAAAATCCATCTGACGTAAGCAATGATATCCTTGTGCCACATCCTCTCCTGAGTCTGCCTTGATTTTCTGGCCATTCATTGTTGATGTGCTGCTGCTACAATTGTTGAGCAATACTTCTCTGTGATACTAATAATGTTGTTGGATAATTTCCACATTCTCCTCAGCCCCTTCTCTTGAAATAGTTAGAAATATGTAACTCTTTCAGTCAGTTGACCAACTAGCAATCTTGCAGATTTCTTGCTAAAGTTAAATGAATGCTTCCAATGCTTAATCAGCTTGTTGAAACATTTTAATTCATCAATACCTTTTTTCTTTCTTTATTTATGTTTAGTAATTCTTTCATAGCAGCTTGGACTTCTTTCTTCAGTACCCTTGCTTCTCGATCATACTCTAACTCTTGAAATGGTTGAATGTCATTCAGTTATTTTTATTAAAGTGACTCTATGTATTCCTTGTCTATTTTACTTCCTGCATCATACATTAGTTTGCCTGTAGAATCTTTCAATAGTGCAACTGGATAATTGTCTTTTGCCTGAGTTCTTTCTGCTTGATATATGCCAACAGCTAAATGGTGTTACTTTGACTTAGGTTGTTGTAAAACAATTTA
>NW_022111369.1:92375028-92378566 GCF_000313985.2 Echinops telfairi
TTTTTGTGATCCTCTAGATATACTCTCATGTAAAATTTAGCATGGCGTTATCTATTCCATAAAGAGTTGCAGTCTCTGTAACACACAGGGGCAGTTCTGTCCAGCCCTATCAGGTCACTGTGAGTCAGAATTAATGACTTAATGGAAGTTAGCTGTTAGTTAGTTAGTTAGTTGTTAGTGTTTTGGAAACACTATGCTATGCAGTGAAAAATAATCTATTTTCTTTATGTCTTTATCTCTACTTATATTTTTAATTCTTCTTTTACCTTTGTATCCAGAATATGCTTACATTGAGTTGTCTACTTTTATGAAACAGCACATAATCTAGGTTTTGCAGCTTTTAAACATCTTTGACTAATTGATAACCATCTACTTATTTGTATGCTCTTTTCCTATTATCTTCTAATCTGCTGATGGTTTCCAGGTACAGTGCTACATAAAAATGTCTTGTTTCAGACAGTCGTAGTTTTTCATCAGAAATTTGTAAATGTACACATGTAATTTGGAATTGTTTGAAATATTTGCATTTGTAAAATAGCATAAATCTGAACCCTTTCAAGTTATCATTTTAAGTAAAGCATTCGGTAGGAATACTGTTCACTTTCTCTAATGCATATATGAAGATATACATTTATTTATTTATCTTTAACATTTTTGCTTTCATGAATGGTTCTTTTTCACATTTAGTGTTCTAACAAACAGTAACTGATGAGGAAGAGACTGTAGACATATTTGTAGCTGTGACAGTGAGGCTTCATATCAGCTTTGCTGGGAAGGAGTCTTCCATGGTCTGATTTCACATAGGTGGCCAGCTTCCTGATAGGGTCTTCTGTGCAGCGACCAAGCTCTTGTGGGAAGAGTCGGACATCGTCGCACATCCTTAATCTGGTCATAGCCTCTATACAATTGAGAGAGGTTTCATTCAGGGGGTGGTCTACTCTTAGGACAGACCTGCAATGTGTGAAAGCTCACTTACTTACTCACTGGTACAAATCTCTTTCTATAGACATACATGAGTCAAATAAATAAAAATACAGAAGTGTGAACCATAAAACCATGTTCTAAGTTTAGCTACCTTAAGTTTTAAATCATCAGGTTACAAAAAAAAAATCATTACATTTTAAAAACGATTTCTTTGGAATGTATTTAGCCATTAACATTCTAAGTCTTAACTAACTAGGTGAAACCTTGGAAGGAAAGCTTTCAGACCGCTGACTCTTCCTGAGTTTAAGCAATTGGAGCTGAGAGGAGGAACGACTACAGGAGGGAAAGAAAGCAAGCTTGCGCTCTCGGAGACCTCCTTCATTCCCTGCCTCTAGCAGAAGGTTCCCTGGATAAATAAGTATTCATAGTCAATAAATCCGGATCCTATGAGGCGTGATTCCCTGGGGAATGTTACGCAAGCTACATAGTTCTCTGGGTTATTACTTTAACTACTCCTGCTGTTTGAGAACACTCTAGCAACCTCATTTAGAGACATCATTTATTACCCTGGGCCAGAAGAACTTATCTAGAATAGACCAGAGAAAGGGCCAGGGAAGCCTTATTCCAAATATCAAGCACCTTACTGTCCCATATGTGCCTCTTGATTCTATGTATCTTAACAGTATAAGAAAATCCTGAGACTGGATGTGATAGGCTACATAACTATAAACAAAACAAGACAAAAAAGAATGATAACAGCAACAATAAACTCTCAAATTGATTGCTCTACACTGTGACCCCATAGAGTGGTGTAGAGTTGACCTGCAGAGTTTCCTAGACTGTGATCTCTGTGTGAACAACCAAACTTAACCTGATCCCATGGAGCGGGAGGTAGGCTTTATCTATTGATAAAGTATCTTAGTATCTTAACCACTGTGACAAGGTTCTCCAGACTAACCATCAACTTCAACTATATCCAAGTGGGGAACCCTGGGATTACTACCTCATACAGCAAAGGGTTCTGTGTAGATATGGTCAAAATAAGTATCTTTAGACTAGTCCTGGTTTAGCAAGGTAGGCCCTATATGTGTCATAACTCTCCTTATAAAGATGAGGTAGAGGGAATTTGGACTACAGAAGCCAATAGGCAGCATGGCAAAGGAAGCAGATTGGAGCGGAGAGGGAATGCATGTACACTAAAATACTAATGGCTAAGAATCTGGTTCACCTCTGACAAGTCTAGAAGGGGCCAGTCTTGCTCACCTAATGGTTTTTGCCTTATAAGAATCATTCTGCATTTCACATCCCCAGAATGCTATAAGGAAAATAAATTGTTGTTATATTAGGCCACAAAATGCGCCACATTTGTTTAGTAGAATTAGGGAGCTTTTAAGGTATGCAACTCCATTTTTTTCCATTTGCAATTGGTAAAAGCAATATTTTCTAACAAATGTGAATGTATTATCACAATGAAGAGATAAAAACACACAAAGACAGAACTATAAGTCAATCTGTATTGCTATAAAATCAGAGAAAATGTAGTTAAACAAAACTATTCTAAAGTGAAGTTATTGTTTCTCAATAGACTTTGCATATGGGTCTATTCACTTCTGAAAAGTCGGGTTTCTATTGCTCATACCTCCCTCAAAGACTTATGTGCTCTTAAATTCATGCCGTTTGAAAATTTCAGTGTTCCTCTGAAAGTTTTTGATACTTGGAAGCAAAAATATATCTGAAGGTATAAGACCAGGGCTCTCGAGTGGATAGAGGAAGATTTCCCAGAAAAACTCTCCCACACAACACCCTGGTTACATCTGGAACAGGAATAGATGTAGCATGATGTAAAAAAATCAAAACCTTCAGCACAGTATATTTTCCTTTGTTTCGCCAAGGCAGTTTTGAAATTTTAAAACCTAATTCCTAACATGCACCTGTGAACATGCTGCGTTCTTCAGGAAAACTGGTCAAGATTATGCTGTGAAAATTGCAAACAAAAACCCGAAGCAAAAGTCTCCATGAACTTTTGAGCTGATCTCCCTTCTTGGAATTTACTTGGCACTAGAGATCCGTCAGGAGCCTCGGTTTGGTTGGAGCTTTGTTTGGGAAGGTAGCCTAATGAAAGTAAAATAAATGCAAGACTGGGAAGACTTATCTACAACAAAGCAAGCTTCAATAAGTTTCTTTGGGAATAACACTGTGTCACTATGTATGTTAATTAGAACCTCTGTAGCACTATTTTGTGACTTAGGCTCATGGGACTGTGCATATATACATGCATATTCAATATATAGATATAATTTCTATTTTATGTTGTATACATATTTAAGGGTTCAGCCACTAACCAAAAATTAAGTGGTTTCAACTCACCAAATGCTCTACAGAAGAATGATGTAGCAGTTTATACCATAAAAATTACAGCCTAGGAATCTCTATGGGCCATTCTATTCTGTCATATAAGGTTTCCATGAATTATAATCCACTTGCTATAATCTTTTTAAATACATGATCCTAACACCCCCAATAGACGGTGCCATAGAATGTGAGCCAGCAGGAAGACGATGATCTGTGACTTCCTAAAAGCTACCTACAAGGTTTTATTTGTGTCATTTTCTTA
>NW_022111369.1:92379065-92384620 GCF_000313985.2 Echinops telfairi
TAACTTGGTGGACAGTGTCTAGAAAACATGACTAATACATAATAAGAAATGAAATACATATTAGTTGCTGTTGTTGTTAGAAGTTGCCATTGATTAGCTAGTTGTAGTTCCTTTAAAATGGTGAAAATAATCAAAATGCCCTCTATCTCCTCTTCTCTTTAGAACTGCTTGTATGCATTACTCAGATAATAAGTCGAAAAAATAAACTACGCAAGAAATAGAAGCACAAAAACCATCACTATTTGTTATTAATAACTGCCTGCATGGAAACACATAGAGATGTATCATTCCAAGAAATTAAAAAGATCATCTGATCTAACCTAAATATTGAAAGTTACTTAACTTACAATCATTTGGACAAAATTATTACAATTTAATTTATAATAGTCATTATCATATCTATTAATGAATTTAGAAACATTTAATATCAAACAATAAAATTTTTAAAATAAAGGAATTAGAGGATGCCACCAATGCTGCTGTAGAATTGACCAGGACTCACAGAAACTCCATAGGACGGGCAGCACGCCTCTGTGTTTCCAAGGCTGTAAAGCTTTATCTTTCTCCTTTAGAGCAAAGAGTAGATTTCAACTGTTGAATGTGTGGTTCGCCCTGTCATAAGGAACCAGCTCAGCCACCAGTCCTTCTGTGAGGAGGGTAGAGCTCAGTCAATGAAGAGGTCGGTGCCCCCAGCTCCTCAGTGAACAGTCACCGATCAAGCTGAAAATGGTGCTGCTGTGAGGTCCCTGTGCACACAGACCTTCTGCACCACAAAAGGTAACACTGCATGGTCCTGCCCCATCCTTACAATTGTTCCTACGCCTGGGCCCATGGCTGCAGCCAGTTTGTCAATCCATCTCATCAAGGACCTTCCTCTTTTTCCTGCCGCTCTTTGCATCAAGCACGATATCCTTCTCCAGAGATTGGTGTCTCCTGAGGACATGTCCGAAGTATGTAAGCCAAAGTGCTGCATCCTTGCCTCTCAGTAGCCCTGTAGCCTTATGTCAAAACACCTAATGATTTGTCCCTTGAGCAGTCCAGGCTATTTTCAGTACTCTTCTCCTGCACCACAATTCTAAGGCACGTAGTCTTCTATAGTCTCCCTTATTCAGAAAACACAGATTTCAAAAATGTTTTCCTTTGTTTTGCTTTAGGATGCCTTCCAGTTGCCTCCAAGCCACAGTATGTGCCAACGAATGAAAGGTGACCTGGTCCAGCGCCAGCCTCGACCCAGTCCTGTGCGTGGGTCCATGGCTGCCGTCACTCTATCGGTCCATCTAGGGGAGGGTTCATTAACCTCCTGTTTTTTTGTTTTGTTTTGTTTTAAGACTAATGTCTTTCTTCAAGGCTCTGTCCCTAGGTACTATGTCCAATGTGAGGAAAATGTCACCATTTCTGCTACAGAAACATTCTCTCAATATTCTCAGTCAACTCCATAAGTCAAATGTATCGATTCTTCTTCAGGTTTCCTAATTCCTTGGCCACATTTTCATTTCATATGGACATCTTAGATATAACAGGCAACAGGAAATATCATTTGTAAAATAAACATCTAAAGAGTAGAATTTTAAGTAATAATGAGTTTTGGTGGTGACAATAGCCTTGAACCCCATTTACATAGTGAGGAAGTGTTCTTACGCAGCTGGATCTGTCGCTGGCTCCCTTTCATGCTCTTTTGGTAAACTTATCTATAATGTTTGCTGTCCTGTATTGTCATTTCTGTTACTTCTATTTTTGTTATCACAACCTGTTGTTTTTTCCAGTTACTTCAATCACTTTTTACTCAGTTCAAACAGCTCATAATAACGGGGAGAGGATTCCTGAAAACACCACGATATAGTAGAATGCCGTTAAAATGTTTATTTGAATTATTGTGAAATGTTAAATAAATAACTTAAAGGAAGCTTAAAATAATTAAGGGGATCATACATACGTTTCAGCAAGTCTGACAACCCAGGAGATTGTGTGACAATTCTGTTTTACACAAATGTGTGCAGTTTTCCAATGAAAACATTTGTTTTAATCTTTGTTCATATTGCTTGGGAATATTTTTAGGTGTATACTCTTCTTCCTAGGCATCCCTGAAGGAGGCAAATTATTAAGTGATTGGCAATGAGCCAAAAAAAATCATGATTTAAACCCATCTAAAATTGTATCTTGGTATTTGCTTCTTTGGATTGCCTAGTGTTGTAAGGGAGGAACAATTCTGTGGAGAAGGACATCATGTTTGGTAAAGTAGACAGGTAGCAAAAGATTGAAAGGCTCTCAAGGAGATGGATTGACACCGTGATGCCAACAATGGGCTTAAGAATAGGAAGAATTGGGAGGATGACACGGTGTGCTTTGGTCAGAACCAACTCGATGGCACCTTACAACAGCGACAACCCCCAAGTTGTAATTAACTCACCAGTATAGAATAACAGCAATACGTCTTTCTCCACATCTCCTACTGTTGTATTTTTCTTTCACTGAACACATATAGTTTTGTATTCTGCCCTGCAGACACTAGCATTTCAAAATATTAATTGATCTTTTTTATGGCAAAATTTCATTTATTTGTAATTAGAAATAAATATTTCACAATGTATAAATACATATTCGTTTTTCTCTAATCATTTTATTGGGGGCTCATACAACTCATCACAATCCATACATACATCAACTGTGTAAAGCACATTTGTACATTCGTTGCCCTCATCATTCTCAAAACATTTGCTCTCCACTTAAGCCCCTGGTATCAGCTCCTCATTTCCCCCCTCCCTTCCTGCTCCCCCCTCCCTCATGAACCCTTGCTCATTTATAAATTATTTTTTGTGATATCTTACACTGTCCAATGTCTCCCTTCACTGACTTTTCTGTTGTCCATTCCCCAGGGAGGAGGTTATATGTAGATCCTTGTAATTGGTTCCCCCTTTCCAATCTACCCTCCCAGTATTACCACTCTCACCACTGATCCTGAAGGGATCATCTGTCCTGGATTCCCTGTGTTTCCAGTTCCTAGATGTACCAGTGTACATACTCTGGTCTACCCAGATTTGTAAGGTAGAATTGGGATCATGATAGTGGGGGGCAGGGGCCCACATTTAGGAACCAGAGCAAAGTTATATGTTTCATCATTGCTACACAGCACCCTGACTGGCTCATCTCCTCCCAGCAACCCTTCTGTAAAGGGATGTCCAGTTGCCTACAGATGGGCTTTGGGTCCCCACTCCACACTCCCACTCATTCACAATGATATGATTTTTTTTGTTCTTTGATGCCTGATACCTGATCTCATCCATATCTCGTGATCACACAGGCTGGTTGCTTCTTCCATGTGGGCCTTGTTGCTTCTCAGCTAGATGGCCACTTCTTTACCTTCAAGTCTTTAAGTCCCCAGATGTTATATCTTTTGATAGCTGGGCACTATCAGCTTTCTTCACCACATTTGCTTATGTACTCATTTGTCTTCAGTTATTGTGGCGGGAAGGTGAGCATCATGGAATGCCAGTTTAATAGAACAAAGTATTCCTGCATTGAGGGAGTACTTGAGTGGAGGCCCATTGTCCATCTGCTACCTTAATACTAAACCTATCCACATATATGTACATAGATCTATTTCCCCATCCTCATATATAAATGTATTTACATATGTACATGCCTTTATGAGTTTCTCATTGAAATTAGGAGATTGGAAGAATTTTTACCAGGCTTCTTTTAAATTATAGCATTTGGCAGTGTATGCAGTCTTTACTTTTCATGGCATTATACGATCTATCTTCATAAGCAAATCATATTAAAATCAGTAGTATGAGTATTTAAAAATTAATTTTTTCATTTACCTAATAATGTTTTAAAGGCTGAATAAGGTGAATGAAACTTATAATGCTCATACTTCTCCTGTTCAGACTTTGTTGCAATAGAAAAAGCTATAATCTTAACCCCACATTTCTCACAGAAAATATCCATATTTTGTGGTATATTCACTGAAGTATTAAATTTTTATACAATTTTATAGTCCCTTTAGGTCCTATGGAATGAGTCTTAATAATCGAAAGTAGCTTATTCTTCTCTGAAGAGTTCATTGGGAACTTTTGACATTGTGAAAGGAAGTGGTAATCTGATATTGAAATAATTTTAGAAACCCAAATCAAATTAACTTCTAATATCAATATGTCTTTCTAATGTTCTTCTGATTCTATGATGTGCCCATGCAGCCAATGAACTTAAAATTCTCTCGATTTATTAAAATAAGCAATGATAAACTTTAAGTATTGTTTCCATAAAATATTAGATGTTTGTGTCCAGAATATTGAGATAGATGTCAGATTCTCAGTTCATGGAATTATCTAAGATGTTGCAGGTAACATTGTATGCTGTGATGTTCCCATTACATTTCAGGAAGAGAAAGAAAGGACAATCACCTGTCATCCCTGGAGACAACAACCTCAATAATGCCCAATTAGTAAATTATCTGCCAAATTGTACATCTTGATGGAGCAGTGAAACTTTGATGGTGCCTTTGCCGATAATCTGTCACAAAATTTTACCCGTCCTTGCCTCTTGTCTAGCAGGGAGATTTACACACTCTAAAAGCAAAGCTTTGAATGGTATCTCTAAGTTTATGAAATACCAGATAATTGTTATTGTGACATGCTCTGCGTCACTTGCACAGAATAACCTAGCACATTACACCTGTCATTTTAAATATATACTAATTAAACACATCATACTGTTTGTCGAAGTTGTGAAGATGCTGAAGCTTTAAAAAGAAGTAGCATTGAAAAAGGCTAGCTGGAAAGTTGAACTTTCACTTATATTAAACCAGTATTTTCATATGTGGTAAGTGGAAAAATTCTGTGAATGAGAGGATGTTTAACCTTGTTTCAAATATTCATAGACAAATGGACTACTTAAACTGAAATTATCTCAAAACCACTCAATATACTTTATTTTAAAGATAAATGTTTAATTCATGGTGCTTGAATTCACACTCCTTCCTTTTTGGATCTTTTTTTTGATCTGTAGATAATTGATCCAGTGCACTTCCAGCGTAGAGTTTCCATGCTTCCCACTCTGACTCACCCTGTTGCCACTCATAGCAAACAACTAAAACAAACAAATAAAACCTAATAAATCAACTCAAAATTAGGTCCTAGGTATGTTACAATTTTATTGGAATTTCTATTATAACAATTGCTAATAAGAATGTGTATCTAGCATCCTGACATAAGGGGATGCATGTTTCAATTCAGAGTCATATGATATAAACATATGTACACTTCAGCAATCAAGAATACAATGCTTCAGAATAAGAAACCAAACAAATAATGAACAGAACATACAGTAAACATCAAACAAATGAACACTTAAATCAAGGAGAAATCAGACACACAAAATTCCAAATGGGCTGCCATTTAATATTAGTTTTAAGATCTCAAAAGACAGTAGAGATGGGGAAACAGGAAGTTAATAAAAGAAATTCTACCTAACTTTTACTATTATAACTAAACTATTATAGATTATTATAAATGCTTAAATATATGGGCATGTTCTTCAGAAAACAATAACCTTAA
>NW_022111369.1:92384720-92386774 GCF_000313985.2 Echinops telfairi
TTGTATGCTGTGATGTTCCCATTACATTTCAGGAAGAGAAAGAAAGGACAATCACCTGTCATCCCTGGAGACAACAACCTCAATAATGCCCAATTAGTAAATTATCTGCCAAATTGTACATCTTGATGGAGCAGTGAAACTTTGATGGTGCCTTTGCCGATAATCTGTCACAAAATTTTACCCGTCCTTGCCTCTTGTCTAGCAGGGAGATTTACACACTCTAAAAGCAAAGCTTTGAATGGTATCTCTAAGTTTATGAAATACCAGATAATTGTTATTGTGACATGCTCTGCGTCACTTGCACAGAATAACCTAGCACATTACACCTGTCATTTTAAATATATACTAATTAAACACATCATACTGTTTGTCGAAGTTGTGAAGATGCTGAAGCTTTAAAAAGAAGTAGCATTGAAAAAGGCTAGCTGGAAAGTTGAACTTTCACTTATATTAAACCAGTATTTTCATATGTGGTAAGTGGAAAAATTCTGTGAATGAGAGGATGTTTAACCTTGTTTCAAATATTCATAGACAAATGGACTACTTAAACTGAAATTATCTCAAAACCACTCAATATACTTTATTTTAAAGATAAATGTTTAATTCATGGTGCTTGAATTCACACTCCTTCCTTTTTGGATCTTTTTTTTGATCTGTAGATAATTGATCCAGTGCACTTCCAGCGTAGAGTTTCCATGCTTCCCACTCTGACTCACCCTGTTGCCACTCATAGCAAACAACTAAAACAAACAAATAAAACCTAATAAATCAACTCAAAATTAGGTCCTAGGTATGTTACAATTTTATTGGAATTTCTATTATAACAATTGCTAATAAGAATGTGTATCTAGCATCCTGACATAAGGGGATGCATGTTTCAATTCAGAGTCATATGATATAAACATATGTACACTTCAGCAATCAAGAATACAATGCTTCAGAATAAGAAACCAAACAAATAATGAACAGAACATACAGTAAACATCAAACAAATGAACACTTAAATCAAGGAGAAATCAGACACACAAAATTCCAAATGGGCTGCCATTTAATATTAGTTTTAAGATCTCAAAAGACAGTAGAGATGGGGAAACAGGAAGTTAATAAAAGAAATTCTACCTAACTTTTACTATTATAACTAAACTATTATAGATTATTATAAATGCTTAAATATATGGGCATGTTCTTCAGAAAACAATAACCTTAACATGTGAGAATCAATGCTAATTCATAGACCATAATGCTATTAATGATTAACACTAAAAAATAATACTAGCAAATACTAACAGATATTAATTGAATTAAGAAACCATTTATTTAGCATAATGTAGACCATTGTTACATTTCTATTTGAATTTGTCAACTGATTAATAAATTATGAAAATTTATGGTTGTTACAAGAAACTAACTCAATCTCTAGGATCAAATTTAAAAGATTTTCTAAGATTACTTCTAAAGAAAAGGTGAGAAGAAATATTCTTGGTTGATATGTGGTTCTTCAAGAACTCGGATGTAATGTGATTTTAGTTAGACATCAGGGCAATATTGGACAAAATCTATCCTCTATTGCACTTAAGTTATGGAATGTCTTATCGTTTGTATGGGAAATTTTTGCTGTGCTCACATTTTTGTCAGACTCATTGTTATCTGAAACGAGAAAAAAAAGGTTATCTTCTGAGAGATTAAAGGTGCTTAGGACGCTCTAGACATAAATGCCAAGCAGTTATTCGCTGCATAGCAAACCAGGGGCTAATGCTTAGTAAGATCCCTAGGGGGCGCACAGACTCCTGAAGCTAGTGGTTACTCAGGACCGCAAACCACACAGCAGTGTGAACCTCCAGCCAATCTGTGGGAGCAAAACGACTTTCTACCCTTGCAAAGAGTTACAGTCTTGGAAATCCATAGGGAGAGGGGCTACTCTACTGTATATGGTCCCAGGAATTGCAGTTGACTCGACGGCAATGAATTTTGAGAATTTTCCTATGCCACAGATGCGGCCACGTGGAGGTAGAATTGCTTGAATGTCAACTCATAGCAACAATGTGGAACAAATA
>NW_022111369.1:92387245-92396995 GCF_000313985.2 Echinops telfairi
TGAAGTAGGTTGGACAGAACGGACGGCTGCGTCTTTCTTCTGAGTAGGGTGTGAGCTACTAACCAGCACGTTAGCAGCCACTGCCAGGCTCACCGAGCCGCCAGGGCAGGCTTGCAATAAACGAAAGTGTACGGAGTGATTGTGCTCATGTCGTGGAAACACTAAATCACTGAAAATCAAAATAAGGAAACATAGAAAATGCCAGTATAATTGACAAAAGCTATAGTTAGTGAAAAACGAAATAAATAATGGTCAAATAAAAAATTGCAAAGCAATTTACTATAGATGTCACTCAGATGCTTACATTCTTAATAACTCTATAAATTCTAAAAAAGAAAAAGAAGACAATGTGCAAATATGTAGCTGGTACAAATCCAATGATGGAAGAATCTCAAGAACTGCACATATGAACTACATTTAATAACCACATTGAAGTACTCACCATGCTTATCATTAAAGAAATACTAATGAGCAGTCTATGGAATGTGCTGTTCCTGAGAATAAAAAATTTATCAACATTTTCTGGAGGGCATTTTGGCAACATTTAAATAGATCATTAAAATGCTCATACTCTTTGAGCTGATTATTTAATTTTTTAGCAATATATCGAAAGGAAATTATTAGAAATATATACATTAATTATACATGAGAATGTTTAGTGCAGCATTATTTATGGTAATTAGACCTAAGGACATGGCACAATGTGAAGTATTTGATTAATAGCTGAGTCACTGAATCCAACATTAGTAAATAAGGTCCAAAGGAATAAGCATTTCTTAGAACAAATATATGTACACTAAAAAGATAGCAAAACCTTAATAAAATTAGAACACCTCACTCACTGTCTCACTCACTCACTGTCTGACTCACTCACTGTCTGATTCACTCACTGTCTCACTCACTCACTGCCTAACTCACTCACTGCCTCACTCGCTCACTGTCTCACTCACTCACTGTCTCATTCACTCACTGTCTCATTCTCTCACTGCCTCACTCACTCACTGCCTCACTCACTCACTGTCTCATTCTCTCACTGTCTCACTCACTCACTGTCTCACTCACTCACTGTCTCACTCACTCACTGTCTCATTCTCTCACTGCCTCACTCACTCACTGTCTCACTCACTCACTGTCTCACTCACTCACTGAAAAAAAATTTTGAAAAAGAAAGAAAATTAGAATACAAAAGGAAACATATTACTAACTTCCTTTAATTATATATCTTCACACAGTGACACATATACAAACAGAACCCTGAAGGATTAGACTAAAATTTAATATTTTACATTAACCTTCTCTGTTATTATAAACACTGTCCTTGACTTTCTTTTTCTCATTTTTTCATCTTACAAAGATTGTACATTAACCTTGCATTTATCATATATTTGCAAAAATCAATACATTAAAAAAATAATAATCTCTTCCATTTAACTATCCAAGATAAAGATGAATTATCACTCTGAGACATCAGAAATTTAATCTAAGATATTACTGTATTGTAAAGTAGAAATAACTTTTTGAAGAAGTTACACATTAGGACAAATCATACATCTATTGTATACATCTGGTTAGAAAAGGAAGACTTAAAAGTTTTATAACATGTTGTCAATTACATTGTAATAATGTCATGTAATTTGAAATTATGAGTTTTCATTTATCTTCTAATCATTTAGGTGGCCTCAGTTTCAAAAACATATAGTAAGTTTTTGTTGCAAATCAAATTATCTTTTAAAAATAAGAGAAATGATTCTATAAAACATTTGTCAATATTAATCACATACAAAGTCATCAATATAGATTGAATAATCCAAAACAAATGCATTTTTAAAAGCAACACTCTCTGACAGCATTACAGTTAAACTAAATATGTTCTCAATCAAAAAAATCATCACTTAAGAATTAAATTTTTGCAAAACAAATACTAAATCAAAAACAATATCAGTCAGTTTTAGTAATCTAATTAAAAGAGAATACAAGATCCAAAATTTATTTTCACAAAGAGAACAGTCTGACATATCGGTGTCACTCAGCAACATTCATCACTGAAAATTTTATTTGTGATGGTGCAAATTCTTTCTTAAACATCTTATTCACACCGAAGATTCTTCATATATACATATATATATATGTATATATATATATATAGAGAGAGAGAGAGAGAGACTCTTCAAAAGTTAATGGTAAATGCATATTAAAAAACAACTATGCATGGCTTTGAAGAAAAGGTTTGCATCAATCTAAACTCATTCTAACTAGTTACCACATAGTTGAATGAGATTTAGTTTAAGCCACTAAAGAAGGAAAACTTGAGTAATTTACTTCAAAAGGAAGTTAAGATCCAAAGCAATATGCATTCCTCCTAATGAATTCATACATAGTAAAATGTTATCAAAGTCTCCTGAAAACGAGAATATTCAAGGAATCTCTCAAACATACATAACTAATATGATTAAAAAGAAAATCAGTTTGAAAAGAGCACTTGTCAGACAACATGAAATAAAATTGAAGCAAGAGAAAACATTCATTGCCTGCTCAACTGGCTGGAACTGTGGTGAGATCATGGATGTTTCAGAAAAAAAGATGAAGGGACAATTTCCATGGAAATGAACATATTAAAAATTGATATCTCATTAGAAGAAGTGATGGCAATGTTGAAAGTGAAGCCCGTGCCAGCAGATACTCCACATCAATTGGAAAGGTACCAATCCTCTTCAAGTTCCAATTGAAGAGGGTTGATGATTAACCGCAAACAATAGTCAACACAGTAGACATCTTAAATGGTTCTGCTTACATAATTCTGACTGAATAAATGAAATTGAGCAAACTTTCTTTTTGATGGATGCCCACATTTTTTGCTCATAGCAGCTGAAGACAAGAACAGATTTCAGCATTAATTTTAAACAAGAGGAAATCAAGATCTGACAGCATTTCTTGAAAGAATTGTAAAAGGAGACTAACCATGGCTTTACCAAGGTGACTCTGAAGACAAAGCACCATCAAAACAATGGCTTCCTTCAGGCACACCTGGGCCAGTGACACAACAGAAGCGGCCAAGAGCCAAGGTCATAGCAATGGTTTTTGTTTTATTGAGTGCTCAAGTTATGTTGCCTATTGTATTTCTATAAAGGGGAAAAACTAGGCTATCTGCTTATTATGAAAGTATTTTGAGGAAGTAAGTCAAAGCTTAAGTGAACAGATGCCCAGGGGAGTTTCAATAGAGTATCCTCAACAATAACAATGACCTTATCAAACAAAAGTGTAAATAAGACATCATTAACCTAGTTAAATTCCTACAACACTCATGTCTTTAGGGATATTTAACCTAAATTGCTGGTATCACTGCTTACAAAAATACACTGACCTTGATTAAACTTGAGGAACAAGATTTACACTTTTTATATTTCTCTATAAAGTCCATTTCCCCCATAGTTTTAAAGTCCCCTTATATATATTTACATATCAGCATATATTACATATATCATAGTATGTATGTTAGGGGTTCTGGAGCTGTTTTAGCTATTGCACGTGTTCTGCCCCACCAAAAAGTATAAAATGTCTAATGCAAGAATATACTGGCATGCTTTAGAAAATTCAGAGGTGGATGTGGACAAGGGAAACAGTTTTAAAATTGAAGATCAGAAAACCAGTAGTTAGCCAGAAAATGCAGACTCTTAAAGCCTAGTGTAAGGACTTTGGTTGTCTTTGATCTTGATCAAAAGTCCCTCAAGTACTCTTTGTTTTCAGCAAGCAAGCTATGTCATCTGCATATCACAGACTATTAATATCCCTTCCAATCATTAAAGTGTGTTCTTCTCTGCTTTTCACACAGAGATGCATTTAATCCTAATTTCTCAATTCTCCTCCATGGTCACTTGGAATTTTAAATTCCAGGTTTTTATACATTTCATTAAGGCACTTCAAATTTTTCCTCAAGCTGCTCATTGAAATATTGCTTTTAGCCTTTTTGCTGTACCATTTCTTCCTTTCACTTCAGCATCTCTATATTACAGAGCAAGTTTTAGAATTCCTTCTGATAACAAGTTTGGTGTTTACTTAGGATCATTCTGATAACCTTTTGGTTTGGTCATATATGATATCCGGGATATTATCCCCTATCTCTAGTTTACAGTCATTAGTATTCAATGTGTGAAATCTATTCTTGAAATGGTCTCTATATGCTATATTCAAGAGATATACTCAAAGTGGTTGTGGTGATCATTTCTTTTTATGACTTAATTTCAGACCAGCCCTAAGGAGACACAGATTAAGTAATGTTGAATATCCAACTCTTCCAAGGTGGTACTCAGCTCGAATATCCTCCAACTCCTCCCTTGAGTATATCCCTTCACATCCCAGGATTCTGCTATTTGCTGCAACATCCCACAGAAACTCATGAAACTTTGAGAAAATGGTTCATGTGGTGGTGGATGGTGTTCAGTCCAAAACCCTAGGATCAGGCTGAAGCAAGCCAAGTGCAGGGACCAGAGCCAGAAGTTAAAAATGTCCAAAATCCACGCAGGTCTCCTTGCCTCAGTCAGGAAAATAGATGGTTGGTTTTCAGGTGAGGTGCTATGTGTAGAACTGTATGGTGATGTCACTGAATCTCCCAGGGAAATAAAGGATGTGGGCCTGTACATCCCCAGTACTAAAATGAGGTCTTAACAATGTTCTCAAGGAAACAGGGTCTGGCTCAAGCTACACCCAACAAGTCTAGTCTCAATCCCAATCCACTCTTGTCCATCTCAATAATGCCCTCCAAAATGGGACTGTAGCTATAGGTTTCCAGAACCATAATATATCATATAAGGAATCATGACTAGAAGGACCACATTAATTGACCATGGCTCAGTGATATTTGGGCATTCATGGATTTGTTTTAAATAGCTTTGGCTTCCACTTGAACTTCTACAGGAGCAATGATTGGTTCCACAGTTCTCCTCTAGCCTTATTGCGACAGATTGGATGGAACTTCCCCATTGTCATTTTGCCCAAATGTAATCTATTTGAATTTTGTGTATTCGATCTGTTGAAGTCCACGTGAATAATAATATTCATTATTGTTGAAAAACAATACTGCAATGTAAGTCCTTGTTCTTGTATAGTTCTACCCCTCAATCTCAGGGGTTGTTTCTATAAAACCAAGGTATTTCTAAAAACCAAGGTTGTTTCTATAACCAAGGTATTTTTCAATCATTGATCCCTTTTTTTTGTTTAAAATAATGCATCTTTATTGTAAGTTAAATTAATACCAGATTGCAGAAGTTTGTTAAAATCAATGTCCTCATTGTTGACATTAATGAGTAGTACTCAGATACACTGCTTTCCTGTTGATGAGTAAGTGCAAACATATTTCCAAAACACCCAAACCCATTGCCATAGTCTATTCTGACCAATGACACACAGCGATCATTTAGAACAGAGTAGAGTTGTCCTATATATTCCCAAGGCATGAAGCTTTCCATAACGATTACAACTCAATGCAAAGGACCGAAATTCTCACAGCAGACCAAAAGGTAACATCATAACAAATCGAGAAAAGATGGAAAGCATCATGGATATTGTCTTGCTTGGTTCCCTACAAGGCAATTGAAAATACCATGACTTGGGTCAGACACATTTTAGTCCTGAAAGTAACATCCCTGGACTTTTACTAGGCCAAATAAACCTATCCTGAAAGAAGTTTGGCAAGAGTGCTACTTAGAGTCAAAGGCAACACGATTTCAGCTTAACTATATGGAACATATTGTCAGGAGAGAGCAGCCGCTGGAGAAGGACATCATGTTTGGTAGAGAGGGGACAGAAAAGAGGAAGACCCTCAATGAAATAGATGGACGCAGTGGTAGCAACGACGGGCTTCTGTGATTGTGAGCATGCGCGGGACTGTGCGGTGCTTAGGGTTTATGTTGGTTGGAGTTAGAATCAACTAGATAGCACCTAGCCACAGCAACAACCAGCATCCTCTGGGGAACTTATTCTGTAGCAGATTCTCTTTCCCAGTCACCAGAGAGGGAGTTGAAATGATAACATTTAATTTTTAATAAGCATCTCAGGTGGTTTTGTTGTTGGCGGTTTAGACACTGTATTTTGAAAAGTCAAGGAATATTAAAGTGTGACACAGAATAATGAAAAGGATTGTGAGATATCATTTTTAAAAGTTAAAAATAGGGTAAGTACCAACTGGTCCTAGTATTTCATTAATGTCCTAACCAAAACAGAACATTAAGTGCTCAAATTTTGTGACAAATACCTCTTTTTTTTTTTTAAATATCTCTTATTTTTAATGATTCTAATTTACTCTTGTATTGTCTTAATGTTCTCTATTTTACTCTCTTGTGTTCTAATTTCCATTGAAAGGGCTACACAGAACCTACAGACAGAATCATTACTAAAGGGTTTATTAAGGAATTTAGCAGATTATAATACCAGTGGGAAATGCTCAGCATAGCTGTGCATCAGGACACATTACAAAATTCTTTAGGTCTGCTAATAAATGCCCAGAGAGCATAACCACTCTTCTTGAAGAAGGTACCTAACAACAACACCCAAAAGAGGTCTTATGAAGCAAATTCACCTCATGCAACACTTGGAAATGGCAGTCAAGAAATCAAATGACACATTGGATTGGGTCACTCTGCTGCATAGGACCGCTTTAGAGCATTAAAAAGCAAGGTTGTTATTTCGAAGGCTGAGGGGGGCCTGGATCAAGCCTTGGTATTTCTGATTGCTTTGTGAAAGTTGGACACTGAATGAGGAAGAGTAAGAAGAATCAATGCATTTGAATGTTGGTGCCGGCAAACATTTCTGAAAATTTCATGAACTGCTAAAACAACAAACAACTCTGTCTTGCAAGAAGTCTGACCAGGGTCCTCCTTTGAGGCAAGGAGGGCGAGACTTCATTTTACATACTTTAGACATGCTGTCAGCACAGATCGTTCTCCGGAAAAGGACATCATACTTGGTAAAGTGGAGCTACATCGAAAGTGAGAAAGGATATTAAAGGGAAAGTTTGGCACCCGGTCTCTACCAGTGGGCTCTTGCATAGGAACAATGGCAAAGCTGGCCCAGGACAGGGCAGTGTTTCATTCTGTTGTGTGTAGGATCTCTTTGGGTTGGAATGGACCCAATAGAACCAAACAACAACAATAGCAAAATGCTCTCATGTCTGTAAATTACTTTGGAAGCAGAATACCACATTTTTTCTCCCACACAGTGAATGATCAGTTTGGAGAGTCAAACTCCTGGTAACCAACGAAATACTTAACTGTGTAAGAGGATTGTGTGTGTGTGTGAGTGTGGATACATACATTTTAACAGATTTATTAAGAGAGTTTATTTTAAAGATAAGTCAGAATGAGCATATTTCTCAAGAAGACATGTCACACTAATGTTCTCTCAGTGGCTTATTAACAAGGTTATTAACATTAATCATATCAACAACGAGAGTAAAAAATTGGGAGCATGGCCAAGGAAATTGCTTTGGTACCAAATCCTTAAAAGCCAACATGCTATTTCCTTCTTGGTTAATAGCTCACTGTTGTTCGCTTCTGCAGAGGCAACTCTGAGCCATCACACCTCTATGTAGAACAGCGAAACATTGCCTGGTCCCACCCATGTCACAACTGTTGTTATGCTTTAGCCCACTGTTGCAATTTGATATTATAGAATTTCTTTATATCTTGCTTTAATTTAACCCACTTCTCAGTTTTCATGTCTTAACAAAATATTGAGTATTTCGAATTATCGAGCTGAACTCACTTTTGAAAATAAAACAAAATATGTGACTACCAAAGTATTACACTAATTAAGAAATGGTGGTGTGAGTTTTTGTGCTTTGTATATATTAGTGAGTGTATTATCCCTATCCTAAGAGAAATTCTATTATTTGGAGATAATATAGTTCACTATCTCTTAACATTATAATTCTCTGCAGACTTCTCACTGGGGAAATTAAAAGCTGAAGACATATACATTGCACTAAACATCAAAATTCTATATGATTTCTTATTGCTGTCATCACAGACACTGCTGTAAAGTCAGAAAAATCAACTTTGATAGATGTCACACTTTTAATAAATTTTTAGAGTACCATTCGTTCATGTGTTTGTGTGTTTTATAACTTATGCTGCCTTAAACATTAGAAGATAAAAGATATAATCTCATGAAATATAATGTAATAAAGTAAAATAAAAATACCTCATGTGGAGTGTTTCATTATACTTGGTACTATAATATAGATTAATATATGTCACATTAAAATTTAAAACTCTAGGAATAAAGTATATCGAGTACAATATTGTTTTAATAAACTATTGATTAAAAATGTTCTTCAAAATGACACGTTTTAAAATAGAACTACTCTAATAATCTTAAATTATGCATCTGCACCCTGGCCAGAGTATATCTGAGCTTTTAGAAACTACCTAATCCAAAACTTTAACTTTCATTTTATCTGTGAGCTGTTACAACTAAATATGGATTTTTTTTTAACATCCACAATTTTCCCACTCCTTCGAAGCAAACCATTCCCCTTACTTTCTTGATGCAAATTGCAAGGGTAGTGAATTATTCAATGTGACTCTTCTAGCTATAAGGTCTCTACCGCTCACCAAATGACCTTTTGATGCATTAGTCTGGTAAGAAAGTAGGGGAAAATACTGTTAGCATTCACCTCTGCATAATTATGAACATGATTTCTGGAAGCCACCTGCTGCTTGTAAAATGAGATGCAGGAGGAGGGATTCTATTACCAGGAAAAGCTAGGAGTGGAGAATATCCTGTAGACACCAGATCTCTGTGCAGTGAACCTCCTGGATCCAGAAGACCGCTGTAACCTCAGAGGAGCAGCAGCAGGGACCAGGAAACAGAGCATGGAGCAGACCGTTGGACTTCCCAACCCATGCAGCAATGGAAGTGTAGAGCTTGCTTGTGGAGTGGGGTGCCTCTGGGCACTGGGTGAACTTGTTCTTGCTGCATCACAGAAGTGGAGTAAGTACCTTCAGGCTGTAGCTTAATGGACTGGGTACCTCTGGGCACTTAATTCAGGGAGCTGTACTTGCTGATCCCCAGAGATTCCGTTGGATGCCATCTCCAAGAAGCATGGCATACTTCTTCAGGCATTTATTAGTAGACCTGAAGAACTTGGCATTATGTCCTGCTACAGAGCTATGCTGAGCATTTCCCATGGGTATCACAATCTGTTAAATTCCTTAATACAACTTTTCGTCATGATTTTGTCTGCGGGTTCTGTGTAGCCATGCAGTGGAAATTGGAACATGATAAAGTAAAATAGAGTACCTTAAGACAACAGAAAAGCAAAGTAGAAGAGATATTTGTCAGAAATTTTGAGCACTTAAGTTCTGTTTTGGTTAAGAAATTAATGAACTATCAGGGCCAGGTGGTGCTTACTCTATTTTTAACTTTTAAAAATTAAATATCTCACAATCCTTTTCACAATTCTGTGTGTCACACTCAAATGTTCCTTGACTGTTCAAAGTATCTTGTCTATAACACCAACATTGAAACTACCTGAGCTGCTCATGGAAAAGTAAATGTCCTGGGTTCCATAGTATCTCGCTCAATTCCACGCCATGTCTGGTGAGGGGTAAAAGGATGTGATATATAGTAAGTTCCCCCAGCAATTTTTGTTGTTGTTGCTCCAAGAGTCATATAGTTGGTTCTGACTTACAATGACCTTGCATACAACACAATGACACACCGTCCAATCCTGTACTCTTCTCAAAATTACGCTTA
>NW_022111369.1:92397579-92425571 GCF_000313985.2 Echinops telfairi
GTCTTCTTGACCTTGAATTGCACTTCATGCTGAAAGCGGCAATCCTTGACCTCTATCAGCAGTACTTCGAGTGCTTCTTACTTTCAGCAAGCAAGGCTGTGTCGTTTCCATATCAAAGGTTGTTAATAAGTCTTTCTCTATTCCTGTTCCCATGTTCTTCTTCATATGAGTCAGCTTCTCTGGTGATTTGCTCAGCACACAGATTGAACAAGTATGGTGTGGGGCTACAACCCAGATGCATATTTTCTTGATCATACACCATGCAGTATCGCCTCTTTGGGTAAACACAACTGTCTCGTATTGCACGTACAAGTTCTAAATGTGCACAATGAAATTTTCTGCATTTTCTAGTTTTCCCCAAACTATCCATAGTTAGTATAGTCCCCATAATCACGATGTCATGATGATTCTTATGTATGGGAACATTTGAGGAAACATGATTCTGGAAGATTGTAATTATGTTATAGTATTCTTTTTTTTAAATTTTTTCTACCCTTTTGAGCACCTAACTTAGAAAAGTTTTTCTGTGGATAATAGTGCTATTTTATTAGTAAATGATTTCTTATTTTGAAAAATAAGAAATCTATGCCAATGGTATTTTAGGAGACAAATATAGCATTGTTCAGATTTTCTGATTATTTTAATTTAATTACTTCAGTTTGTTTCCATGGAAAGTTTACATTAAAAATAACGCTATTTGTGTGAAATGGAGGTATTTACATTTAAATAATTTAGAATTTCCAATGGGAGTATTGGACAAATAAATTTTAATTTTTTTCTGTACCTGTCCTCAAAGTTGGACCTAATTACCCATTTTAGTTATTAAGATATGCCCAAAGATGTTGCCAAAGATCCACCATTGGCAATAGGTCAATAGGTGACGGTTTGAGCACACCGAAAGGAACCTAGAAAACAGGCCTGGTGATCTGTGTCAGAAATGTAACAGCCTTGAATTCATATGGAGTATTTCCATCTATACACATGGATTTAACATGAAACAGATTCAATTAGACAATAAAAAAGAGCATCATTTACATAAGTCCTTCTAAGTTCTTCCTCTTCTTTTCTTCTTACTGATTTTCTCTTGTCTACAGTGGTAAGGCAAGCACAGGTCGAGGTCCTGTTTCTGTTTTGCATAAGAACAACCACACAGCAATGATTCTTTCTCCTAACTTTTCCTACTTGCTGAGGTTTCTGCCCTTTCCAATGAAGACTGATGGACCAAATGCTTCCCACATTATCAGGCCCAAGACTGATACCCTATAGATTCTACATGTAGAACAGATTCGTGATCATCTTTTCTTAGCCTTATAATCTTTTCTCTAATTATTTTCTTTAAATCTGATGTCTTATTACCCAGTGTCTTAAAAAGGATGTACAAATGTGTTTCATACAATTGATGTATGGATTGTTGAAAGAGCTGTAAGATCCCCCAATAAAATGATTCATTAAATTAAAAAAATAAATGGAATGTTGTTTTTAATTTTCATAATTGCATGTAGTACTATCTCTATATATAATATATATGAAAATAAATTATATGTGTATGTGGATGTATATATATACACAAACATGTACACAATATGTATACATATATACACATACATATATACTCAATATATATATATATATACACACACATTTGTGTAGTCTCTTTTTTGTATATATATCTATCACCCAAAATAGATATTCCAGCTTTGGCAAATTATCAAACTTTCATGTTCTCTGGAATTTTAATAAAAGTAATTGTAAATCTCAGTAGTCATAAAATTAATGTTCTTTTATCCATTAACGTATTTCTCCACACAGGATACACAGGAAATTCTTTTTTTAAATTCCTTAAAATTATTATTGTAATAGATCACATATTTTTCCTAGAATCTTTTAACAGTAGGATAATAGTTAACTGGTCATAAACATGTAAAAGTGAGTATTATCATTCCAAAATCCGCTTACACATATGAGCTACAGTGAGGTAGCTATTTGTTCCTGCTAGAGAAGAATTTGGAAATAATTAGAAGAACAACTTCACGAATGATTACAGATAACTAAAGAAACATGTCTTTATATTCTTATAATCAAATATCATACTGCTTCTTCCCTTAGTTACCTAAAAAAAATACATTACATAAACAGTACCTCCACATAGTCATTTTCAACTTACTTTTCCTAAAACCTTAACTTTTGCATCAAGTAACAACATTGAATTTTATATCAATTTTTGTATTAAATGGGATAGCATATCACTTTAAAAAATCATTTTATTGAGGCTCATACAATTCTTATCATACTCCATACATACCTTCATTTTGTCAAACACATTTGTACACTTGTTGCCATCATAATTCTCAAAATGTTTTCTTTCTATTTGAACCCTTGCTACCAGCTCCTCATTTTTCACCTCCCCCCCACTCCCCTCCCTCACAAAAACTTTATAATTTATAAATCATTATTTTGTCATGTCTTACCCTGTCCAACATCTCCCTTCACCCACTTTTCTATTGTCCATCCCCCAGGGAGGAGGTTATATGTAGAACCTTATAATCAGTTCCCCTTTCTACCCCACTTTCCCTCCACCCTCCAAGTATCGCCACTCTCACTACTGTCCTGAGGGGTTCATCTGTCTTGGATTTCCTGTGTCCAGGTCCTATCTGTACCAGTGTACATCCTCTGGTTTAGCCGCATTTGTAAGGTAGAATTGGGATCGTGCTAGTGGTGGGGAGGAAGCATTAAAGAACTAGAGGAAAGTTGTGTGTTTCATTGTTGCTACACTGCAGCCTCACTGGCTGCTTCCTTTCCACAATCCTTCTCTAAGGGGATGTCCAGTTGCCTACAGATGGGCTTTGGGTCCCCACTCCGCACTCCCCCTCATTCACAATGATATGACTTTTTTGTTCTTTGAAGCCTGAGACCTGATCCCATTGACACCTCATGATCACACAGTGTGTGATCTAGTGTACTTCTTCCATGTGGACTTTGTTGTTTCTCAGCTAGATGACCACTTGTTTATCTTCAAGCCTTTAGGACCACAGATGCTGTATCTTTTGGTAGCCGGGCACCATCAGGTTTCTTCATCACATTTGCTTATGCACCTGCTTTGTCTTCAGAGATTGTGTTGGGAAGGTGAGCATCATGGAATGCCAGTTTCATAGAACAAACTATTCTTGCCTTGAGGGAGTACTTGAGTGGAGGCCCAATGTCCATCTGCTACCTTACTCCTAAATCTATAAATATGTCCACATAGAGCATATCATTTTTAAGAGGGCTATCTTGAAGATAACTTAGAAGGAAAAAATATTTTATTGTAATTCAATTGTCTGAACATAAACTGTGATTCTAACATGGTATTGATGGAGAAACAAAAACTTAGTGTTTTCTACACAAATCGTACATGCACTCTGTTTGCTTTTTCCCTTAAATATTTATTTTACCTCGAGATTTAGTTTAAGCACATTTAATACATATACATATATATGTATTAAAACAACAAAAATGTGCACTTATAAAAATATCTTACAGAAAAGGGCACAATTGGAAAATAAAATAAGTAAATTATTCACCAAAAAAATGAGATATCAGACTTATTTTGTAGGATATAACTCATCCTATATTACCCAGAGTTGATTGTACTGAAAAGTTCAAGATGCACTGAAGAAATTAACACAAAACAAGGCTCCTGAAGTTGACAGAATATCAACAAGTATTACCATAATTTAATGAAGCAGTGGAAGTACTTCCTAATCTATGTCAAGAAATTTTGAAGACAGCTACCTGACCAACCAACTAGAATAGTTCCATATTTTGGGACATTCCAAAGAAAGGTGAGCCAACAGATTGTGATAATTATTTAACAACATCATTGATATCACATGAAAGTATGATTTTATTGAAGATAATTTTTGAAAAATGCAGAAACATATTGACAGAGAGCTGCCAGAAATACAAGCCGGGTTCAGAAGATTATGTGAAACAAGTAATATCATTATAAGAATTTTGGAAGAAATCAGAGAATACCAAAATGTATATATGTGTGTATATATATATATACACACATACACACACACACACACACACACACCCCAAATGTATATATATATATACCAAAATGTATATATATACTTATGTTTCAATGACTCTCTATATATATACACTTATGTTTCAATGACTATATATATATACATATATATATAGTTATGTTTCAATGACTATGCTAAGACACTCCACTTTGTCAATCATAGAAAACTATGAGTAATATTGAGGTGAAAGTGAATTCCAGAACACTTCATAATGTTCATATGAAACCTGTACACAGACAAAAAAAATCTCATCTAAACCAAACAAGGGAATACTGAATGGCATAAAATCAGGAACATTATGTGAGGGGTTAGATCCTCTGACAATGCATACTCAATCTGCATAAAAGGATATTATCTGAGAAAAAGAACATTCTGAAGAGAAACAGCACCAGGATTGGAGGGAGCTTGTTAAAAATCTGCTAAGTGCAGATGTTACAACTTGGCTTGCTGAACGCTAGGAGGATTGGAAGCCCTTCCTTAAAAATACCAAAGACTGAAAATCTCAGCACATGTTGCAGTTGAATTTAAAGAAAACCTCAATCTTTAGAACTGGATCAATAGACAACATCACAATAGATAGAGGAAAAATTGAAGCTGTCAAAAATTTCATTTCTTTATATCCACAGTCACACTCAAGGAAACAACTGTCAAAAATCGAAGGGCATCTTACCTTGGGCAATCTGCTGCACAGAATATTAAAAAGCAAAGGTATCGCTTTGTGGACTAAGGGCACCTGATCCAAGTCTTGGTATTTTCAATAACCTAATATGCATGTAAATGCCTGTTGCAGGCACGATATCAATCCATCTCATTGAGAGCCTTTCTCTATTTTCCTTGACCCTCCACTTTACCAAGCATGATGTCCTTCTGGGGACTGATCTCTCTTGAAAACGTACAAAGCATAAAAGATGAAGCCTCACCATCCTTGCCTCCAAGGAGCATTCCAGCTCTACTTCTTCCAAGACAGATCCATTTGTCCTTTGGGCCATGATATTTTCACTATTCTGTTCCAGTACAATTGATTCTTCTTTGTCTCCTTATTCAATGTCCAACTTTCACATGCTTATGAGGCAATTGAAAATGCTATGTCTTGGGTCAGGCCCAACTTAGACCTCAAAGTAACATTGCTTGTGGAACCAAGCAAGACAAAATCCTTAACAACTTCAATCTTTTCCCATTTATCTTGATTGTCTTAGGTTAGGCTGACTAGAGAGACAAATCCAGTGACACAGACACACACACACACACACACACACACACATGCACACGCACACGCACACGTAAAAGCTTTATATAATGAAGTAACTGCATATCAAGAATACATCGAAGCCCAGTCCAGCCTCAAAACCATAAGTCAGTCTGATGCTAGTCGATAGATCCCTCTTCAAATTGACAAAGCTACATGCTATGATACATAATGCAAGAACATCACAAGGAGATGGAGCCAGAGTCTTGTGAATCCAAGGGTAGTGGAAACATAGCTGAACTCCTGAAGCTCTGAGAGCCCATGGCAGAATCCCAGGAGGCAGGAAGGCAAAATGACAGTGAGAGAGCAGTTCCCAAGGTCCTCCTTATAAGAAGGCCACACCCCTGGAGACAGCATCAGGCTCTCTGATGGACAGGTTTACCTGATTGACAGGTTAGGTTCCACGACTACATTTTCACACATTTTTAATTTGATATAAAATTATTTATCTAGCATAATTATGTTACCTAATACTACAACTGTTAGGATTTGGGTCTGCTTTACGGTAAATTGTAATCCATACTGAAGACTGTGAATCTTGATCTTCATCAGTAAGGGCTTCAATTCCTTCTCACTTTCAGCAAGCAAGGTTGTGTCATCTGCATATCCTGTGTTGTTGGTAAGACTTCCTCTAATTGTGATGCTACATTCTTCTTCATATACTTGACTCACTCTGGTTATTTATTTAGCATACACATAGAATATTATGGTGACAGGATAAAACCCTGACACACTTTTTTGTTTTTAACAATACAATTCCTTCTTGGTCTCTTTGAACAACTGCCCCTTTAGCCATTTTAAAATGCTATATGAGTACTATGAAGTGCTCTGGGATTCTCATTATCCTCATGGCTATCCATGGTTTGTTATGATTCCCATAGATGGATGCCTTTGCATAACCAATAAAACACAGGGAAACATTTTCCTGTTTTCCTCTGCTTGGAGCCATGACCCATCTGACATCAACAATGATGTCTCTTGCTCCACATCCTACACTGAATCCAGCCAGGACCTTTGGCTGCTACCTGACAACGTACTGCTACAACCATTCTTATGCGATCTTAAGAAAACTGTTAGTTGTATGTGAAATTCTTGATATTGTTTTTTAATTGGAACATTCCATTCAATCATCTTTTTGGGGGAATGGGTACAATATGGATTTTACCAGTCAGTTGGCCAGGTAGCTGTCTTCCAGATTTCCTAGCAGTAATATATGAGCACTTCCAGTGCTTCTTAAGTCCCTCTTATTGAAACATTTCCATTGGTAACCCATCAATTCCGGGAGCCTTGTTTTTGGCTAATGCTTTCCAGCATAGTTTGAAGTTTTTCCTTAGACACCATTTATTCTTGCTCATATACAACTGCTTGTAATTGTGGAATATCAACTAGTTCTTTTTTGTACAGAGAGATAGTAGTAAATCCAAAAGTCATGAATTATTATTTATCAGGGACTGTAATGGTTTGTCATTTTGTCATGCTCTGATAGCTTGTGTGTTGTGATGCTGTAGGCTATGTCATTGATATTGTAAATACCAGCAGGGTAAATACCACCAGGTATTGATTTCAACAGAGCTTTCTGATTAAGAACAGAGTAGGGAATTTGAAAGTCATTCAAGTGAAATGGAAAACATTAAGATTGATATTCTAGGAGTTAGAAAGCTGAATGGCTTGGTATTTTCCACTTAGAATCAGAAATCATATGGTTTACTATACCAATAATGACATAATCAAGAAAAACGGTTCTATAGTCCTCTTCAAAAAAGACATTTCAAGATCTACCTTGAACTACCTTACTGTCTGTGATAGGATAATATCTATCTGAACACACACACACAAACACACACACTGAAAACAATACATATAAGTGCCTGCAACAACCACTCTACCTGGTGATGCAGAAACTGGTAATACCTACTGTAGTCTTCAGCCTGAAATTGATTAAACATGCAATCAGATACATGGATAATTATTGGTGATTTACAAGTAGAAATTTGAAACAAAGAAGAAGGAACATATTTCCAACATATGGTGTCGGTGGTAGAAAGGAAACCACAAGGGTAAGCATATGCCAATGTCATGGATAGGAAGACTCCATTTTGTGAAAATGTCAATACTATCTAAAATCAATCTACCAATTCAATGCAATCCTGATCCAAATTCTAACATCATTCTTCAAAGAAATGGAAAAACTAATTCCAACTTCATATGGAGAGGGAAGAAGCCCAGCATAGCCAAAGAACTCCTCAAAAAGCGGAATAAAGTAGGTGGTCTTATACTGCTTGACCTCAAAACCCACGAGACAGCCACAATTGTCAATACAACCTATTACTGGTGTAATGATAGTTACACATTCTAATGGATCAGGAGAGAAAACCCAGAAATAAAAACATCTGCGTACAGACAACTGAATTCTGACAAATTCCCCACAAGCAATAAATGGGAAGCAGGTGCCAATTTCAATAAATGTTGCTGGAAAAACTGGATATCCATCTGCAGAATAATGAAAGAAGATACATATCTCACCTCATGCACAAAACCAAATTCAAAGTGATTCAAAGACCTAAATGTAAAACCCAAAGTTATAAGAATCATCAGAGAGAAAATTGGAACAAATCTAAGTGCTCTAGTAAAGGGAACAGATGAGCTACCAAAGCTAACAAAGGAAGCACACTCTTCCATAGGAGACAAGGTAGATGAGTATGAACAATTAAAAACAAAACATTTGTGAACATCGAAATATTTCATTAAAAGAGTGAAAAGAGAGCCTGCAGACTGGCAAAACAGCAATGACATAACGGACAAAGGACTAATTACAAAAATCTACAGTATACTACAAGCCTACAACCAGAAAAAAAATAACCTCCTGACAATGTGGGCAAAGAACCTGAATAAATAATTCACCAAGGATGATACTTGAATGGCTAATAAACACATGAGGAAATTCTCCCATTCACTAGCCACCTGGAATGCAAGACAAAACAACCATGATGTACCATATAACAAACATAACTGTAGCCCAATTTAAAAAAAAGAAACAAAACAAAGCAACTTAAAATGAGTACTGGAGGAGGTGTGGTGAGATTGGAACTCTTATTCACTGTGGGTGGGCTTGTAAATACATACAGCCACCATGGAATGTGATATGGCGATTCACAGAAGGTAATTGAAATACAATATGACCCAGCAATACCATGACTAGCCATATGCCCCCAAAATAAGATCATGAATACACATATACTCCCATGTTCATTGCAGCACAGTTCACAATAGAAAAAATTAGGAAGCAGCCTAAATTCCCATCAGCAAAAGATTAGATTAGAAAAGTGGTATGTCCACACAATGATACACTATGCATCTCTTCGTGTGCTTTTATGACTTTTACTTTGTTTATGTATGGCAAGTTTGTTGCACTGTGGTGGCTTGTGTTGTGGCTATGATGCTGGAAGCTATGTAATCAGTATTTTAAATACGAGGAGGTTCACTCAAGGTAAGCAGGTTTCAGTAGAGCTTCCAGATTAAGAATAAACTGTAAAGAAGGAAGAGTGTGTCCACTGCTGATACATTAGCCACTTGAACATTTGAACACTAGTAGAACATTTTCAGATGTACTGAAAAGTGTTTAGCAGTTGTATAAATTATTTTTTTTAATCAACCTTCTCAACAAAGGAAATTATTTTCATTCTTATCTGTTTACTGTAAAACATTTGTGCAGGAAAGGTGTCAAATATATATTTCACTCCTTCTTGAAATGTTAAACTGCACAACTAATTTAAACTATTGAACCAGAGTTTGATCAATAAGACAAGTGCAGAAAACATATTGAGTTTCTTAAAAAATAAGTCAATTTTGTGACCACAATTGCAGTGGTTTTATTTTTAGCTAAAGAATAATATCTCTAAATGACTATACTATAAATGGTTGGGTGCTTTATTCTTTTATTGGCCTACTTTGTTAAAGAAAAAAAGTGGGGCTTCACGAAAGCAAATGAGAATAGGAAACAATAAGATCAGGCGGATTAAGAAAAGTAGAAGTGGGAAAATGTAGGGTAAGAATAATTATCATCGGTTGTAAAGACCATGCAGTAGAATGGATCATCTTGGAAATAACTTTAAAATCCTATTCTATTTATTCTACTGATGAGCACCCAGGACATTGTGAGAGTCATTACAGAAAGTAAAAGCTACCATTAGTAAAACATTTGAGGATGGAGAGAAAGTGGTTCGAAATTAAAAACCAGTGTACCTTAAGTGTGGAAATGAATTGTCTCCATGTACATGCCATGATCTCCCTGTCTAGAGGTCAACTGTAGATATTAGTGTCTCTTAGACACAGGCATTTTAAAAGTCTATCAATGATGAACTCATTTTTATGAGGTTAAACACAGCAAATAACCAAATGATAGAAATTATCTTCCTTAATTGGTGATTATGCAAAATATGTCTGAATTGAACTCACCAACCAAAAGGCCATATTGACAGGTTAGAAAAGGCAACAAACAAAAAAATTATTTTAAATCTATGACTCCACTACAGGTCTCTTTTAAGAAACCCATTTTAACAAAAGGACAAATGCAATTAAGTAGAATGTGAAGTTAGAAAAATATTCCAGAAAACAAAAATAGAAATATCCATATAAAATAATTATAAAATATTAATGTATCAAAAATGATTAACAATCACATCTATCTATACCTAATATCAGAACTCCACACTATGTGAAGCATACACAGATGGAATTGAAGGAGAAAATAAATAATTCTATAATAATGGTTGGAGACTTCAATATACCAATTTCAATTATAAATAGAACATCCAGACAACTGATTAATAAAGGAAATAGAGACTATAAATGACACAATAAACAAACTACATCTCACAGGTACTTATAGAATATTTCATTCAACTATAAAAAGAAATAAAAGGAGACTTCAAAAGAATTTCTGGAACAATAGAATTAAACAATAAGAGATGACTCTTGTTCAATATACAGTGGACAGTACACAACCACAGCATATGTGACTATTTTTTAAAAAGAGATAGGAGAACAAATACGATTTATCAGACAATATGCATTCTTTGAATTCTTGCTTTCTAATATTTATGACATTTTTTCTTTTATCTTTTTACACTGGTTAGGATAGCCTGGACAGTGTTGAAAGGAAGCTAAAAAGCTGAGATCCTTGTGTGTTCCTCAATTTCGAGTGAAATGATAATTTGGTGGAAAAATATGCAGTATTTTACAGAGAAATACTACATTAGCTGTTGGATGTATCTCGCTATTTTAGGTGGATTAGTAGTGAATATATATAAGACAGGGAGAAATAATTCCATGTCCTGCTTCATCCTCACAGCCATTTTCATCTCTGAGCCCATCATTGCAGCTACTGTGACAATTCGTTTCCTTGAGAACTTTACTCTTCTGTTGCTGATCCTCTATTTTCAAACCACCTGTCTATCAGTTTGTCTTACTATGCTGGCTTGTCTGTGCCTATGATGTTAGAAACTGAATAACTGGTATTTCAAATACCTGCATGCTCACCCTAGCATGGACAGTTTTGAGCAGAGCATCCAGACTATGAACAGATTGCCAAGCAGGAACAGGCTGTCCCCCTTAGAGGAATTAATCACTGAAAACCTTATAAATAGCAAGGAAACGCTCAGAGGTAGTGCCAGAAGATAAGCCGCTCCAGGCAGAAGGCATCCAAAATACCTCTGAGCAAGAGCTACTTTCTCAACGTCGAGCAAACCATACTATTGTAGAAGCAAGTTTCAGGACCTTCATTTCCTGATGGGTCACAATTTAAAATGAGAAGAAAAAGCTACCTGCATGTATTTATAATTGGAAAATTAGTAGTACGAATTATGAATCTAGGAAAATCGCAAGTCATCAAAAATGAAATAGAAAGTTGAAATCAATATCCTAGACATGAGTGTGTGGAAATTGACTATTTTGGGATCTTTTGAATCAGATCATTATATAGTATATAATGGTCACAGTTCAAAATCACTAGCAACTCCATGGGAGAAAGACTGGGCTTTCTACTTCTGCAGAGTTACTGTCTTGGAAACCCGCAAGTGGTCGCTATGAGTCAGCACTGATTCAATGGTAGTGGGTGTGGGTTGGAAGTATTTTATAGTTTACTATGCTGGAAATGGTAATTACAAGAAGAATGTCCCAGCATATTTTTAAAAACGGAAGTACATTTCCAGGTCTGTCTTGAAGTATAATGGTGGGTGTGACATAATAATATCTATACACACACAAATGAAATCTTGTTAATATAATTCAAATGTATGGACCAATCTCTAAAGCTACTACAGAAGAAATTGAAGAAGTCTACCCACTGCTTCAGTCTGTAACTAATCAAAAGTGCAAGCAAGCTGCATTGATAATTATTGGGGATTGAAATGTAAAAGCTGAAAACAAAGAGGAAGGAATAGTAACTGGAAAATAAAGTCTTGTCAATAAAAAAAAAAGGTTGCATGTCACAGAATAGACGTTTACAAAGCCAGTGAATTATTCATTGCTAAAAACTTTTTTGACTGCCAGGAAACAAACAGACAAACATCTTGGATGAGGTACAACCAAAAATCTCTGTGTAAGCAACATTCTCACTTAGTTTGGACATTCGGGAGAGCCAAGACCCTGGGATGGGACATCATCCTTATTAACGTAGAGGGTCCATCAAAAGGAGGAAAACTGTTGAAGATCTGGCCAGAGACAATAGCTTCAACAATGGCTTCCAGCTGAACCATGAGGGATAGGACGCTGCTGGACCAGGTAGTCTTTGGTTCTGTTGTCCACGGGGTTACTGTGGCTGAGAACCGACTTGCGTGCACCCAACAACTACCATTCATTTGCCATTGTGACGTCATTCACAGTTAGTGGCCAGGAGCCCCTCAAGGTCAGGCGTTTGAAACCCTGGCCACTCCACAGGAGAGAACCAACACTTTCTATCCCTTTAAGAGTTACAGATGAGGATAGAAAGAATTCACAGCGTATCAACAGGGACTAGTCTACAGCTTACCATTTCAGGAAGTAGCATATGAGCAAAAACCAATGGTGTGGAAGGAAGGAGTTCAAACTGCACTTAATGCAGTAGCGAAAAACAGGCTCCAGGACTCGACCGAATACCTACTGACACGTTTCAGAAAGCTGAAGAAGCACTGGAAGATCTCATTTATCTTTGCCAGGCAATTTGGAAAACAGCGATACAGTCAACTGACTGGAAGAAATCCATATTGGGGCCAATTCCAAAGAAAGTTGACCCAACAGAATGCTCAAACTATAGAATGTTATCATTGACACCTCACACAAGTAAACTTGTACTTAAGATTATCCAATAACAATTGCAGCAGCACATTGGCAGCAGCTTCCAGAAGTTCAGGCCAGATTTAGAATAGAAGTTGGAACAAGGGATATTATTGCTGATGCCAGATAGACCTTGGTTCAAAGCGGAGAGTACCAGAAAGATGTTTACTTGTTTTTTATTGACTATAGAAAGACATTTGACAATAAGGACTATAATAATTGGTGGTTCACCTTGAGAAGAATGGGCATTTTCTAACACTTCACTCGCTTCATGAGGACTTTGTACATGGATCAAGACGCAATTGTGTGGACAGAACAAGGGAACACTTCATAGTTTAAAATCACCAGAGCTGTGTGGCAGGGCTGCACCCATTCACCACAACTGTTCAATCTATATTCTGAGAAAATCATCAGCCAAGCTAATTATATGAGGAAGAGTGCGGCATCAGGATTGGAGGAAGACTTATTAATAACCTGCAGTATTCAGATGACACAACCTTGCCTGCTAAAAGTGAGGAGGACTTGTGAAGATCAGGGATTGTAGGCTTCAGTAAGGATTACAAGTCACTGTAAGGAAGACCAACATCCTCACAACTGGCCCAATAGTTAACATCATGATTAATGGAGAAAAGTTTGAATTTGTCATCGCTTTTGTTTTACTTGGATCCACAATCGATGCTCATGGAAGCAACAGTCAGGAGATCAAAAGACATATTGCATTATCTAACTCTGCTGAACAAAACCTCTTGGGAATATTGAAAACCCTGGTTGTTACTTTGAGGACTAAGGTATGCCTGACCCAAGCCTTAGTATTCTCCATTGTATCGTATGTACGTGAAAGTTGGACCTTGAATAAGGGAGGCAGTTGAAGAGTAGATGTATTTGAACTGTGATGCTGGAGAAGAGTATTGAAAGTACCATGTACTGCCAAAAGGACAAATTTACCTCTATTGGCAGAAGTAAGCCCAGAGTGATCCTTTGAGTCAAGGATGGCAAGACTTCATCTTACATCTTGTGGACCTATTTTTAGAACAGACCAGTCCATGGAGAAGGACACCGTGTTTGATAAAGTAGGAGGGCAGAGAGAAAGAGGAAAACGCAGGATGAGCTGGTTTGATACAGTGGCTGCATCAATGGGCTTAAGTGTAGGAACAAGGATGAGGATGGCACAGGACTGCGCAGTGTTTCGTTCTGTTGTATGTTGGGTCCATATGGGCTGGAGTCATCTTAATGGCATCTAAAGACAGCAACACCTGTAAAATAGGTTTATCTTGGCTATTGCTATTAATGGTTCAATCTCTTTTTATAATAATATTGTATATATATTTTAAGTATATAAAATGACAAAATTAGGTAAATTGTCTAGAGACTTTAGTAAAATGTAGTAGTATACTCCAATAATTGATTTTTACTCTTTACTCTCCATTCTGATGTAAATATTAGAGCAAAGTGTTTTATAGCTAATACTTGCACTGGAACAAGCATTCTGCAGTCTCTTTGTACAGAGGCTAAAGTCATGACCTCTCTTCTCCTGAAGTCTATATTTCAATAAAATGAAACAAATAAATTAATCTGAATATTTGTCCTGTATATTAATATTAGATAAAGTGAATTAGAAAATAAAGAAGACCATTTTCCATCTATCCACTTCATGTAATGGGAATTATAGAGTGCATAAATATACAATATTATCGCCAATATAAGTTTTGTGGAATAATCAATGGTGCTGTTATGCAGTAATACCATTCTATTTCTTTACTACATGCTATACCATTATTCAAAAATATGAATTAATATAGAAGCTCATCCTAGAAAGCTTAATGGCCTTATACATTAATATTCAAACTATTCTGTATACATACCCCAAAAGAGTGTAATCACAAGTTATGTACCTATAAGCATGATTTTGTTTAGAAATAAAAGCTTTCATCAAAACTATTAACACTTAAGTTAAGGGCATGATGTAGAAAAAGGGTGGATCATGGTCCCACTTAAGTGATGTCTTATAAAGGGGAAACTGGACCAAAAATCACCATAAAGGGAAGAGAGATGTCCATGTGATGATACATCTAAAACTAAGGAATGCTAACAAATAACCAAAACTATCAGAAACTGATAGCAACTCTTATGATAGGCACAGTGATGAAAGGACTCACTTTGCTGCTAACCAAGAGATGGGACGCTACCCCAACAGAGAAAGGTGTGGCTTTCTGCTTGTGTAAAGATTATGATAGCCTGGGACACCCTGGGCAGCGCTTCTACTCCACCTTATGGAATCAGGAGTTGGAACAGCCTCAGTAGCAGTGATTCTGTTTTTAGTTCCCACTACAAACTGAAAGAGCTAACACAGGATCCATCTCTAGGCAAGACAGAGAGAACAGCATAGCCCTGCCAGCTCTTTGGTCTCTTGGCCTTAGGCAGTAAGTTTGTAAAGCCACCCAGTTTGCAGTGTTTTGTTATCTCAGTCCTGGAAACTAAGACAACACAGTCACCCAGTGCAGAAAAAAGTTGAATATTACATTAGAAATGATTATTCCTAATATTTCATTGCCCCAAGCCATATTTTGTACAAAATGCATTCGAAATGCTTTTGTAAATTAACGTAGAATTTATGGAGTGGTCTTGACTCACTTTGACCTCTTAAAAATTACAGTTTCTTATAAACCAAGAATTCAAATTTGCAATGAAAAATAAAAGAAACTATTCTGCCTGTGTTCTGTTTTTGTATATAAAATGTCAAATAATTGAAGTAGCTTATCAGGAATAACTTTTTTAGGATAGGCACTTCCCTTCTTCAGCTATAAGGTTTACCCTATGAGTAGTCTGGTTTGAGAGCTGACCCTCCTTCAATCTATCACAAGAAAAAGCACCCTCTTTGGGGGGGGGGGAGATTATTCTTTAATTCCCAAAGGAAGTTCTCTTAGGTAGCACCACCTAGCTATTAGACATAATTTACTAATATCCAATGAGCACTAGCTCAAGGACTATGAGTGTTAGCTCCCCACTAGGAATAGGAAGAAGACATTTCTGCTAAAGGAACCTGTGGGAAGCCTGATATCAGGTATATGTAGTGCTGCCACCCACACTTTGAGAACCACAACCACAGAGGGTATGCTTTAGAATCTTGCATCAGTATGATTTTGATGATGAATCTGATTTCTATTTGTTTTTACTCAGCTTTCTCTTTGCTTAATATGTCCTGAGAGATAATAGTCAAATCAAGTCTTGATTAAAAGGCTATAAACAACAGTTTTTTTAACAAAAGGTAGAGACACAATTTTTAGATTGTAAGAGTGAGACAAAAAAACTGAGAAGAAATAAAAACAGTGTGCATCAGGATGAATATTAATTGGTTTAAGATATTTGGGTAGATGCAAAAGATAAAAAGGTTATGTTCCATTCCAATAAAGAACAAGAACAAAGAAAGAGAAATAGATTATGAAAACAATATTCATTAAAGAGAAGTTGTCAGAAAAATATTATTGAATTATATATTAAAATTATAACATTTTAGGAGCCTACTTATTATGTATAAAAAGAAAATAAGCTGTATTTTCTAATAATTGAGAACTATTTAACATCTACATTTGTTTATCTTTTCTCAATATTTAAAAAGCATATGTCTTATTGATATATTTGAACTATGAAAAAATAAGGAGCCTATTACACATAAGTTAATTTGTTTACTACTAGCAGAAACATTTATGAAGTTTTCATAATTTAATACTATAACACAAAGCAATGTTTTATTGCTACTTCAAATTGTCTGCTGTCATCAAGCACATTTTTCTTACTTGTTAGATTCAAGAATATTGGGGGGAAAGTGTTATTCCTTTAAGAAAATAAAAAAGATAATATAGTTAATTAGGATATTTTTTCCATTAAAAAATATTTTATTGGGGGCTCGTACAATTCTTATCACAATCCATATATACATCCGTTGTGTCAAGCACATGTGTACATTTGTTGCCCTTATCATTCTCAAAACATTTGCCTTCTACTTTAGCCCTTAATATCAGTTGCTCATTTTCCCCCTACCCTCCCCACTCCCCCATTCCTTATGAACCCTCATAATTCATAAATAATTATAGTTTTGTCACAAGTTACACTGTCCAACATCTCCCTCTGCCCTCTTTGCTGTCCATCCCCCAGAGAGGATGCAATACTTATATTCTTGCAATTGGTTCCCCCTTTCTACCCCACATTCTCTTTGCCCTCCAGGCATCACCCCTCTCACCACCGGTCCTGGAGGAGTCATCAATTCTGGATTCCCTGTGTTTCCAGGTGCTATCTGTACTAATGCACATCCTCTGGTCTAGCCAGATTTGTAAGGTGGGATCATGATAGTGGGGGTGGGGGAGCATTTAAGAACTAGAGGAAAGTTAAATGTTTCATCGTTGCTACCCTGCACCCTGATTGGCTCTTCTCCTCCCTACAACCCTTCAGTAAGTGGGTGTTCAGTTGCCTACCAATGGACTTTGAGTCTCTACCCTGTACTCACAAACATTTACAATAATATGATTTTTTGTTCCTGGATGCTTGATACCTGATCCCTTCGACAGCTCGTGGTCACACATGCTGGTGTGCTTCTTCCATGTGGCCTTAGTTATCAGACATCAAAGAACTGAACATCATATCAGTGGGTGCCCGCTTTACTGACCCAATCACTAAAGATAAACATGTGCATAAGTAAATGTGGTGAAGAGAGCTAATGATGTCTGGCTATCAAAAGATATAGCGTCAGGGGTCTTAAAGGCTTGAAGATAAACAAGTGGCCATCCATCTGAGAAGCATCAAAGCCCACAGGGAAGAAGCACACCAGCCTGTCTGACCATGAGGTGCAGAAGGGACCAGTTATAAGACATTGAAGAACTAAAAATCAGGTCAGTGGGTGCACACCTTCCTGATACGATCACTGAAGACAAACATGTGCATAAGCAAAGGTGGTGAAGGAAGCTGATGGTGCCTGGCTATCAAAAGATATAGCATCTGGGGTCTTAAAGGTTTGAAGGTAAACAAGTGGCCAACTAGCTCAGAAGGATCTTTATTATTTTTTATAAGGCCATACTGCATTTATCTAAATGATTCCTTTCTCCTTTTGAAAAACAAAGCATAAAGTTCTTAGTTAATTATTAGTATTTTACTTGCTATCTTAGCATATAGCTGCTTGCCACCATCTTTCATAAATAAAACATACCACTAAATTCTTCATAAAAAGACATTTCAGTATAAATATGTGAGCTCAGGATGAAATCTTGTTTTAATATCTCTGCATTGTTGAAAAATCACTTACTCTTGTAGTTTGATTCATTAACCCAAAATAATAGCTATAACTTTTCTTTTATCCTTGGTAAGTTGGAAAATATTCATCCATCTCCTTTTGAATAGGTCCCTGTAGGTCCTAAAAGTGTTAGGAAAACAGCCACAGAAAAAAATCTAAGAGATGCCACATTAACTATTGTGACAAATCTGAGTAGCAATACTCTCTCTCTCTCTTTTTTTTTTTTTTTGTCAGGGGTCGCACTTGTAGTCATAATCACTAATTCGATAAATTTTAACTTAATTCTTTAAAAAAGTTAAAATAAACTATATAAAACAATTATTACAAGTGTTTGTCCTTGAATGTGTCCACTGAGATGAAAAAAGCAGCTTAGTATTATGCCTACCTATGTATAAGATCATTTATTCACACTCCACTTTATGAGCAAAAATTGGATACTTCAAAAAAATGAGAGGGAATAAACAGCCCAAGAATAAAATATTAATATTAAAATATTAAACCTAATTCTCTTTGCTAGTGCCAACAAAGATAATCTATCCATTTTGTAGTAAGATTTTTCTGTTTTGTTGTCATTCATTCCAGGTATGCTAGTCCATAACTTTTTATGTCTGAATCTATTTTTAAAGTACATTGTTTTAGAGAATGAATACATTTTATTTGATGATGATATCTCTTGAGAGTTTCCAATTCAGTTCTCTTGACTTTCAAGAGCATATCCAAACAGAGCATTCAGTTATGAAGAAAGGAAATTAACTGCCAGGAGAACAGGGAAATGCACGTCTCTATATGAACCATCCAAAGAAGAGAATTTTTATTTTACCACTTTAGAGGATAATGCCAACATATGTCTTGAAATAAAGTGACATGAGCATAAACAAAACATCAGTTTTAAAGATTGAGAGCCCGGTATAGGAACTTCAGTCAGTTATGAATTCTAATAATCATATCAACTCATTAAATCCTTTCCTATTTCTCTTTCACATTCCTATTTCCTATCACAGTTATATAAATGCAAGTCGTGGTCTGTGGTAGTTGTATAAACTCTTGTCAATTTGAGGATTAAGAGTAATGGGGTGGAGTTTATCCTGTCAATCAGCTGTCAGCTTGGTGATCTCATTTGGAGGCACTAAGGAGATAAATATCTCCCTTGTGGTGGGAGACACGCTCAGTCCCTGCATGACATTCTTGTTGACAAGCCACACGGAAAAGGGTATATGGCAGCCAGAGCCTTGGAGCTGGAGAAGCCACGTGCAGATCCCTGCCAGTGCTGAGAGGCTTACACTGCCACTGGATCCATGAGACTTTCCACCCACTGACCTGTGATCATCCTGTATTTGGCATCATTGCATTTGTTTTGCGAGTCTGAAGAGGAATTTATAGATTGGTATCAGACACATGGGTTAATACTGGACTTATGGACTTGATCTGGACTGGGTTGGGATGTTTTATCAATATACAAAATCTTTTTCTGATACACATATGAGTGTCTATGAATTTGTTTCTCTAGTCTACCTGGACTAACACATGGTCTTTCAAAATAAGAGCAAAAATAACTAGATTGTCAATCCACATTTTTGCAAAACTCCTTCAGTCTTGCTTTTTATACTATTTCTCAGTAAATCCAGAAGTAAAATGTAACTTTATTTTCAAAACATGGTTTGTTAGAGGATAGAATACTTCTTATAAATGGCCAGTCAATATCAGGATTACTAAATAATGTTTTGTTTTTGGAAAGCTGGGCAGTGTAACCCAATTATGATTTGTAACACATTGAAAACAATGTCAAACTAATACTGAGCATTCTATAGAAACAATTGGAGTAAAAATTTCTCAAATTTTATAACACGTTTGACAAACTGATTCAATATGAAATCGTCTCAAAATATTACATTTAAATTAATACTATTTCCTAAATTAAAAACATTTTGTACTGAAAATAAGCGCTAAGTTAAGAATGATGTCATACTGACTAGGTAATACTTTATGTAAGATCAGAATAAGCAAACTAGATTTAAAAGTCTTTCATGCAGATAACGCATGTGAGAAAGCAAACTCTGAAAATCACGTTCTGGTAGTTATAATGTGTGTTGTTTTTATTTTTATCCTCTCTGTATTGGTTGCATATTGTAAGGAGCAGCAATTGATGATTATTATGATTCCAACTACCGAATCAATGCACAGTATCAATTTTCTTGCCTTCAGTCCTCCTAAAGGAATTTTATTTACCTGTTTATTTCCTTGCCTGTTAGTTTCCTAGAATATTAGTACGAAGTGACTGCTTTATAACAGCACAGGTGTCTCCCCTCACACTTCTGGGTGCTGTAGTTGGGTAGTATTAAGTTAGGCTCAACTCATTGATCACATGCACAACAAAATTAAATACTGACCAGTATTTCCTGACGCTCACCATTGAGTCTGTGTTTGAGCCCGTTGTTTTTGACTGTTTCAACCCATCTCCTTGAGGCTTGACCTCTCATTCGTCTTCTACTTGACAAAACACTGATGTCTGACTCCTGGGATGTCCGAGACTGGCCTCTCCAGAAAACAAGTTCAAAATATATGGGGGATGTTTAGTCAAACTTGTTTCTAAATAAGGTTGTGGCTATATTTTGTCCAACACAGACTTCCCATATAAACTTCAGCATAAGCCAACCCAAATATCAACCGAGACACCTAATTTTACTACAAAAACTGCATTAAAAGTGTGATGAAAAACCCAGCTTATACACAAGTACATATGGCATGTATTCTTCTGACAGACCATAGTACTTTCAATATTTTTTGCTAATGCCATAATCCAAAAGAATAATAAGTAAATGTCATGTATGACAGGCGTATCTGACCTGTTCTGGCTTCTGATGGCCAGCAGGCATGCCTAATCACTTCAGCCTTTACCAGTTCTGACATCTATGTTGTTTTTCTGTACTTCAATGCAATGACCACACAAAACTCACAGAAAATGCTCTTGATTAAGGGTTTTATTAAGGAAGTTAACAGGTTAACAAAAGTCAGGATCAGTAAACAAAGATACAATTAAAAGGTAGCTTTATTTAGGTACCAATGGGGTTGTCTCCTCAATGCCTGCGATGGCCCACAAAGAGGGGTTGGAAAGAAATCAGGCACTAATTGGTCACCTCTGAGAAAATCCCAAATTGAGCATGCACAGGATAGGACCCCCTGGCACAGAAGAAAACTAAAACCTAGCATCTACCTAGGACCAAGACATCACACAGGTGGACCCAACTCAACCAATGGGGTCAACCAATACCTTCAACCACGTCTGCCCAGCCAGAGGTATTAAATACCCCTGGCTGCAGGAAGGCCAGGTCTCCTTTGACTCTGCCCTTGCTCAGAGGCACGCTGCAAGGAGCGCATCTGGCATGCAGGGTTACCGCACATGCCTGTGTTCCCCGTCAGGGCCTGCTCCGTGCCTACTTGAGCCCCACAGGTTCTTGGTCACCAGGGATTCCCTAATTCTTCATATGTGGGTGTTCTTTTCCACATAGTGGTTCAAACCCACTTATGAACCCCAGCTGGGCTGGCATACTTTCCAGAAATAGAATGTACCTTTTTGAGAATGTAAAACCTGAAACTTGTCCTTTCCTTCATAAAAACTCACTTAGATTACAAAATTACTTCTGCAACGTGAATTCTCTCAGCACTATGAAGCAACACGGGAGTTTAACCCCTTCCAGAAACCTAACACAATCACTGGTCCATAGCAACAACTCACCTCAACCAGCAACAACATCTTTCTCCCTTCATTTCTCAGTCAAGTGGCCCTTTGACATAGAGACCAGAAAGCAGACCTGTCTTGTCTCAAGGTTCCATAGTCTTATCACTGTCCCTCTTGCTTTGGCCCCAAAGTCTCCAAGCACCAGTCCCTGGTGCTTCTGGTCTCTGCTTCCATTGCTTCAGATAGCAATCTGGAATATCCTCTCCCAAAGGTTGTGGAACTTCTATATCTGATTTAAAATAGCTCTTCTACACAAAAGAATGGCTTTGATGGAGATGTGGTTTTTGTCTTTCAGCAGACCACACCACCAAGTTAACAAAGGACGGTGACTTAAATCATACCCTTTAGTTAAAATAGTCTAAACAGATACATCCCACCTTAATCCTATGGAGAGGATACCTTGCCAAATGGGATTATAGGTAAGCATAGAGTCCAGAATTATAGTAGATCCCCTGAAGAGAATATCACTAGATGAACCATATCAACTGAATCTATCTCAAATAATTTTTTCTTTAGTCTTTCTGATTTATTGTCCAGATTTCTCATTCATTGGTTCTTATTCATTAGCTGTTGCTGAGTTGGTTCCAATTCAAAGTGACAATATGTACAAAAGAGAAACACTCTCCTCTCCTGGACCATTGTCAAAATGGTTATGTTTGACCCCTTGTTGTAGTCACTGTCAATACATCTTCTCCAGGGTCTTCCTCTTTTCTTTGACTCTTCAGATTACCAAAGATGGGTGTCCTTTAAAAGGTATTGTCTCTCCTGATGCCATGTCCAAAACATGTGAGATAAAGATTAGTCATCTTCTCTTCTAAAGAACATTCTAAAAGTACTTATCTCAGGAAAGACTTGTTTATTCTTCCAGTCGACTAGGGTACTTTCAATATAATTTACAACACTATAATTCAAGTACATCTATTGTCTCTGGCCTTATTTATTCACTACCCAACTTTCCTGTGCATATGAAGAGATTGATAATATCATGGCTTAAGTCAGGCCCCCCTTAGTCCTCAGAATGATGTTTTCATTCCTTAACACTTTAAAGGTACCTCCTGTAGCAGAGTACCCAATGCAATAATGGGTCATTTGATTTCATACTGGTCCAGTTGTAAGAATTTTAATTTTAATATTTTTTACAGTGAGTTACAATCCATACTGAATTTGCATTTTCAGATTTTCCTAAGCAAATGCTTCATGTCTACCTCACTTTAAGCAAGTGGGGTTGTTTCATCGGCATATCAAAACTTATTAATAAATCTTCCTCCTGTATATCAAAACAGCATTCTTCTTCATAGAATCCAGTTTCGTGGATTATTTGCTCAGCATACAATTGAATAAGTGTCATGAAAGGATACAATAGCTAAAGCACCCATTTCAGAATTTAAATCATGAAGCACTCCCTGGTTCTGTTCAAATGACTACCTCTTGGTTTATGTACAGGTTCACGTGAACATACTGTCATATTCTGAAATTCCTATTCCTCCCAATACTAAGCATCATTTGTTATGACTCACAAAGTCGAATGCTCTTGCATAGTTATATTTAAAACACCCCCGCACAAGTAAACATCTTTCCGGTATCCTATTCATGGGAGGCTTGGGTTACGAGCACTGTAGTCTTAACCAGGACATTCTTACTTTTAACTCTTTACAGGGGTCTTTTGCAGCAAATCTACCCACTGAACTACATCATTTAATTTTTTACTTCTTCTGCTATGTTTATAGTCAATCCAAATAAAGATAAATATGTTAAACTTCAATCTCTTCTCCATTTATCACTGTTTCTTATTTGTCCAGTTGTGAGGATTATGTATTCTTCCGGTTGAACTGCAATCCAGAGGGAAGGCTGTATCCTTGGCATCCCATAGTCAGTGTATCAGGTCCTCTTCACTGTCAGCCAGAAAGGCTGTGTCATCTGCATATTGCAGATTGTTAATGAGTTTTTTCCCCAATACTGATACTACATTCTTATTCATATAGTCCAGTTACTTAAACTACTTGCTCAGCATATAGATTGAAAAATTACAGTGAAAAAATTACAAGCCTGATATAAATTTTTCCTGATTTAAAATCATGAAGCATTTCCTTGTTCTCTTCAAATGACTGCCTCTTGGTCTGCAGATTCTACATGATTTAAATGCAGTACTGTATTTTGAAATTACTATTCTATACAATATGATCCATAGTTTGTTATGATCCACATAATCAAATCCCTTTGCATAGTCAATAAAACATAGGTGAGCATCTTTGTGTAATTCTTTGCTTTAGCTAAAATCCATCTCACCTTGGCAATGATAGGACTCATTCTGCACTCTCCTTTTAATCTGGCTTGTATTTCTAAAAGTTCCTTGTAGTGCATTGTTCTGGCCATTTAAAAAATTATCTTCAGCAAAAAGTGTACTTGCTTGTGATATTAATGATACTGTTTGAACTATTCTTATCCTGCTGGATCCTCTTTCTTTGGGCATTAATATACATCTCTTCTGATCAGTTTGGTAGAGAAAGTGAGCATTTCCAGTCTTGTATCTGTTTGTTGAAACTTATCAATTGGTATTCTGTCAATCCTTCATTTTAAATCGATGTCTCAGTACAGTTTGGACTTTATCCAGTACAGTTGGGTTCAAGTACCATTGATTCTTGATCATAGGTTCCTTCCAGAAATCGTGAACTTCAAGAAGAGATTGGATGTATTGACTCCTAGAGACTAAAAGTCAGATGATTATTTCAAATGAAGAAACTATTATATCTTAAGGACATTATAGATGAAGAACATAACATAATTTAGAGGAAACTACATATATAGTTTATATGTGTGTGTGTCTCATGAATATTAGAAGAGACTCTGATATTTGCTGCAGAAATTAGAGATGCACTGCCATCCACTTGATTCTGATTCAGAGTGACCTGTTGTTGTTGCTAGATACCATTGAGTTGGTTGCGACCATAGTGACCCTGTGCACAACAGAGTGAAACAGTGCTTGGTCTGACACCATCTTTACAATTGTTCCTATGCTTCACTCTATTGTTGAAGCCACTGGGTCAAAACATTTTGTTGACGGTCTTCCTCTTACTCGCTGCCCTTCTACTTTACAGAGCACAGCGTCCTTCATCAGGGGCTAGAGACACTCAGTTATGATAACAGCAACAGATGATTCCCTCACCATCACATACCATACGTTAATTTAACCTTTCCAGTAATAAGGCTGTTATTACTCTGAGCTAGGAGAAAGTTGGTGGAATATGCAATTCTAGAAGTTGGAAATAAATCAGAACTTGTACAGTTTGCATTGTATAACACATGAGATGGAGAGTTGCTGAATTGTTTTGAGCAGGAAGGTAACATGAAAGAATTTATATTTTAAAAAGATTGTCATGTTGATAATAAATTAGTGGGGTACACAATGCAAGAAAAGAAGCCATCAAAATGATAATTCTTTGGATTGTGAATAACATAAAGCAGGGGTGAAATGGTATCAGTCTGATTTGCTTGTGGGGGGCGCATTTTGATGATTTTATTTTCTAATTTCTGGTTATTTGTATTTTATTTGTTTGCATAATTCTTGTTTCTTTCCAGGTACATCTATGTTATTAGGAAGTACTTTATTAGGAAGTGCTCACAAAGAAATTTAGAATATGTACAGAATTGGGTGACATAGCATTGCATAAAGTAGATAAATTTTTGATAGGTTAGCAAATACAATATAGAAAGAAAAGGAAGGGTTCTTTTGTGTGGTAAAAGGGAAATTTATTGATTCTCAAATTCCTAGACTTTAAGAGGAAGAGAGACATTATATATGTAGTATATATTACAATATATATATGTAGTGATTATTATATATGTAGTGCAATAAAAATCTCTATATTTAAAACTGTATATATATTGGTTTCAATGAGTCAAAACCAAATTGAATGCAGCTTTAAAAAGTAAAATATATAAGTTTGAGTATGTATTTATTTTATCTATTATATATTTATAAAATATTTATATATTTAATAATATATGCATAATATTTATGTCTTTAATATATATGTGTAATGTTTATGTCCATAAACCTTGCTCAATGGATTACGTATGTGACTGAAAATATGATAATAGGAGTAGAAAAATTAAATACAATAAGAATATGATTTTGAACATGTCAACAGATAAAATTTAATTGAACAAGCCAATTCTATATATCTATATCTCTATATTTAATATCTACATTTACATTTATATGTATATATTTGAGGAGACCTGGTTGTCCAATAATTACACACTATGCTTCTCACCAAAAAGTCAGCAGCATAAAATTACTTGTGAATCCTCAGGAGAAAGATGAGGCTTTCTACTCCTGTGAAGATTTCCAGTCTTGGAAACCCACAAGGATAGAATACACTGTCTTCTCTGGTAGCCACAAATCAGCATCAACTTGATGGCAGTGAGATTGGTTCGGGTTTGGGAATACTGGAAGTACCGCGGACTGTGAAAGGACAAAACGACTCTGTCCCGGAAGAAGTAGAGCCAGAGTGCTCCTAAGGAACAAGAATGGCAAGATCTCATCTTACATACTTTGGATATACAATCAGGAGAGACCCTGGGGAAGGACATCATACCTGGTAATGGAGGAAGGGCAGTGAAAATGAAGAAGCCCCTCACAGTGCTGAATTGACACCGTGGCTGCAACAATGGGCTCCGGCATAGAAATGATTGTAGGATGGTGCAAGACTGTGCAATGTTTCATACTCTTGTGAATCTGGTTGCTATGAGTCGGAACCGACTCTGAGCACCTAACAACAACATCGTGTATAACTCACTCTGTTTGGGACTATGGGATAAATGCTTGTTTTTGTTTTAATTTAATGCATTGAGCTGACTTTAATTGTGGAATAAATATCAATCAAGGTAATGGGGAAGTCTGTGGAGGGTGAGACTACTAAAACAATTTACTGCTAACCAAAAGGTTGACAGTTCACACACACCCAACAATACCGTGGAAGAAATACCCAACAATCTACTTCCTAAAGGTCTCAGCCTTGGAAACCCTATGGAGGGAAGTGGTGCTTCACACACATTTGGTCTGGGGTTACCATGAGTTGGAAGTGATGCCAAGGCAATGGGATTGGTTGGGTTTAGTGTAAGAGGATGGCACAGAGAGATGCATGTGTTTCAGAATTGTTGATTGGACAAGAAGAGAAGTCCAGTCTAACAGTGGGAGTGAGGAGCAAGCAAGTGCACAGAGCCATCTTTTTGGTGCTATGAGTGTGGTGCAAAAGAAAATAGCCAAGAAATCTCAACAAAGCTTTGAAAGTTAGAATAGGTAGGACATTGACTTAAATTTTTCCTCTTTTAATAAAAAGAAAGGATTACTCGGGCGTTGAATTACCGGGAGACAAATAAATTGGTGCTCGAAATTAGACTTTTTAAAAGTTGGTTAAATCTAGTTCTAGAGGCAACACTTAGCATGGATGCACAGCATAAGCAAATTCCTCTCAGGCCCTGACAATTGAGTATGCAATAATTATACCGTAATGAGATAATGAAGAGACTATGTCAGGCTTTTTTAGTCAGAGAGGCTTGAGGATACAAATATTTGAAAACAGAGAATACTAATTAGTTTTCATGCTCCCCTATTAGTAGGACGAAGAGTTACATCTTGCAAATTCTGCCATGAGATGAAAGCGGGAGGGAAACAAAATGCAGCTCACATAGTAGTGCTCCCCATTGCACAAGTTATGATGATCGTAGCCTGGGAACAGCACAGTTATTAAAAGTCAGATTTCCTTAGCAGCAAAAGGCCACCATTGACCTACTGTAGTGCAAGAGATATTCAGGATGGGATGGCCACATGATTCCTCTAGTCTTTCTGTTTTCTTGGAATTAGGGTCCCAAATGCAATATTTAGCAGCATTACTTCAAAACATAAACATTTTAGCATCACTTTAGGTTAATTACCATGATTTATGCTGTTGTTGCTTGATCTCTACCAGGCCTGGAAGGGTTGATTAAACTGTATTTAAATGTATTCTGCTTTGTAGGTGTCCAGTAAAATGAACATTGTAAGTAGCTGTGCTCTAAGGTTAATTTGTTTTCTAAAATTACACATATTTCTCTAGCATATTCATTAGTGGAATAACACAGAGAGCTAATCTAGATGCTGAATAATTATTATCACTGCCATAAGGATATCTTTAATAAAATTCCAATTGGCCCAATCCCAACTACTACGTGGACACCTGCCCCTTCCCCAAGAAGAATTTATTTCAAAGCATGGCTTTGAATCAGTAGCTCCGGGAGAGGGACATATCTGAGCAGAGCACATGGGAGCAGATGAGGGGGAGGAGGAGAGAGTGGAGCACA
>NW_022111369.1:92427858-92429214 GCF_000313985.2 Echinops telfairi
AAACAAGGTAAATGATGACACTTTTCTATTCTCCTATATGTCTTGAAAAACCACACATTAAATTGCTGAAAATATCAAGCTGATCCAAACATTAGAAAACTACTTGCTGCGGGATTTTATTGAAGAGATTCTCAATGGTATTTTGATGATGAACAGATCACTATAGCAAATATTATTAAAATGTAAGTTTAGCCTAGATGGTTGCTCTAACATTCAGTGCATCTCAATAATTCAAGTATATTTTAAGTGTCCATTGGCCTTTTGAGTCTCAAAAAACCATAAAGCTAATAGTCTCACTACTAAACAGTCTGCCTTTAATGTAGATTGCTGTCTAATGGCCCCAAATTATAATGTTCTCTTGTGTTGCATTGTACAACTGTTCGAGAGATCTTGTAGTCATCTACTAATATAAGAGGAAAAGTAAAATTGGATGGCTTCAATGAACAGGAATTTAGTTCCTCATATTTAGAAAGATAAAGCTCAAATTCAAACTAGTGACTTTTGAGGAAGGCTTTTTCCCTCTGTTTGAATAAGGGGAATGTCCTCTTCCTTTGTCCCACAAGCTCTTGTCCATTTATCCTCTTAGTTTCCTTGTGCTATTTTATGCCTAATATACTCTTTTATTTCTCAAGATAGTTAGACTGAACACACACCTTACTCACAAAACAAGCAAGCAAACAAAAGCAAGTCAACCCCACACTAGGAAGTCAACTTACATTCATACTGACACCCCAAAACAGAGTAGACCTACCTCCACCAGCTTCAGATACTGTTTTCTTATGAAAGTAGATTGGATGGAATTTCCCTTCACAGTCCAACCACTTCAAACTAACACTACAAACCGCCACCTTTTGGACTTATACTCGAGAAATCTCCCCACTGCCATAAGTCAACCCTAAGTGGACCCTACAAAGGTAATAGGTCTACCTTCAGTGCCATCAAGTTGATTCTGACTCATAAGGACTCTATGGACTGAGTGGTTCTTCCCCTCTGGGTTTTAGAGACTGTAGCTCCTTACAGGAAAGAAAGCCTCATCTATAGATAATAATAAAAAAGATAGTAACGGTCCTAAAGGAATTGTAATGGTTAGAAGTGGTGGACAGGTTCAGAAGAGAATGTGGAACAAGGTATATTGTTGCTGATGTCAGATGGATTTTGGCTCAAAGTAAAGAATACTGGAACTATGTTTACTTGTGTTGCACTTACTTTGAGAATACATTTGACTGGGTGGACCATAATAAACTATGGATACCCTTGAGAAGAATGGGAGTTCTGTAACACTTCACTGTGCTCCTCTGGATCAAGAGGCAGCTGTGCAAATAGGGCATGATTTAAAATCAGGAAAGAGGTTGTTAT
>NW_022111369.1:92429499-92430699 GCF_000313985.2 Echinops telfairi
TTGCCTTGATTTGCCTGATATTTGGCTTCTCTATTTTCTTTCCCCACAGATAAAGAGTCAATGTGATTCTTGTGGATTGCATATGGTAAAGTATATAATATATATGCATAGTCACAAGTTTTATTGTTAAAAATATATTTTCAATGAAACCATTGGTCTTAAAAAATTCTTTCAGGGAGTTCCACCTTGGTTTCTACCAAGTCCCTAATTTTCAACTATAGTTCCTTCTTCTTAGGAACTGGAAGGCAAAGTGGTTATGAAGTGAGCTGCTCACTGCAAAGCCAAGAGAGAGAAACCATCAGCAGCTCCATAGAAAAATAATCAGGCTTTCTATTCTTGACAGAGTTATAGTCCCAGAAACCCACAGTGGAAGTTCTACCCTGTTCTACAGGGTTTCTATTAGCTGGCACTCAATGGCAATGAATTTAGTTTTTTTTTAAATTTTCATTCTTTCCTATTAGTTTGTTATTCTGCATTCAAAAATGAATCATTATATGTGTATTTTGATTCCATGTTTGATCAAGTTCAGCCTGAAGCAGGTGCTAGAATTATTCAATTTCTTCGCTACTAGCTTTATTAAACGGTATGTAAGCACTAATAATAATTGAATTAACTGGACTTCTTTGTAGGCTTATACATGTGCTCCTACCACAGGTAGTATTATATTATATTTTACAATACATCTTAAAATATTGTTTGTGTTTTCATGGTTTTAAGTTTTCTTCTACTCTACTCTTTTATGTAGTAGATTGTATGCTTTTTAATTTTTTAAATGTCTCTTTTTTATTAGTTTATTTTTTAACAAATTCATCAGCATATAATTCACATATCATACATTTCAATAGTTCAATCACATTCATTTGAGGTGTGCAACCATCACCATGATCTACTCCAGTACATTTCTTCCTTCTTGAACTTGTTATTACTTCTCAATTTCCAACTAGCCTCTCCAGTCATGTCCCTTTGGATCAATCTATTGATCCAGTTGTTCTCAACATAGGTTTATCTAATCTGTGTTTCATATATACAGAATCAGACAAAACCAAGAAAGGATACAAACAAATGCCCCAACGTTAATGACACAATGAAACACATAAAAACCTCAGTTGATAACAAAGCAGATAAATATTTAGACAGGATCAACTATACATTGTATCAAGAGAAAGATCAATGACAAGGTGTCACATTTTGAGCTAACTA
>NW_022111369.1:92431051-92449861 GCF_000313985.2 Echinops telfairi
GCGAAACAGTCCTAGAAGACATATCAAATGCAAGCAGCATGCAATGCAAGGTGACAGGATTCACCAGCCTCAAGCTCAAGTAATGTTCTCACCAGCAGCATGGAAAAGCAGGTCTTGAGGGAGCATCAAACTCTAATGACAGGATTCATGGGTTGCCCTGGCCCTTAGGTAGTGTAGCTCACAGGTGGAGGCAGAGAACAAGCTAAAGCAGCAGCAAGAATGCTCCAAAATGCTCCAATTTCCAGAGAGCAAGAGAGAGGGGAGTGGCCCTCTCATAACTATTTATCTCTTTGTCCTCTAAAGAAACTACAATCTGATTAATCTCACATGTTCCTATTGGCCAGGTTGACACAGTAAACCTACTTATCATAGTCCACCCCTTACCCACTTGGCACCTATCCACAATTCTTTAGCCATATATAATTTCCAGACATTAATGAAATCACACTTTCACCTAACATCATACATCTATCATGAAATGAAAACACACTGAATCTAATTGCATCTGGCATATTGTACATGAACAAAGGAAAGATGCCCAGTAAGCACATATAAAGAACAAATACTGACAATCACAAACCCCACTTCTGCAATTGATCACATGGTCGTAACTAATAAGTAGAATATCTTCTTCTACCACTTGTGTTGGGTACTAGAGAAACAAATCTTGAAGATGGAGAGTGGATGTTTATTTGACCTCTGCCTCATGGTAGTTTTTCTTCTTTGGCTAGCCAGAGGTCAGATATAGCCAGGCAGTTTATTGGGTTGTTTTCTGGAAAGAATATGGGAAGTTAAAGTTTTGCTAATTTTGTTAGGTTGTTGTCTTTGGTTATTCCTTTTTGAAATGGCAAAAATTAATGTGATTGATGCATATTTTGAGCTTGATGGGTGAAATTGTCCCTTGAACTTTTTTCTCAGAGACCATGCTGCTTTGTGAAAATGGCTGACAGAAGGTCATCCTGGCTGCAAGAGAGTCCTTCCCAGCCTTCAGGCAATGCAGCCATAGACCAAAGGTCATATTTTGTACCAATGGGATAGTTAAAACAATGATTGAGATTAGATAAGGATGAAAGTTGAGTGCTTTAAGAATTGTGTTTACGATCTGATTCTACTATGTTTTAACTGATTTCTTATGCTTATTGTAATTAATATAATGAGTAATAGAAATTATTATTTGGAAGTATGAAAATAGAGAGCATGTAAACCCACTTGCCTTCAGTATTAATTTGGTGCTCTGAAGTACTCAGGACATTTACATGAACTAAAAAGGAACTTTTTGGATTCTGAACTAGTGGTTTGTGCCTGAAGCTACTAAAATTTGGAGCCATGGATGGAATGCTCATCTCTAGAACTGACCTGTTAAAGGGAGCCTGTGGGCAGACTGAAATGCATGCTAGGTGATCACCTGGATCCACTTGTTGAGTGAAAGGGAGAGAAACTCAACAATAAAGAGACAGGTTGAGTCTAGCCACTGACACCCATGGACCTGGTTCACAGGGACGAGTGGAGAAGACTACAGTGGGCTGACTACTCTGAAGTTCATGGCTTAGCACAGGGGGGCTAGGTGTGCTGAGAATTTGTGATGGGGCACATGGTCAAAAGGTGAGGCAGACAATGGGCACCTCAGTGAGGCTAAGTGCAGCAGCCCACATTGAGTTGACCAGAACCTGACCAGAACGGAAGATCTTTGAGCCTGTGAATTAATGTTTATTACTGCTGACTTTATGGACAGTCTGTCCTGATTTGAATTTGTTTATGAATGCAGATTCACAAGGTACCAACTGGAATGAAGATCCTTTACATCAAAGAATATGCTTGTCTCCTCCAAGCACTGGGTTGATATAAGTGGGCAACACAGAAACTGGATATCCACAATGGGCAGGATAAAAGCATGAAGTGTCTGGCTTACAAATTTTCATAGGTGAGGGAATATACTCATAGGCCTACAGAATCAGGGTGTGGTGTTCACTTAACTGTAAATGTTAGGCATAGAATAGTGTTGCTTTGTTCACTTGTAGGATATTATATTTACATGAGGCCAGCACATATTGAATTGTATGCATTTTAGTTTTATCCTGTTAGGTACAGATATGATTTCATTGTTGTTTTATTGTAAAATAAGATATAACTAAAGAGTTGTGTAAAAGTGTCAAGTTGACAAAGAATGGTCTGTGGCAGTTACATAATCTGTCAACTTGAGCAAAGGTGTGAGTCTAGCCTGTCAATCAGGTCATAGACGATCAGAACTCTGTGTGGCTATGGCTTTCTCCAGAGGATTCTGGGAACTCTCATCTTCTTCCATGGAGATGAGACACACACTCTCTGCTTTGTCTTCCTGTTGACAAGCCACATGGAACTCTAGAGTCCTGCAGCTAGAGGAACACATGGAGACCCACACCAGCGCTGAAATATTTCCACTGCCATTGGATCCATAAGACTTTCCATCCACTGGCCTGTGACTTTTCTGCATTCAGTGTCATTTCTTGTTGTGTGAGTCTGAAAAGGAATTTATAGATAGGTATTGGACATATGGGCTAATATCAAACTTATGGACTTGTTCTAGACTGAGTTGGGATATTTTCTTAATACATAATTACTGTTTGGTATAAACCTCTCTCTTACATATATATGAGTGTCTCTAGATTTGTTTCTCTAGTCTACCTGGACTAACACACCACTCTATAATGTACTATGTCTGGTAACAAAAACTTTACCATCTCTTGTTCGTAGTCAGAAATGCTTAATCTCCATGGGGTCGGGGATGCCTGCAAATGAGTCTTGGGATTTCACTGTCATCTGCAGCCTTCTGCAAACTCGGTGGTCAAATTTAAGCTCTACTATCATTCCATATTATATAGCTTTTAAATAACAAATAAGTCATTAAATAGCTTGTTCTCATTAATACATATATATGCATATAATTATATAGTTTGATGTTTTAAAATTAAAATAAAATTATTATTTATAAATTATTTAAAATGTCCCATTAGTGGCACATTTTTATAACAGACCATCATATTTATATTCAACAACTCGTACCTAATTTGTTTCAATTCTCCCTTGGCAATCCCTTCAATGTACCATCACTTATTACACTATCTCCCTGTTTCCTGTTTCTATACCTCCTTGTGCTAAGATTTTATTATGAAGAATAAATAAAGTGTGCCTGGTCCAAGCCTTGCCATTGGACATCTCTTCATATGCATATGAGAGCTGGACAATTAATAAATTATGGTGTTTGGCAAGAAACAATAAACGTTACATGGACTATCAAAACAATAGATAAATCTGTCTTGGAAGAAGTACAGCCAGGCAAGGATGGTGATACTTCATCTCACATCCGTTAGACATATTTTCAGGAGACCAGTTCCTGGAGAAGGGTATCATGCTTGGTAAAGTACATTGTCAATGAAAAAGGCAAGACCTTCAACAACAACAAAAAAAAAAATTTCTTGTGACTGTGGGAGTCTGAAGAGTTATATATGGACTATTATCAGAATTATGGTCTTCAGTTGGAATTGGAGATTTCTTGGTTCTTAATTAGTTTTTCTTATAAAGTTCTCTCTGATACATAAACAAGTTTCACTGGACTTGTTACTAGAGTCATCCTATCCCAGCACAACGTCAACATAAACTTACAGATACCATATATACTCGAGTATAGGTCGACCTGAATATCCACCAAGGCACCTAATTTTACCACAAAAGGTGCATGAAAAATGTGCTGAAAAACTCAGCTTATGCTCGAGGACATACAGTAGTTACATATTTGACAATATATAACAATACAATAGAACATTAGTTGCCTTTCAGTATATCCACAAACAATTCTATCTAGTTGATACCACAGTGATCCAATGAGGCAAAGTAAAACAGTCCCCTGGGATTTATGGAGTGAGTTTGGACTGCCGACTTTTTGGTTATCACTGGTGTAGTCACCCATCAGTGGCACCAGTTAAGACCTAGTGACCCCCACATGATGAGATCTCTTCAGGAGATTTACATTGTTACCAATGTAAATGGATGATATTGAAAAGCTCTTTTTTTTTTACTGAGTCTGAATCCTGCACCTGGCTCATCATTTAACCCACCAGTTCACAAATATAATTGGCATACCGGACCTTTTCAAGAAAAATAATTGCTCGTGATTCCCCTGGCAACTACAAAAGTGTGAACTATAACCCATAGTCCAGGAAAAAGAGTTGGTATCTGCATTTGCAGTCTTCCTGGACCCTTCAAGAACAGTCTTTTGGGACGTGTACAAGTATAGATCGCTCCCAGTCAGTCGGCCAAGTAGCTGTTTCCAAATTTCCTGGCATAGAAGAGTGAGTGCTTCCAGTGCTTCTTCAGCTCTCTGGAATACGTTAATGAGTATTTCATCAACTCCACCACTTGTCTATAAGTGTGTCATACCGCAGTAGCTTGCGCATTGCTGTGACGCTGGAAGCTATGTCACTGATATTTCCAACGTCATCAGGGTCACCCAAAGTGAACAGGTTTCAGCGAAGCTTCCAGGCTGGGAACAGACGATGAAGAAGAGCTTGGTTCCCTACCTAGGAGGAAGAAGCTTCTGAAAACCTTATTCATAGCTTCGCACAACTGTTAGATGGCGTCTAGTGACTCATTTATGAACAAAGCAAAGGTTAATTAAAAAGAGAAGGAAAGACAAATGCTGATTTCAGAAGAGAAGCAAAACTTGCTATCAAAATAAGAGTGTTTGAAGTAAATGGAATAAATGAAGTAGAACAACTAAATAGAACATTTCAAATGGCAGCTTAAGAAGACAAAATATATATTATGATGAAATGTGCAAAAGCTTCAAGTTAAAAATCCAAAAGGAATGACTATATTCAATGTATCTCAGACTAAAAGAATTGAAGGCATATTTCAATATATGTGTTAAAATATTGAAGGATTCTATGTGCAAAACACTAAAAGATTCAGGAGACATTGAAAGAAAATGAAGGAACTAGTCTCAGTATCAAAAAGGAAGCGTACATTTTCAAGCATTTTAATAAATAGCAAATGATAAAAAATACAATGATGGTAAATGAAGATGTTAAAGATTCCCTGAATTCATTACTGAAAAACGAGGATCATAAATTCATGACATACAAATTTAAAAGTTTCAATGAGCACTGGATGCTCTTGAAACACTTTCCTGTCCAAAGAAATCTGTAAGACAGCTACCTGGTCCAGTGACTGGAAGTGATGTACATTTGTGTCCATTCCAAAGAAAGGTGACACAAAAGGAGGTAGAGATTATTAAACAATAACATTAATGTCACATTTAATTATAATTTTGCCGAAGACAGTTCCATGTGGTTTCATTAGTGAGTCACAAAAAGCTACAAGAAATTCAAGAAAACCTCAGAAAGAAAATGTCATCAGGGACATCATTGCTGACATCAGATGGATCTAAACTGAAAGTAGAGCATAACAGAAAGAGGTTTATTTGTGTCTTAGTGATTATGCAAAGTCTAAACACCCAACCCTGTGGATCATAACAAACTGTGGTTAATATTGAACAGAATAAGAATTATAGAATACCTCATTATACGTCAGAGAAACCTGGACAGAGACCAAGTGGCAGTTGTTGGAGCAGAACAGAACTCTATAAATTATTTAATCAATCTGCATGCTGAGCAAATAATTGTAGAAAATGGACTATAGGAAAATGAATAATGCATTAGAATTGGAAAAAAAAATTATTAACAAACCACAAGAAACCGTATAATCTTGCTTGTTGGATGCAAGGAAGTCTTGAAGTACTTGCTGATGAAAAGAAAACAAACTGTAGCCTTCTTATGATGTGCTACTCATTATAAAAATGAAACAAAACAAAGCTAAAATATATGGAAATGTTCACAGCTGGACACCATTGTGATAAGCTGAGGAAAGGTTGATGTGTCAAGAGTTTCATATTGTTTGTTCCCATAATAAATTCTCATGGGAGCAGCAGTCAAGAAATCCAACAATGCATTCATCACCTTGGGCAAATCTGCTACATAAGACATATTTAAAGGGTTGATGAGAAAGGATTTCACTTTAATGGCTAAGATGTGCCTTCTTTAAGATATGGTATTTTCACTAGCTTCATAGATAGGTGAAAGCTCCAGAATGAAGAAGGTTTCAGAAAACAAACTGATGGCTCTTTATTGTGCTGTTTATTAAGAATATTGATACACCATTGAATTCCAGAAGAATAAATAAATTTGTCTTGATCTCAAGAATTACAACCATAATGCTCATTATAAGGATATATTTTGAAAAATTTTCTCAAGTAATTCAGACGTGTTATTGGAAGAAAGCGGTCCATGAAAAACACGATGTTTCTTAAAATAGAGAATGCTAAACATTGAATAAGGAAGATCAAAAATAATAAATATATTTGAATTATAGTACAGATTAAAATATCAAAGCATCAAATAAATCCATATTTTAAGTGTAGCCAGCATGCTCCTTAGAAGCAAAGATGAATCAGGTTTTAATTTTCTTCACTTTTAGCTTAAACTTACATATGAGCAATTGTTCCACAGTCAGACAGTTGCCTAATTTCAGCTCCTAATATTGAGCTTAATTTGTCTTCAGAGAGGAGCAGTCTATTTTATTTTTCTGTGTTCTATCTAGAAATGTATATGTGTATAGTTCTTATTTATGTTGGAAAAGAAGATATTTTCTGTGAACAAGTTGTTGGTCTTGCAAAATTCTATCATGCGATCTCTCGCTTCGTTTATGTCACCGAGACCATGTTTCCCAACCACTATTCCTTCTTCCTTTTCAACTTTTGCCTTTTGATCACCAAAAAATATCAAAATGTCTTGATTGCATGTTTAATCAATTTCAGACTTAATTCATTGGTACAGTTCTTCAATTTATTCATCACTGTTTTTTATGGTTAGTGCATACACTTGAATAATAGTTGAATTCATTGCATTTCCTTGAGGTCATATGGATACGATCCTATCATTTGGAAATAATCTTCTTGACAATGAATGCCACGCCATTGCTCAAGGTTGTGCTATACCTGCCATACTGATTCATGATTTTCTGACTCAAAATGGCCAATAGCAGCCCATTTCAGTTCACTAATGCCTAGAAAATGGATCTATATGTGTTCCACCTCATTTTTGAAGACTTCCAATTTTCCTAGATTCATATTTTGCACATTCCAGATTCGGAGCCTTAGATTTTTGCAGCTCCTTCTCTTCGCCTTGAGTGATGCTAGGCAGCGAATGAAGATCCTGAAGACTCCACTCCTACAGGCTTTAACCCACTCACGTCACCATGTTGACTCCACTCCAAGAAAGCACTTCCTCCTCAGTCGTATTTCTGGTGCGCTCTGACAAAAAGGGCTACCCTCTGGCACCGTCTCTGACAATGCTCTGCTTCCAGTCATTTGGCTTTCGGTTTCTGGCAGTGTTTCAACTCTATGCATGTGATTTTCAGTCGCTACTGACTAAGATGTTAGCAGCCTGTTCTTTGTAAGTTCTGCTGAAACCCATTCACTTTGGTGACCCTGCTAGCACTTGAGGTATCAGTGACAAAGCAGCACACAAGCCCACATAATAGGACAAACTGACAAACAAGTGGTGACTAAGAATCTCAACAGGCCTAATATCAGAGGAGAAGGATTGTAAAGTGCATGTTAGCGGTTCTGTTTAGGCTCAGATGGAATATTATCATTTGATCTCGCTCTGGACCCAAAGGAAATTTGTTCTAAATTTTTAATATGCTTTGTTTTCTCTTAGATTGTTGTCTTTACCTGATTCATGTGGTCATTGCTGCTGGGTCCTTGTTTGTTGTGTTCTCTTGTTTTGTGTGTTTAATTGTTCAGGAAGACCTGGATTGGTGGAATTATAAAGACTGTGGCTGGATTGATAACTGCCTGGGAGAATGGAACAGTAGTGTGGGGAAAATGGGGAATCAACATCAATGAGTAAAAGGAATGAAGAAAGGTTTCTAAAGTTGATTCTGGTGATGATTGCACAACCCTTCTTGATATGATTCAACTACCAAATTTTATATGTTAATTATCGTTCAATAAAAATTTTAAACATTAAGCTTAGACACTAAACTCAGTAGATCAATCAAATCATCTTTTGAAAGGCATGATGAAAATATGTTTAAAGTTATAGTTGTTATTTCATCAGATGCTAAGACAATGGAAGAAAAAAAGGTGGTGTCCAAGTTACCCATAGTACAAGGCTGGTGCCATTAGCAGAGTTTTCCCGGTGACTGACAGATTTCTTTTACTTCAGTGCTGTGCCTAGAATTAAGTAGGTCTTATGTAGAAGAATTTATGTACTCCGAGAGTCTCAGCTATGAGAAAAATGTTGTTAGAATTTGCTTGTTATCTAGCTAGTTTAGACAGGATCATTTCTGCTGTTTTTCCTGATCTTTCAGCTAACTGCAGTGTGGAGAAAGAAGTCTCCTGTTTTGGCTCCCACAGATGTTTTTTATTGAAAAATATGTAAATTTCAAGCTCAATAAAATCCCAACAGCTTCAATAGCTGCTAACTTAGTGCATAATAAATTGAAGAAAACACACTTTGTATTGATTTCAAAGTATGTCTCTAAATTATATATATTTAATTTAAGTATGTATATATTTAAGTTGAAAGAGAAAATGTCTTATTATGTGTATATATCAGATCGAATTTTTAAGAAACAAATAAATTTAAATTTTAGTTTCTCTTCAATACAATGAAAACAAAATAGAGCAATTTTTTTCCCCATTGACAAAACTTTATGGTTTGAAGGACAGTGTAAATCACACTAAGGTAGGAGTTACACCTTTTGAATCTGCTGCTCAGATTTTCAATTGACGAGCTGCTTACTTTTTCATAAGTAGCATGTTCTCTCTGAGCTTTGTTTCCTCCCTGTGCAAATGGAAATGTTCTCTTTCTTATCTACATATTAATCTTCTTATTGTGAATATCAAATGAAAGCATGTACAAAACAGGATGCTGCAAATTATTTTAAATGTTGTTTTATGGTATGTCAGATATTGTTCAATATCCCCCACCTTCCTTGGACCATTTCAAGAATTTCCCATCTCAGAGAAAAGGCAATGTTTTAAGAATGAACACACATTTCTAATCAGTCTGCCCTTACTTGTTTGACCAAAATTCTGAGCACCTTATACCCAGTTCCTTCCTCTCTCCTTATCTTCATCACAAGATGATCATAGTACATAGCATGGTTAGTCTGTCTTAGACTGTTGATTTATAGTTTTCATCAATTGAAACGAGGTGTCTCAGTAGTTCAGTAGATTGAATGTTGGGTTTCTAACTTCAAGGTCCCTGGTTCAAGCCCACCAGCTGCTCCCTTATAGATTTACCCTCTTAGGAAGCCTGTGGAGCCATTGCATGTTCTATAGCACCACTAAGAGTCATCATCAACTCAAGGGCAGTTGGCTAAACTGAAAATTTCCTACCTCAGAAATCCAAGGGGCTTCATCTTGTAACTACTTCAAGTACATGTCTCCTTATTATCAAAGTCTGTTTTTGTTATTTTCCTGCTAATGAATTTTGAACTAAAAGCAATACTATGGTTTTGAAGACCACAAATGTTAATGAGAGACACAGCCTCCTCTTCCTCATCAGAGCGGCAAGCATGCAACCAACGTGCCAACAGTGGTTCCTGATGGAGTTCCACACCATCATGTTCTTTCAAACAGCATCCTCAGTTCTGTCCTGGTATGATCTCACTTCCACATCTGTCTTTATTTCCATCACAGTTATTATTAGCCTCCAGAAAAGTGGTTTCATTTGTTTGTTTAGTAGTCTGCCTCCCCCAACTAAAATGTTTTATAATGATTATTATGTTTTCTATTTTATTTGTTATCATCTGCACTCTTAGTAACAAAAAGATTCCCTAAAGCAGAGTAGGAATTTCATAAATATATGAGCAATGAATATATAAAAACATAAATTGACTTGCTCTATCATCTTTCTCCTGTCTTCCTCTATCACACAATGAACACTCAATTCTCCTAGCTCTTTTTTCAGTATATTAATGGAAGTTCAGAAGAAAGGATTCCCTTCCCAAATAAAAGTACCTTCTGAGAGAAAAGTTTTTAACTTAACTAGAATGACAATCTGAAATGTGAAGTCCAGGCAGTCGTTTTGTGATTAAAATCCCTGCAGCCCTAAATTATGGTTTTAGCCTTATTACTTGGGGTGCTCCTGGGTCAGCACCTGCACTCCAAGTATAACCATTCTTAATGTGTAGGGTGATGGGGAATTAATTAGTGATAGGAATATGTAAATTTCTTAGAATTTTGGCATTCTTTGTAAACTAGACTCTAGAAAGTAAAACCTCTGCAGGAATTTGTAGATTACTAGTCACTCTGCTTCCCTTTGATAATTTCTATTGAGAAAAATGGACCAGGGCAACAGTTCTTAAAGTGTCTTCCAAAGACCCATTAAAGATCCCCCTAGACCCAGTCATAGGCCCACAAAGTTGTGCCTTTTCCTTCTATTTAATCTGTATTAACTCTAGATTTTCTTTATACATTTTAGCCAGACAACATACTGAAATGGATTGAATGGAGAAAGCACATGTGCAATCCAGATATCTGCATAATAAAAGATGCAATAAATTAAAATAATTTGAAAAAAAAGGGAAAAAATCACGCTTAACCAACATTTTTATTTTCAGTCCCCCTAGTCTGTAAATTTGTCTTACTGTGGTGGCGTGCATGTTGCTGTGATGTTAAAAGTGATACCACGAATCTTTCAAATACCAGCAGGTGCATCCATGGTGCATACATTTCAGTGACGTGCTCAGACTAAGAAGAACTATGAAAAAGGGATAATCTTCCCTCTTCTTTACGATTAGCTATAGGTAAAACTTGTGAGTAGCAGTGGAAAATTATTGGACATAGTGTTGGAAGATGAACTCATGTTTTCAGGCATTCAAAGTGTGATTGGGGAAGAGCTGCCTCTTCAAATCAGAGATAACTTTCATGACATGGAAGAGCAAAACTTTCAGGCTATTCATTTCCTGAGGGGGCAAGACTCAAATGAGAAGAAACAGCTGCAAACATCCATTAATAATTGGTATGAGGATAGCAGGAAGTATGAACCTACAAAAATTTTCAAGCCCCTCCTCCGCTGTGTCCCCTACTTCCCAAAGCCCTTATTGTACATGTAGAAAAAGAATGTTTGGAAACTGATTGTGGTAGCAATTTCACAATTATGTTTGATCTGACTGAACTATGGAATAATATTATATGTATGTATGTATTAATTATTAAAAATTAAAAGAAAAAATAAAATAAAATACATAAAGATCCATATCCTTGGAATTAGTGAGCAGAAATTTAACTTTTTTTGTTGGATATTCATGTGGTTTACTATGCAAAGAACAAAAAATTAAAGAGGAATGGTATTGCATACGTCATAAAAGGGAAATTTATTGATCTGTCTTGAAGTACAGCACTCTCTGTGATAGGATAATATCTATACACTTAGAAATAAGTCCAGTTCACATAAATGTACACATCAACTACTCAAGCTTATGATGAAGACAAGATTTTTAAACAAATGTCTTCAGTATGAATTAATCAAAAATGCTACCATGATGCATTGGTAATTATAGTCCAGAATGTGAAATTCAGGGAGGAAAAAGAGAGACAAAAAGAACACACTCAGCATACTAGTGTATTATTTTGGCAAAAGTAATGGAACTTGAGATAGCAGAAGAGAATTTAGCAAGACCAACAACTCAGAAAGTAACTTTTTTCAACAGCGTATACATTAAATATGTAAATGGACCTCACTAGCTGGAATACAAAGAAATCAAATGGACTTATCAATGGGAAGAGATGGTGGAGAAACTCAATAGCATAAGCCAAAACAAGATAAAAGGCCAAATGTAGAATATACGTTGCTCATTTGTAGTTTCAGGTTGAAGCTGAATACAATTAAAACAAGTCAACATGTGTGTCATATCTGAATTTAAAGAACATATAAAGAATAGAGTTTATGAATTAGACACTGAGGAATATATGAATCTAAAGAATTGAAATTCATCAGAACTAAAATGAAATGTGTAACGATCTATATCCTTGGCATTAGTGAGCTGATATGGACCAGAATTTTTTATTGGATATTGTAAGGTGGTCAGAGAGCTGACAGAGACAAAATCAGTTGAATTTAAGCAAACAGGCTTTATTAGGGTGAAAAACCCAGCCTGGGCAGTGTCCCATGGTCCACAGTGTCCAGGCCATGGGAGTCACACCCCAGGCTACAGGGGTGGTGTTTATATTGCTGGGGAACATGTGACTGGGCTGCCTTGAGTCCATATAAGGTAAAATAATCAGGGATTTGGAGATACAGGTATGTCCGGGTTTCTGGAATGTAAGGTGTCTTCCTGGTTCCGGGTGTATTTGTGCCGGGTGCAGGGTGGGCAGTGAGCAAAACGGGCCATGAGCCAAAAGGGCCATGGGAAAAAAAAAAGGACTTGCAAAGTGTCTGGCCGGATCAATATCAGGCCGGCTCCTAGCTGTAAGTGACCTTGAATCGCCCCAACACACCTGCGGAGCTGACCAGAGCTGACTAACGTATCCTGTCAGCAGCTTTGCAAGGTTTTTTTTCTTTCTTTTACTCATGGCCCATTTTGCTCACAACCCATTTTGTTCACAGCCTGTTTGGCTCAGTGCCCGTTTTGTTCTTGGCCCGCTGCTCTGCACCCGGCACAAATACACCTGGAACCAGGAAGATACTTTACATTCCAGAAACCTGGACATACCTGTATCTTCCAATCCCTGACTACTTTACGTTATACGGACTCTTGGCAGCCTAATCACATGTTCCCCAGCAATATAAACACCACTCCTGTAGTCTGGAATGCGAATCCCTCAGCCTGGACGTTGTGGACCGTGGGACTTCACCCAGGCTGGGATTTTCTCCCTAATAAAACCTGTTTGCTCAAACTTGACAAATTTGGTCTCTGGCACCACTCGACTACCTTACACAAAGTTGCTGACAGGTTACATTAGCCAGCTCTGGTCAGCTCCGCACGTGGGTGATGAGAGATTCAAGGTCACTCGCTGCTAGTTGCTTCAGCCAGCTCTGGTCAGCTCTGCACATGGGTGAGGGGAGGTGCAGAAGTCACTTGCTGCTAGGAGCCAGCCTGATATTTGAACCAGCCAGACAGATATTTGTGCTAAGAATTTACAACGAAAGAAGGCAGAAGATCAAATGAGTTGTGAGATGACATCAAAATGTATTAACAAGGAAAAAGACAATAAAAAGGTTAGAAAGGAAGAAACACTAAAGTGGAGGTTAGAAGAGATTGAAACTTGCTATTGAATATGGAATCGCTAAGGAAAATGGAAAAAGAAAAAAATTAAATGAGCTAAACAAAAATTACAAAGGGCAACTCTATCTTAGAAAATAGAGTATAATAACAAAATGTGAAAAGATTGGGGGATTAGAAAGCCAAGAAAGAAGAACACAATCAGTATATCTGAAGCTGAAAAAAATCGAGAAAGTAATTCAAGCCTCAAGTCGCAATGGTAAAGGATTCCAAGGGCAGAGTTTGGAATGATTTGAGAAGCATCAAAAGAAGATCGAAGGGATATATAGAGTCACTGTAACAAAAAGAATTGGTAACAGTCATTTCAAGAGGTAGCATATGATTGTGATAATTAGATTGTGAGCCTACTTGGTTGTGCTCAATGGTTTGACAGTTAACACCTAGGCCACAATGTGGCCTAGCCCAATGTAATCAACATCTTAATGGAATGCCCTATGAGCAGATAATCAGGTGTGCCAGATTAATCTAGCAAGCAAAACACTACACAGGCCACAGCCCTGATGCATTTGAAAACAAGTTTCTTTAGGGGTGTGACCTGTTTCTAAGTACATAAAATGGAAAAGCTTGCTTTGCATTTTGCTGGGTCTGGAACCTGTATCTGACTCATGGATTTTCAATTTTCAACTTGCAACAGCCTGCCATTATTCCTGCCAGCTCTGCAACTCTTCTGTGGCCTGCCATCAGACCAAAGACTTTGGATCTATTTGTGCTACAGCCACAGTCCCGAATAGCTCACATTGGATTTATTTGCCTCTGCTGCTACCACCCTGTCACCTTCCTGTCTATCCTGGGTTTACTGGGTGTACATAAGTCAGAACTCCAGTCTACTTTCTGTTCGACTCTCTTAGAACCTTAGACTTTTTCAGTTCTACAAATGTCTGATCAATTTTCTGATATTTATATTTTTATATGAATATATAGTTTTCATTATTTTATTGCTTCTGTAGAGAAGCCAGTATAAGACAATGATCACGAACAAATATTAATATTAAAGAAAAACATCCAAGCAGCACTGAAAGCATTAGAAAAAATCAAAGGTACAGCTGAGGGAATACCCATTGAAATGTTTCAACAAGCTGATAAATGCATTTACATTTCTATAGCAAGGTATTTGGAAAACAGTCATGTGGGCAGAAACCCGGAAGAAATTTGTATTTCTACCCATTCCAAAAAAAGGACAATCACACAGAATGCAGAAAAGTATCTACCAATATCATTAACACCACATGCAAGTAAAATTATCCTGAAGATAATTATACAATGGTGGCAACAGTAACTAGACTGGTTGTTGCCAGAAACCTAAGGAGGATTTTGAATAGAACATGGCACAAGAGATATTATTTCTGGGCCTATATGTGTTTTGTCTAAAAGCAGAGAACAAAAGAATGGTGCTCAATTGTGTTTTATTGTCTGTGCAAAGGCATTTGACTGTGCAGATAAAAATTGTGTATAAAATTGATCAGAATGGAAATGCCAAAACTCTCAATTGTTCTCCTGAGGAATTTCTAAATGACAAAGAGGAAGTATTAGAAAGCAAAGTAATAATGTGTGGTTGAAATTCAGAAAGTATGTGTGTCAGGATTCTTTCTTTTCACTATACTTATTGAATTATTGCTCATGGAGGCAGCAGTCAAGAGATCAAAAGATGTGTTAGATAAATCTGCTGTACTAGATATCTTTAGAGTATTGAAAAGCAGGGAATTTACTTTTAAGAATAAAGTGAGTATGACCCTACTCATGATATTTTCAATTGCCTTGTATCCCTGTTACATTTGTACATTGAATAAGGTAGACCAAAGAAGAATCCATACATTCGAATTGTGGTGCTGAAGAAGAACATTGAAAGTAGGTAAGATGTTATTCTGAGGTGTAAGGTGAGCCTGAGCCGAGCCATGATATTTTCATGCACCTCATAGGAATGTGCAGGTCCAGAGAGACCAGTCTTTGGAGAGGGAAATGATGAGTCCATTTTTAGCTGCACAATCACTTTACCACGCATGATATCCCTCTTCAAGGAATGGTCTCTCCTGACAGCATGTCCAATATTTGTAAGACTAAAGGAGAATAATGGCTGTACTTCTTCTTAGAAACTTTTCCCTTTTGTCAGTCAACTTTATTTTCAGTCTTTTTGGTATTTTATGCTTTCAGCTAAGACCCATCTAATATCAAGAATAACATCATGTTACATGTCCACTTCTGAATCTGGCTTGAACCCTATCAATGTACTGCTGCAACCATTGTTAAATATTCTTCAGCAAAATTTTACTTCCATATGATGTCAATGATATTGCTCTTCAATTTTAGTATTCTGTTGGCTCACCTTTCTTTGGAATAAACTGTTCTTACAATTCCTGTCAGATGCCCTGGACTCAGTTCCAGCTCACCTTATGCAAGACAGAAGGAAACACCACCTGATCCTGCCTCAGCTTCACCATTGCTCCCATTCTTGATGAATGAGGTTACTGATGTCCTTCCGCAGCTCACCATGTCTTCTGTCATTCATGTTTATCATGTCATATCTGTTCTTGAAATAATTCAAGTGGGCTATCCTCAAGGTCATATTTAGCCAACTGAACTCTTAATGAAAGCTCTTTGAAAGCCTCACTTGTTTCACTATAAAAAAAAATCTTGTTTGTATTTATTTTACTAGCTGATCAAACCGATCAGGTTATTCCATATATATTTTTTAATTGATAGCACATATATGGCTAGAATTTTGAAATTTTCTTCCAAATCTAAGTTGATACTTGCACTGGTTAAAATTCTATGCACATGCTTATTATAAAATAATTGCTAACTTATTTTTATGTATTTCCATGAAACATGCGTTGATTGGAAGATCCCAATGGTTACAATAAGAAACTGAAGAGTTAGACTTTCAAATACTTTTCAGATGTTTAAAGACAAAGACAGTAATAATATTCTAAGTGTATTAAATTTGTTGATTCATTTTAATCATTTGAATACTTTAGGAGAACGGTCTTATAATCCCTTGAAATTTGTAGAGAGGCACATGGCCACAAAGAAGTTAATAACTTCCCTAAAAATACAAAAGATGACTGAATTAGAAATATAATAAGAGTATAATCTAATTAAATTGTCCACTGCTGGTGTCCTTTTTTCAGTTCGTCTAATAAAATATTATAAATTTTCAAAAGAGATTATGAAATTGACCTTTTCAGTGAAAGCTAAAATACTACATCCCTAAAGGTCAACTTTTGGTTAGTTTTGCTCAATTTTTCAGTTGAAGTCATTCTCAAAGAAAACATTATTTTCAGCTGCTCTCTGGTTATTTTGTCTCATTAAAATGAATAATAATATAGATTTGTCACAACGAGAGAAAAACAACAGGACAAATGAAATATCTCATAACTAGCTAATAGCTGCATCAATGAAATTCCTAGCGCAGCCTTTCTTCCTAGATACAGTCTTGTGTATTTGAGAGCTTGCCTATGCCAATGTTATCCAGGAAACAATGCAAATAGTCTTCCTATCTTTCTTGGACATAATGTGAGGGAGCTAAATGTGCACTAAGAAAAGTATACCCATGATAGTCCTCATGAAAATGGAGCATAAAATAGTAAGGGATCAATTTTCCATATTTAAGAAATGAGAACGCTTTTTCCTGAGCTGAATGGAAAACTGAAGTACAAAGAGACCTTGTGGATATGTGAAGTTGAGGCAAATGAAGAAGAAACTACAATCCCTGAAGTGGTCTTCTTGTTGTAAGTTGTCATTTAGTAAGCCCTTAACTCATGGTTGCCTATGTATAATAACTTTGAAATCCCTAAGATTTTCATTAGCTGATATTAGAATTTGATTGCTTGGATTATTTTTCTAGTTCATCTTAGCCTGGAAGTCCATTGAAACCTGATTATCACAGCAACCTATAAACCTCCACTTACAGATACATGGCGGTGTAGACATCTGTGAAGGGCAGATCTTAAAATTTCCTAAGAAGTGAAAAATAATCACTGTGTCTCTAATGCAGTTCTAGATATGGAATCTTGAATTGTATGTAGGAAGGAAGCAAAACCATTATTTTCTTGATTTTGCAAAAATAAACAAACATATATTCTAAGAAACTTCAAGTTTGAAGCCAAGCTCCTAGATTTTAGTCTGTGTATATTCACTGAATTTTCCGTTTTCAAAGTTTATCATCAGGAGAAATAAAACAAGGTAAAAATAATTGAGTATGTCTCAAAATTTGGTGAACTTAGCTAGAAAACATTCTATGAAGAAGGTATATCTTTTTTTACTAAAGGAATTAAACAAAGGACTAATGAATATCCTGAAGAGTAAAGGCTTAGGTGCCTTCATTTGCTGATGAGACATGACTCAAAATAAGGAACACCTGAAAACATCTACTAATAATTGGAAGTTTCAATGAATGACATATGAATCTAAGAAAATTGGAGCTCATGAACAATAAAATGAAACACATAAACATCAGCTTCAAAGGCATTAGTGACTTGAAATGGACTGGTGCCATTTTGAAACAGAAAAACATATTATTTATGGTGCCTGGAGTGAAAGATTCAAGAGAAATGGCTTTGCATTCATTGTCAAAAAAAGGCACTTCAAGATCTATCAAGATCTATCTTGAAGTACAATGTTGTCTGTAGTAAGATAATATCTGTTTGAATAAAAGCAAATCCAGTCAATGCACCAAGCACTATTGACAGTGGTGCAAAAATTGAAGAATTCTATCAATGTCTTCAGTCTGAAATTGTTCAAACAGGCAATCAGATTGCCATGATAATGAATTATTGGTGAGTGGAATGCAAACTTTAGAAACAAAGAGGAAGGAACAATAATTGAAAAATATGGTACTGGTGATTGAAACTAAACTGGAGATCTAATGATAAAAACGGGTAATACCAATGACTTCGTCATCCCAAATACTGTTTTCACCAACACAGAAGTTAACTATGCACATAAGCTATTCAGATGGAATACACAGAATTCTAATTAACAACATCTGTGGGAAGAGATTTTGCAGAAGCACATTGTCAGCAGCTAAAACCAGCCCAGGGATTGAGTGTGAAACAGATCATAAATTGCTCCTGTGGTAAGTTCAGATTGAGGCCAAAGAAAATAAAAACAAGCCCACAATAGTGAGAGGATGACCTTGAGTATATCTCACTGTGATTTCAAGAGTAAGGTTTGATAGATTTGATACATTGAACACTAGTGAGAGAAAACCCAATGAGCTGTGGATGACACCAAGAAGAACAATCATAAAGACAGTGAAAAAATGTTTAAAAGTTTTGAAAGAGAGAAAAGATAAAAATAGATATCAGAAGAGACTAAAACTTACTTTTAATCGTATAGTAGCGAAGACACATGGAAGGAATGGTGAGGTAAAAGAGCTGGACAATATGTTTCAAAGGGCAGCCTGGGACGGTGATAAAATTAGAAATTATAATGAAAGGTGCAAAGACATCAAGTTAGAAAACTAATTGGGAAGAACACATTCAG
>NW_022111369.1:92450857-92452879 GCF_000313985.2 Echinops telfairi
CATGGAAGCATCGATCAAAAGATCAAAGGATACATTGAATTGAATTAATCTTCTGTACAGAATATTTTTAAAGTTTTGAAAAACAAAGTTGTTACTTTGAGAATTGAGATGTGTCTGACTCAAGCCATGGTATATTCAGCCTCCCCATATGCATGTGCAATTTGCACATCGAGTAATAAAGACCTCAGAAATAACTGCACTTGAATTATGGTTGCAGCAAATAATATTGAGAGTACCATGGGATGCCAATAGAATAAAAAAAATATGTCTTGGAAGAAGGAGCCAGAATGCTGCTCAGATGCAAGAATGGTGAGACTTTATCTCATGTACTTTAGATTTGTTACCATAAGAGGCTAGTCCCTGGAAAAGGATATGATGTTTGGTAAAGGGCAGGGGGAAAGATGAAGGCCCTTGACAAATCGATTGCCACAGTGGTTGCAACAAGGGGCTCTAACATAGAAACACTTGTGAGCTGTTTCTGCACCTTGTGAGGATGGTGCAGAACGGGGAGATTTTGTGCTATGTGTATATATAGAGCTGCTATCAGTCAGAGCTGACTGCATGGTACCTGACAACAACAACCATGAGTCAGGATCAGTCCAAAGGAAACTAAAACCAACCAGTAGGTTGTATTTTACTCATATTCCATATAGTCATTCGAAGATCCCCGCAGTAATGGCACTTACACCTATATGTTATTGATGACATTTGCGAAGCCACAGAGTATTAAATAGCATTACATAGATAGAATGATAAACGTATCTAATCTGACTCCAGCTCATGGCAGTCACAGCAGGTACAATAGAAGTATGCACAGAAGTGTCCCGCATGGTTTTCAGGGATGTGACCTTGTGAAGGACATTGTAGACCTTATTTCTGATGGATCAATGAGCGAGTTTGAATTTTCAAACTTTTGTCTAGATGTTGGGCATTCAATCTTTTGAGTCAATCAGGGCCATAGGTTTGTCATAAATTGAACTCAACAAGGAAGTATTGAACTCTGTCTCCAAAATCTGTTATTTATTTCTATGCATTACTCACTGATGAAAAAGCTGGCTTCTTAGAAAAAAGAAATTCTAACATGACAATGAACTAAGAAAATGTATAGTTGTGCAGAAGAGATGGAAGATACATAAAAGGTGTCATATTTAATACATGAGGCCTGCTAATGCAGTGTTAAATCCTTAGCACCTAAACAAACGGAGAGTACTACAAAGCTGCAAACCCTATAGAGAGCAAGATGTGGCCATTGGCTTCTTGGGAACCCCTACTGGGCAGGTTTACTCTGCTCACTAGAGTTTCTATGAGCGACCTTGACTTGCCAGCATCACATTTTATAGCTCTTATTTGGGTGATAAAATCAATTGTCTGTCAGTTTGTGGTATACAGTAGAACCCCAGTACTCAACTGCATCAGTATTTGACATAATCAAATATCGATGTGAAATGTTGAGAAAATTTTGCTTCAAAACTCAAACAAAACATTGGAATCCGACCCGACTCACTTGATTTTTGTAAACAAAAGCAGTTCATGTTTTTGTCCCTGGCGATAGTTGGCATTGTTAGAATGCATTGTTTCAACCTTTTGTGGCTGGAGTGGTTTAAAGCTTTTGCAGCTATATCCCAAGCATTTTCCTTTTTTATACTGTTTTTAGATAAAAAACATGGGTCCTAAGTAAGAGGTTTTTTTTAAAGAATCATCATGATGAGGAACTGGTTAACTGTGTTATCAATATTGTTCATGATAATATAGTAAATCCTTTTAGAAAACATTTAAGGAAATGCCAACAGCAGACGGCATTTGACAGATTTTTTTTTTTTTTTAAGAGAAAGCTAGCCAGGTCCTAGTGAAAAAAGGCAAAGAAGGGGAAAAAACTCCTGAAAAGCAGTTACAAGTTGATTTTCTAGAAGGGAATTCCCCTTCCAAACAATGATTCTTTCTGCATGCCTCCTCTCCACATCCGTGTCCACAGATCCAGATCCTCATCAGTCTCAAAGTATGGGCCATACTGTAGTTGTTACA
>NW_022111369.1:92453936-92465942 GCF_000313985.2 Echinops telfairi
TACTTCTCAGCTAGATGGTCACTTGTTTATCTTCAAGCCTTTAAGACCTCAGATGCTATCACTTTTGATAGCCAGACACCAACAACTTTCTTCACCACATTTGCTTATAGTACACCCATTTTGTCTTTGGGGATTGTGTCAGTTGTTTCTTATAAGAAAAATTGATTTAGAACTTGACTGCATCCCATCTTGACACTCCTTCTAGAATGGATTAGCGTCAAGGTCTGGGATTCTACTGTGTCTGGTAAAATAGAGGAGCTAGACATTATGCTGGGTAAATTAGAGGTGCAGGAAGGGAAGAAGGACCTCGACGAGATGAACTGAAACAGTGGATGCAATAATATTGTTGTTCGGTGCCATTAAGCTAGTTTTGACCCATAGCAACATTATGCACTTCAGAACAAAACACAGCCTGGTCCTGCACCATTAATTGTTACTATGCTTCAACCCAATGTTACAATCATTGTGTCAATCCTTCTTGTCGAAAGCCTTCCTCTTTATCCTTGCCCCTCTACTTAACCTTCTCCAATAAAATATATTTGAACCTGTCCAAAGTATGTAAGACAAAATCTTGCCATCTTTGCATTTAAGGAGCACTCTGATATTACTTCTTCCTAAAAGACTTGTTTTGACAACAAATGGTAATTTTCAATATTTTTCACCAGAACCACAATTCAAATGTATCCATTCTTCTTTGGACTTGCTTCTTCAATATCCAACTTTCATATGTATATGAAGCCATTCAACATACCATGGCGTGGGTCAGGATCATTTTAGTCCTCAATGTACCATCCTTGCTTTCAAACACTTTGACGAGATCTTGTGCAGCAGATTTACTCAATGTATCCTTTGATCTCTTGGCTAATGCTTTCATGAGCATTGATTGTGTATCCAAGGAATATGAACTCTTTGACAATTGAAGCTTTTCTACGTTTATCATGATGTTACTTATTGGTCCAGTTTTGAGTGTTTTGGCTTCTTGACAATGAGTTGTAATCCCTACTGAAGGCTGACATCCTTGATCTTCAAATCGTCCTCAACTTCAGCAAGCAAAGTTGTGTCATCTGTCTATTGATAGTTGCTATGAACCCTCCCCCCAATGGTGATGCCACATTCTTCTCCATGTAGCCCAGTTTCTCTGATTATTTGCTCAGCATACAGATTGAATAAGTATGATGTGAGGATGCAACCATGACACACACCTGTCCTAATTTTGAACCATGCAGTATTCCCTTGTTCTCTTTGCACAACTGCCTCGTGATCCATTTACAAGTTCTAAAGGAACACAAAGCAGTGTTCTGAATCCCCATTCTTCTCAAGGCTATCCAGAGTTTGTTATAAAATCAACAAGAGTCAAATGTCTTGGCATAATCAACAAAATATCTTTCTGGCATCCTCTGCTTTCATTCAAGGTACATCTGACATCAATGATGATATCCTGGCTCCAGGTCGACTTTTCAATCAGGCCTGAACCTCTGGGTCTCCCTAACAATGTACTGCTGCAACCATTTTTGAATGACCTTAAGCTATATTTTACTAACATGTGACATTTGTCTTATTGATCTATAACTTGATGTTTCTATTGGGTCACCTTTCTTTGGAATGGACACAAATATGGATTTCTTCCAGGCAATTGGCCAAGTAGCTCTCTTCCAAATTTCTTGGCATAGACAAGTGAGTGGTCCCAGTGCTTCTTCAGCTTGTTGAAACACTTTAATTGGGTATTTCACCAATTCCTGGAGACATGTTTTCTGTAATGCTTTTAGTGCAGCTTGAACTTCTTTCTGCACTATTGGTTCAATCAATGTGCTAACTCCTGAAATGTGGAATGTTAACTAACATGTTTTGATACATGGACTCAGTGTATTCTTTCCATTTTCTTTTAATGCTCTCAGCATCATTCAATTTTTTTGTCCATAAAATATTTCAATATCAATTTTTTGTCCATAAAATATTTCAACATTGCAATGCTGCAACAATGGACTTAAGCATAGAAACCATTGGGAAGATGGCCCAGTACTGGCCTTTGTTTCATTCTGTTGTGTCTTGGGTCCTATGATTTGGAATTCATTTGATGACACCCGAAAACAGCAAAGGACACAAATGAGATCCTGATGGCACAGTGAATTATGTGTTGGGTTGCTAGCCACAAGGCTGGTGCTTCAAAACTACGGGCTTTTTTGTGGGAAAAGATGAGCCTATCTGCTCAGGACAGCAGTTCTCAACCTGTGGATCATGACCCCTGTGGGGGTCAAACAACCCTTTCACAGGGGTTGCACAACTCCTAACAGTAGCAAAATTACAGTAATGAAATAGCAACAAAAATAATTTATGGTTAGGGGTCACCACAACATGAGGAACTGTATGAAAGGGTCGTAGCATTAGGAAGGTTGAGAACCACCGTTCTAAGAACAGTTCTACTATGCCACACAGGATATCTATTTATAGGAATTCACTTGGTGGCAGTGAGTTTTGGATTGGGTGTTACAAACATTTAAAGTACTTACATATTACATGGAGAGTGGGTGTGAATGCATCAAAGGCATCTCAGAGGAAAGACTAGAAATCTATGTCAAGTGCATCATTCCTTGGAAAAGAATGGAACCCAGTTCACCTTTGATACACATAAAATGGAAAGGTATATTTTTCATCAGACTTAAAAAAAGCACTGAAGATTTAATGTTTTAAGATAATTTTTAAAATAAGAACAGATGAACATGTTGTTCTACCATTGTGTTGTGGGGTATGATACAATTAGATGTTGCAAAATGTGGTATGAAAACATAAGGCCACTGATTCTTAATATCAGAGAATGGATGTTCATTAAAGTTTTACCAAGCACTGCTTTCTGAGAATATTCTTGGATTTCTGAAGTGGTACTCATTTTTATTTCTTGTAGTACATGCTAAGTAATCTTTTCAGGGTCATATAGACATTATTCAAATTTCATTCTGTTGAAAACTTAGAGAAAGTTATCATAACCTCGATTTCACAAGTCGGGAATCCAGGGGTTATAGAGTTCATGCAACTGCCTTTCATTGTGCTTGAATAGCAAGTGAAAATCCAAAATATTAAAATATATCTTTACTTTTCAATCTTTACTAATACCTGTACTTAATCATTCATTAAGAAAAATTTTATGTAGTTCTCTGGTAGTGAAAACTCTTAAGCTCTTCTCTGCTCACTGGCAGCTTAACATAGCACAGAGATATTTCAGAAGAAACACTAGAAATCTACTTCTGAAATATCATTGACATTGAAAATCCTGTGGAGCCGTATCCTACTCTGAAACAGGGGCTATCGCTGAGCCAGAATAAACTCTTGGACAACCAATTTATATTTCTGTTTGTATTACCTGTCAGAGTGTACTAAATACTTCACATAAACCACATGAATGAACTTAGATGCTATAAGAAGAGGATTAAAATGTTGTTGTTGTTGTTGTTGTTGTTGTTGTTGTGAAATGTCTTTGAGGATGTTCAGACGCATAGTGACCCTGTGTACAATGGAAATAAATGGTGGTTCCCTTTAAAGGAATATGAAAATAAGTCCTTTTTATGGATGAGGGACTTGGGTAATATTCTTATCCATCAGGCCTCCATGTTGAACTTGAGCAAATTTAAATATCTGAGGCATGATTTAAGGACTGAGAATCTCAGAATACTTCTTCTAACTCACTGCCATTAAGTCAATTCCATCTCACAGAGACCCTATGTGGCAATGTGGAACTGCCCCCGCGGGTCTTCAGGATTAACTCTTTGTAGGAGTACAAAGCCTCATCTTTTCCCAATAGAACCGCTAGTGGTTTCAAACTGCTTACCTTATGATTGGCATCCCCTGTTCAAAACCCACTATGCCACCAGTTCTCCTGACTATTTCTTCAGCAAGTTATACATTTATTATCATGCAACACAGCGATAGTCCCTTGCCCCACTATGGTAACTGTAGAAGAATATATGGGGATGTTATGTTCAGAGTTAGGAGATACAATGACTTCTTCAAGAAAGGGTCGTGAGATCTGACTAAACCCATTTGTAGCAATTAAAATAATGACTCCACACTTAGAAGAGCTACTGGTTGGCAACAAATCCATCTCATTACTCAACATTGTTTCCCCAGTCGCGATCATACGCTGATTGGGATTTGCAAAACTGAGAACCACAGAGTTCTAAATACAATAACACACACCATTGTTTGATACCTGACATTTTGAAGACTTCATGGAAAATTATTTCTTGTTTAAAAACATTTTAATGGTCTTGGTCTTAATGGCGAATTCAAATAAGTAAAATTGAATGAAGGAATATTTAACTCAGAAAGGTATCTAAATCTGTAACTCATTTACTTATATATAGAATCTGTTTAATGCAAGACATGTAGACTATACTTTATACCTTCTATTAAAATAAGTTAAAAATCTCTGAAATTAAGTAAACACTATAACTTATACAATAATTATTATAAAAACCCATCGCTTAATTGTTTTTAAGCATAGAAAATAAGGAAATGTGAATTTATATGTGGACGTAAAGTGTTTAGACTGATAAAACCAGCTGTATTATAGGAAGGCACTCCAGAGAGTCTGTTATTTCAACTTTATGTGACTTTTCTATTTCATTTAGTCCAATGAATTCACCCCTGTGTCATCATCTTCTCTAGAGACATCATACAGATTCATGTTTCTAAGTTTCTTCGCTAAGAAACCCTAGTGATCAGAGAGGTTTCACTTTAAATACTTATTTAGGATGGGCACCTTAGGAAAGGCGACATGAGTAATGGCTTGAATTTAGTAAGAGAAAAGGATACAAAGAGGCAAAGTTTAGCCTGAAGAGATGTTATGGTCAGTGCAAACCTTATGGCAAGATTTTGTATAAACTCCCCAAGGGAAAATGAGAAGCCTAGTTAACCAAAATTTGAAAATGTGTGATAAAGTAATAGAAAATTGGTCACAGAAGTAAAGTGCATAAAACCAACTGTAGTTGAGTAGATTCAAAATTGTGGCAATGTCATATGTTATAGACGATTACCAATCTTCAAGGGTTTCTTGAACATAACCTTTATGGAAGAAATCGCTGGGACATTCTTCTGTTGTTTTGGTGGCTGAGTTTAACTGTCAACCAGGAGAGCCATCCACTGCAAACTCCGTGCTACCCAGTTAGGTAGGACCAAAGAATGTAGGACTTTGTAAAGCAATTAGGAACTATTATAGGATCCAACCAGAGGTAATGAGATCATTAGACTCACATTGAAAAAGACTCCTGTGGCTGATATCTGGACAACAGTATGTGTGTGAGCAGAAATATAAAATCAAAAATCTAATTAGGAAGCAGCTGCACTAATCCAGATGACAGGTGATACTGTCTAAGAAGTTCTGGTGCCCTAGTAAATGACATGTGTGTCAGATAAATGTAGTTGCTGGCCCAAGCATATCAGTAACTCTGAGGGGAAAATGTAAGGGTATGTTATCCTTTAAATACTTATAACCTCAATATCACAGATAGTCAAGGGGCAGTTCTACTCTGCCCTATGGCTTCACTATAAGTCTGAGTAGACTCTAGAGCACTGGCTTCAGTTTAGTGTTAGAGCCAAGATATTAGCCCTGCAAGTCGGGGGAGTCACATTGTTTAGACACAACCTGAAAGCCAAAGCTACAGATTTTTGTTGTTGTTGACTCAGAGAGAGGGTGTGAGAGGAAAAGAGAACTCAAAGCTGCCCCTAGAAATTTGGCCTGAGTACCCAGAAAGATGGGGTTTTCATCATGTGTAAATGGAGCATCCCCATGAGAAACTGGGTTAGTAGAGTTAATCAGGAGCTCAATGTCCGATGCGTTAAGTGTGAGAAGTCTACCTAGCCTAAAGGTGGACATAGTGATTGCTGTTGTGTGTCATCAAATTGAGTCTGACTCACAGCGACTCTCGGGTTTCCAGCCATAATCTTGATGGAAGCAGATTGCCACATCTTTCCCCCACATAGTGGCCGGGAGGTTCAAACTGCCAATCATGCGATTCGCAGCCACGTGCTTAACCACTGTGCTACCGAGTTCCCTGTGGTATTGATTGTCAGTTATCCTAGGTAATTCACACTTAAATGGCTCTCAGACACCGTGATTGATATAAGCTATTTGGGGGGGGGGGGTTGGATAATCCGTTTATAAAAGAGATGATTATGATACCTGATGTCGATGGAATTAGTTAATGTAAAATTTATTAACTACCACATTTCCAGTTTTCAGTTATATGTGTATGCCTTAAATAGTAATAGAAAAATTACTGAGTACTGGCAGTTGAAATGAACACCCATATAAATGTCAGATGCTATTTTATTGAATATAATTCAATCAAATACAGACGATTTCTTTCCTGTGAAGTGTTAGGCACAATTCACTAGAAAAAATAGAGGAAATAAGAACTTATACTTACCAGTCACTCAAGCGCTGGGGAAGCATCCGTGCGCTGATGAACCCATATAGATCAAGGGAAGGAATCAGCTAGAGTCTGTCATGGCAAAGACCTCTCTCGGAGCTTAGTGACCCTGAGGTGACAAGCTATAACTTTGTGTCCGTGAAAAGGTACTCAAGAAGAGAAAGGGGATTCTCATATTGACCTCCCTTCAGAGAGACTTCCATCACCAGTAAGCCATTCCAGGTGACCGGAGACCTTTGCGCTGCTAAAACCAAAGGACCATGGTTCATTTTGTTTTACCTTTTCTTGACTTAACAGCTGCGTTTGGCTCATGTGGTATTCGCCTGCTTGAAATACCCCTCCATCTCATTTGATGTATTTCGCTCCTGGTTGCTGCCCTCCCTTTCTTTAAAAATAATCCCCAACACTATTCCCAGCTTTGCCAAATTGTTCTTCAACTATATTTTCCCCAAAGTTGGTTAAATCTCTCTAAGTTCTTCAGCCACAATGCTTGCCATTTACTTTCGCTCATTTCTTATTTTGCTCAGGTGTACCGCAGTTCATACAGAGAGCTCCACGTAGGCTTCTCTCATACAATGCTTCCAGGGATGCCTATTTGTCCTTTCCCTCCCTGCTAACAGAATATTTCTAATACAGCGCTAAACTGTGCCTTTAAGAAGCTAGGTCAAATTATTTAATGCTGCTGAAGTTGTTCATTTAATTCCTGAAAGGTCCTGCTTATTGGAGTCTCTCTATACCCCAGTGGCATTATGTGTTATTCCAACCTATCTCATTCCATTTCAGCCATATGGTCACTCTTTCTTCAATTGTCTGCATACTAATTACACGTTATATGCCCCAACGTATTTACAAGCGCTGTCATCTCTATCTAGGATGTTCTTCCTAAAAATATTAAGTGACTCAATTGCCACTACCTTCAACTGTCTATTTATATGATTTTTTATCTTTATAATGGCTTCTGTAAGTAATACCTAACATAAGATAGGAACTGCCTCAAAGTTATATTCTTTACTCTATTTTACTTATTTATTTAATTTTCAGTACCACCTATCTCAATAAATGATGTTATTTATATAATTTTTAGTAGCCTCACTTTTCCCTTGCATTAAAATATATTTCCAATGATTATGAGGACTTCATTTCTATTAAATTATTGTTAAAAATTTTATTATATGAAATTGTATCTGCTGTACATACTCAAGTATAAGCCAACCCGAATATCAGCCAAAGCACTTAATTTTACCACAAAAACTGCATTAAAAATGTGCTAAAAAACTCGTCTCATACAACGAGTATATACAGTATTTCCATTTTAATTGCCTGACCAGGAATGTGTTCCTCTAATTTTACACTTTGGGGAAAAAAATACAAATAAGAAGGCCCTTTAAACCTATTATCTTGTTGAAATACCCACATGACTAGAGGAACTGGATAATTTTTATACCCTAAATATATCCTCATAAGACTCAATCCAGTGTCATATCTAGTTAAAATTCACTTCAGATTTCATCATCTGTTCCTGGTTGGTGAAGATTTGAGAATTGTTTTCTAATAAAGACAAACTCTTCTGGTGATGTGGAGTTATTACAAAATAGCAGAGATATTAACATAGAGATGATGTTAGGTGCCATGGAGTCAGCTCTGATTTTTAGTGATTCCTATGTACAACTAAAGATAACACTATTCTGTCCTGTGCCAGCCTGGTAGTTAGTTTATGTTGGAGCCTATTGCTGTATCCATCATCATCACCATGTGTCAATCCCTCTCCGTGAGGGTCTATGCATTTTTCACCGACCATCTGTTTTATCAAAAATGATGTCCTCCCCCAGAGATCGCCCTCTTCCGTTAACTTGTCCAAAGAATATGTTTCACATTCATTCCACCCTTGCCTCTAAAGAGCATTCTGACTGTATTTCTTCCAAGACATGTTCATTTGTTCTGGGCAGGTTTGCTATTCCACTGGATATAAAATAACCCATTTCAGAAGAATTCAAGCGGAACATATGAAAGATCCTTAACTGAAGTAGCAGAGGCAAGAGACACAAAAGGCTGTATTAATTCAACCATAAGACAGAGCAAAATAGCCAGGCCAAGCTCATGAGACAGAGCAAATGACCTGTGCAGAGACCATGAGACAGAATGTGTGTGGGGGTGGGGGTGGGGGGTGAGGTGATCTGGCCCAAGGAACAAGTAAAGCTAAGCGCTTTGGGCAAGAGATGACTTGCAGAATGGGGTGTCGTATGAACATCTATCAGTACTGAAGAGCTTTATAACACATATTTAAGTGGGGCAGAGGACAAGTGGCCCCATGACTTAGATGCTGAGAACCAGGGAGAAATGTGCCTGCTGCATGGCTGAGAATTCTTGCCATCCTTTCTATTAAGGAACATTCTAGCGGTACTTCTTTCAAGACAGACTTGCTTGTTCTTTGGTCAGTTCATTGTACTGTCAATATACTTTGCCAGCACCATAATTTAACTGCATTGATTCTTCTATTTTTTTCTTATTCAATGTCCAACTTTTACATGCATATGAGGCAATTGAGAATACCATGCATCTTATTCCTCAAAGTGGCAGCCTTACTTGTCAACACTTGAAAGGCAGCTTGTATAGCAGATTAACCTTATGCAATGGGTCATTTAATTTCTTGACTGCTGCTTCCATGAGCATTGGTTGTTGGATTTGAGCAAGATGAAATTCTTGACAGCTTCACTTTTTTTCTCAGTTTATAATGATATCATCTATTGGACCAGGTATGAGGATTTTTGTTTTCTCTACATTGACTCTAATCCCTAATGAAGGTTGCAGATTTTACTTCCTCAGCAAGTGCTTCAAATCCACATCACTCTTAGCATGGAAGGTTGTATTATCTGAAAATCAAAGGTTAATAAACCTTCCTCCAAGTCTGATACTGCATTTGTCTTCAAATTAGCTAGCTTATCTGCTTATTTGCTTATAGCATGTGGATTGAATGACCACAGTGAGAGGATACAACCCTGATTCAACTCTTCTTGGTTTGAAGCCATATATTATTCACTTGGTCTGTCTGAAAGATGACATTCTGTTGATTGTACAGGTACTATATGAACACAGAGATGTGTTCTGGAATAACATTATTCTCAATGTTATTCATAGCTTGTTTTGATCCATAATGTAATGCGCTTCCATAGTCAATGAAACATTGATAATCATCTTTCTGGTTTTCTTTGTTTTGAGTCTAGACTCATCTGACATCAGCAATGATGTCTCTTGATCTATGTCCTCTTCTTTATCTGGCAAGAATTTGTAGCATCCCCCTGTTCATGTACTGCTGCAAACATTGTTATGATATTGCTGATGTTGTTCTATAATTTCTGCATTATTTGGCGTCACCTTTCTTAAGAGCAGTGGTTCTCAACTTGTGGGTCGCAACCCCTTTGGGGGTTGAATGACTCTTTCACGGAGATAGCTCGATTCATAACAGTAGCAAAATTACAGTTATTAAGTAGCAACGAAAATAATTTTATGGTTGGGGGGGAGACACCACAACATGTAGAACAGTATTAAAGGGTCACAGCATTAGGAAAGTGAAGAACCACCACTGCTTTAGCGTGTTTACAGATATGGATCTCTTTCGGTCCGTTGGCTAAGCCGCTGTCTTGTAAATATCATGACATAGGTGAGTGTGTGTCCGCAGTGCTTCATAGGTTTGTTCAACATTTCGATTGGTATTCAGTCAGTTCCTGGGTCTTTGTTTTGATTTTTGCAGCTCAGATTTTTTTCCTTCCTTAACTTTGATTCTTGCTGATATGCTACCTTTAGAAATGGTTTAATGTAAACTAGTTATTTTGAATAGATTGATTCTGTATATTCCTTCCATCTTATTTTTTTTTGGTACTTGCTACATTGTTCAATATTTTTCCCATATATCATTTCTCTCTAGGTTGTTGAAAAAATATTTTCAATGAAGTCATTTGTCTTGAAAAATTATATTATGAGATCTCTAGCCACATTTCTATCACCAAGACTGTAATTTTAAACTACTTTTCCTTCAACTGTGTGTTCAACTTTTGCTTTCTTTTTGCCAGCAATTATCAATATTCTCTCCCACCCCGAACCTGGCACACAATCTCTTTGTTTCCAGAAACATGAGATATATATGTTGGGAGATGTGTCTTTTATATCTCATCCTTAAATTTCTGAATTCTATTATAATCTTCAGAAACATCTGATATATATATAATTCAATGTCCAAATATTATATTAAATAGTATGTGTTATGCTGTTTTATAGATGTCAGAAAAATGTAACTTCAGTGAAATAATTTGGCTTAGAATTTATGTAGTAGAAACACTAGAAAGCGGTTGTTGGTAAGCAGGTATCCAAAATGATAAGCACTAGCTTATAGCACAGATCTACCACTATGAACAAGTGATGAATAGACGTGACTGGTAGGCATCTTTGGTTGTGAAGAATGGCTAACTTGCAGTTTGTCTGAGCCTCAAAAGTCTGGGAAAGAGAGGAACTCAGTGGGAGAGTCAGGCTTCTGAAAATTCATGATTGTCAGTTCTGTGCGGTGAATTGTGTTTCCAGACCCTCCTGTCAATCCCAGTCAAGAAATCTGTACTGCTAAGTCTCACCGACGATCCGAGTTTGGGCAAAACAAAGCCAGTCCCCTTAGGAAACAAACTAGTAATCTCAGTGTTCTAAACACTGGTCACTGACCTACTCACCACTTATCAGTGATGGGTTGTTGGCCTGTAAAGGAGATTTAGTGAGCAGGTGCCACTATAAAAGACAAACCATCATTTCATCTTCTATTCACTTGTTGCTGTTCTTTTAAAAACTTGCAGGTCTTAGGTCAGAAAGCCCACCTTAGAAGGGTTAAGTCAGCAATAGCAGGAAAACGTCAAGTAAACTCTCCATGGTCAAATTGCAATAATTATTGTAATGAAGGACAAGATGAATCATCACAACTTGTACAGGGCTAAACCAGCTACTAATTAAAGCAGTCCATATAATACAGAAGGCTAAGTTTTTTTTATTGTAATGGGGAAATAACTCAGCTTGCACAATTTGTAGAAGAATCAAAATGTATGTCATCCCTCTGATTATGTGGTCAGTGGCTGGCATCATATTTACAGAGCCTGTTTCAATAATTTACCCTATCCTTGGTGGGCATGAAAACTAGACACAATAAGAAAATCAACAGGAACAATTTTCCTGCAAATGATAGTCTTATCTAGATTTTAGAATACTGACATAATTATAATTAAGTATATCATTCTTTTGATGAAAGAGTGAAGTTTATAATAAACCTAATGCTATGGTTACCCTTAGTCGCACTTTCTCCTAAGGCTGGTGTTTGTGTCTATCAAAAATTATTGTGTAAAATACTTTAGGAATATTTTAAAGCCTTCTGTACAGTTGAAAATTTCAAACAGCAACCAAACCCCCAATATCACAATTCTATTCATTTCCCCATAAAATGACTCATTACTTCCACTTTCCCTCCAGCCTTGGTCCCAGGAGCGATGACTCCAGATGAGGACACCTGCAGTTGCAGTCCACGCCGGTAGGGAGCGCAGAGGCCTTGTCCATGAAG
>NW_022111369.1:92467204-92469174 GCF_000313985.2 Echinops telfairi
GAAGCCTCCAGTGTATTCCCTAAGATAACAGTTGGGGGATGTGAATAGCCCTTGCATATGTGTTCTGTCTGCTATCCTGATCTTCGATGACGTGTGATTACAGATTTGTCCTGTGCTGGAGGACCAGGTTCCGTTTTTCATAGACTGTGCTGTTGTATTTTCAGTGGATAGCTTTTCTCCATCATCAAGATTTTGAGAAACGACTGAGTCCAGATTCCTGAAAGTTTCCATCATCACATGTATCTATAGTTTCTTCTGGAAGGTCCAATGCTGCCCACTCCTCCTGGGGAAAGTCCACGGCCACATCTTCAGCTGCCGCAGTGTCCATCCTAGCTCCCACTTCTGGTAGTCGAATTGAATGTGCTCTCTGGGCCCTGCACCAAGAGGGTTAGGAGAGGAAGCAACACAGTCACTAGGCAGTTTGGAGGCAGGTGAATGATGTGTAGATGGCGGCCAGTCATGTCAGGATGTACAAGATGGTCGTCCTTGGTCTCCAGTTGCCCTCGTGGGACCACTGCTCTGAGGATCCTCTGACCTGAAATGGACGTGGATTCTTTAGTGACACACAAGTTCACTTCAAACACTCACACCCTGCCCTCGAGAAGTACCCTTCAAATGCAGGCTAAAGACCAACACAAACATACCCCGGCACAAAGGTCTCACACAGCAGCAGCCATTGTTTAATAGTAATCAGACAAGCTTCAGTGGCTCAGGTGCCCCACAGCAAGGTAAAAGTGGGGACTATCAACTTGACAAGTTAACTCTGAAGGTCTTGCAGAGGATTCCCAGGAAGAATTAGGCTACCTAAGTGTGCATGCCCATTGGTTATGACTATGGAAGCACGCTTGCTTGCTGGAAGTAAGGTAGACTTGAAGACTTGCTGTTGAAGATCAAGGTTTACAGCATTCACTACGGACTACAACTCAACGTAAAAACAAAAAAAAACACCCCAAAATCCTCACAGTAGGATCAAGAGGCAACATCACGATAAATGGAGAAAAGGTTTGACATATATATTGAGAATATCTTCTTTCATTCTGTGGACTGTTTTCATTTTTTAAATATGTTTTGATGAATATAATTCTTAGTTTTAATGTAATTGAACTGATTTTTTTCTGTATCACTGATGTATTTTCTGATCCAATTAAGAAATTCTTAGCTACTTCAAGATTACCAAGACTTCCTCCAAGGTGATCTGTGTGTTCCTATTATTCAAATTGTCTTGCTTTCCTTTTTTTTCTTCTAACAATTATTTTTGCATTGATGAATATTTTAATTCTATTTATTTCTTTATGTAGCATGCTGATTATATTTATTTTTGCTATTATTTTAGTGTTTATTGTTTAATAAAATGGACAGAAAATCTCCAAGTGGCATTATTTTCCACCAGATGTGGCTTTCCTTCTCATGTGATAGGTAGAAAGGCTCCTTATTTCAAGCCAATCAAGGTTTCAACTGTATTATTGTTCGTATTTGTCTCAGGAAATTCACTACATCAGGTAAAGTGAGAAATAACTAATTAAATAAAAACAAGAAACAAGAATACACATACAAACTGAAGCCAACTACCAGTGGAACGGAAACTACACCCAACCCCACCCATTCACTTATGCACATACAGACACAGACACCTAACCCCAAGCCAACAATTGTTTTAGTTTTCTCTGAGATCATTGTGTGCTTATCAAACAATGTCACAAGGTTTGCACAGTAGGAATGTAGCCACAGGTACATGAGGGTTGGGATAGGAGAAATGTTATGGTCAACAGGGGTTTGTGGGGAGTTAGAGATTATTCCACCTGGTGTTCTGTGTCTCTTTTTGGTGGTTTACCAAGAAAAAAAAGAAAATGTCAAAGTAAGAGAAACACACGCAACACTTAAAATCCAACCAAACCCAGACCCTGAATTAGCTGCTGACTGTTCTCAAGACCTCCATCCCAGTGGTGGCTGCTGTGGGCTCACTGTGTGTC
>NW_022111369.1:92469394-92476915 GCF_000313985.2 Echinops telfairi
TATCATCAGTGCCTCTGTTGTTAACTTCTTGTATTGTACAGCATTCCTGTCAGTTCTGTCCCCTTTGTCACTTCCCAGTCACCCCTCTTCACAGCTCAGAAGAGGCGGAGGGAGTGAGTACAACATTGTATTCTGTCCACAAAGTGTGGTGCTGTTTACTTTCAGGTCATTCAGAGAAGGTAGTCAAAGGTAGGTCCATGTTTCAGGTTATCTGGAACTGGGGATGACTGTGTCCTAAGGGGTATCTGATCACCTGATGTTTGGCCCATGGAGGATTTGCTGTTTCCCTTTCTGCTTATCAGGCTCCAGAGTTTGCCTTGAACAGTTCAGCCATCACTGAACAGTGGAGAATTTGTACATCTGCTCCAGGTCCACGTGTGGATTTTTGCCCCTTGTCCTGGTCAGTGCATCTGATTCATTCAGCCACCCTTTCCTCAGGGCCCAGGGCTACAGGTCTCTCTTCGCTATGTCCTACCTAGGTCATCCTCTCACAGCAGGCCCTATAGCATGGTCTTTATCCCAATATAACACCAAGCCACATTTTGCGACCTTCAACACCTGATTGTAATTTTCTAAATTAAAAACGGCCAAGTATCCTGTGAAAGTCTTCTTGGTCATTGGTGAGGTAAACGCTGTGGCCTTACTTTGCAGCTGAGGGGAGCAAACCTCCAGAGATGCTTCTACTAGACCTGGGTCTCAGTTCTGCATCTTGATACCTGGTTTACTTGGCACCTGTATTGCAGAAATGTAAGCTATCTTAATATAACTCATAAGATCAAAACCATAAGTTCCAATCAATTGAGTAATAGGAGGGATTAAAAGTTCAGAAATTTTGAATATTCGTATGTTATTCATTTTTTCTATTTGTAATAGAATTAACTGCACATTCAGTGCTCACTTTGGTAGACAATATACAAAAATTGAAATGATACAGAGAAGATTAACATGGCCCCAGTACAAAGATGACATTCAAGTTAATGCAGAGGTCTATGAATTTTGTTTAAAGATCATAAAGAATTATTATCAATGTTATTGAATTATACTGGTAAAATTATTGGTTGAATTGGCAAATGTTTATAAAATGCTTATAAAATAGAACATTAACACCTCAATGTTAAAGTCAAATATAATACTTAAGATCTGATTTGTTTATAAATTGGAATATAATTTTTATCCCATATTGTACAAAATAACTATTTATGAGTTTACTTTTTATACTTCCAGGTATATTTTGTAATATATAAGCATAAGTCAAAAAGCATAGCAACACAAACATAGAAATATTTATTAACCAAGAATATTAAACTTTGAGACTATTATTTTTGGATATTTCCTACTTGCAGATCTATACCGATTTTTCTCTCCCTTTCTTATGGAATTTGATATGCTTTGATTTACATCCTGTAAAAAGATCAGCTTTGGTATCTTTACGTAACTCCAATTATGTTCCTTGCAGAGGTTGTCTGAGTATGGCAAACAAACAAACAAAGGAGTCTGAAGGGGCGAGATCAGGGCTCCTGTAAATTGAATGATGTGGTGAAGTGAAACATCTTAATATGACTCATCTACCCAGGCCTTTAAGTTTCACTGAATGATTGCATGGGACTATGCAAATGCTGTGTAGGATGCTAATAGAGGGGATTGGTTAGTTTTACTTAACACCACCCCTACTCCCACCACCTCTACCCCCAGCTATCAGGATAAGTCAACTTTGACTCAGCAGCAGAAAGAGAAGCACAGGACCAGCTGAAGCGTGCATTCCTGACCTCTGTCTGAAGTGCTGGAGACACTGGAGATGGTGGCACGGAGACTCGAAGGAGCGGTGCCCAAACTATGGGATATCTTCTCCTAATCTGTCCTCTGAGACTGTGAAACTATGAGATAGAAGCCAAGGGACATATGACAAGAGGGTGAAGACAAGAGAGAGATTTGGTTGCTGACTGAGGAGGGTGCTGCTGTGGACCAATGACTTCACTGCCCATGATCCTGACTGTGGTAACCTCTTAACTTCCCTAGTACATCCCCTTAATTGTGAGACTTGTCTGTGTGTTACGCATGGCAATTGTAACAAATTATTGAACCCAGCATAGATGGTGGGGTCGGAGTAGTTAAAGCAGGAGAAAGGCATGTCTGATCTCTGCTTCTTGGAGGCAGAGGAGGTCAAAATTAGTCCCCCAGGCCATTTACTGTGGATGGGTAAGTTTCACAACCCAATCCTCAGAGGGAAGCCCTGATACCCTTGAAGAATGAGTACACGCACTGTTATGACGGAGCAGAAAGCAAACCTCAGTGCAATGCTTCTGCTCGTTTTATCACCAACACAGGTTTCAGTTATTTCTAAGACTTCTTTGATTGTCACATATTATTGGGGAGAATCTACACAGCTTACCCTATGTGAAGAAGAATATGGCAGCAGAATTGGCGGAAGTTTTCTTAAGAACCAGCAATACACAGACAACCCATATTGGCTTTCGGTAAAACAAGGAGGATTTGAAGCTTTGTGATGAAAATCAAAGACCATAACCTTCAGTACGGATCTCAACTCAAAGTAAAGAAAACCACACGTGAGTGGTGATACTGGGAGGGTAGAGGGAGAATGGGTGGGAAAGAGGGAGCCGATTACAAGGAACTATATGTGACCTCCTCCCTGGGGGATGGACAACAGAACAGTGGGTGAAGGGAGATGTCGGACAGGGCAAGATATGACAAAATAATAATTTGTTAATTATTGGGGGCTCGGGAGGGAGGGGGAAAGGGGGAGGGAGGGGGAAAAAAGTGAGGACCTGATGCCAGGGGCTTAAGTGGAGAGCAAATGTTTTGAGAATGACAAGGGCAATGAATGTACACATGTGCTTTGCACAGTTGATGTATGTATGGATTGTGATGGGAGTCGTGTGAGCTCCTAATAAAACGATTAAAAAAAGAAAAAGAAAACCACAATCCCTCCCTACAATTGAACCTATAGGTAGCATCATGATGAATAAAGAAATTAATGAAATTGTAAAGGATTTGATTTTCACACTCAGTGAGCATAAAAGCAGCAGTCAAGATGTCTTTAAAATATTGAAGACCAAGGAAGTGAATTTGAGAACTAAAGTATACCTGCCCCAAGCAGTGGTGCGTTCATTCATCCCATATCCATGTAAACATAGGCCAGTGAACGAGGAAGAGTGCAGAAGAACTGACATATTTGAATTATGGGGTTGGTGGGGATTATTGAAACTACCACTGACTGACAAAAGAAACAAATGGTTTTGGAAAAATTGCAAAAATAATCCTCCCAAGAAGTGAGGATGTGAAGACTTGTGTCATATACTTTGACCAGGATGTGAGGACAGAATAGCTCCCGCAGAGGGACGCAGTCCTGCGTGGAGTCCGCAAAAAAGAGGAGCACTTCTGACAAGAGAGATGGACACAAGATCCCTTAGGCTTTGATTGAATCTTTGTTTGTTAGCTTTTAAGGACTCCAAACTCTAAGATAAGTGATTACTGAGGTAATACCTCTGCAGACATATTTAAGTTCATTAAAAAACTAAACTCATGTATGCCTCAATTAGAATCTTACTACTCCTTTTTTTTCTTACTTACCCCTGTATGTGCACCCACATATCAAGCATCTTCTGAGTGTTCTACTTTCCTGAAGTTTTGAGATTTGTACAGCTTAATAGCTATTCTTTCACACACAAACCATTCTTGGTAAATCATGTTCAAGAAATAGATTCAATGAATGCTTGGTTAAAGCACGCTGGCTTTCGTGAAGGCGGTGAAATCTGGTAAGCCACTTCCTATTCTTCCCCAAAGAATAATTTTAATATCCTCTATTCTAGGTTGCAGTCCCTGCTTGTGACAAGGGTATGTTGCATCTTGGCTGGAAACAGCAATACACAAAATCAGAGCAGGTACAGAAAAGTCTTTACCTCATGTCATTCTGTGGCTTTCATAAGGTGGGTGAGAGAGGAAGCTGCTATATTGTGTAGGTCGTTAGAAGTTAGGCTGAGACCCACGTAGTTGGACCTTCGAAACCACCAGCAGTTCCTTGGGGTAAAGACTGGGCTGTTTACTCCCATAAACAGTTTCAGTCTCAGAAACCCGAAGGGGATCACTATGAGTCAACATTGACTCAATGATGGTGAGTTTGGTTTTTATTAAAATATTTTTTTATTCTGAGAAATATCATTGTGACTCTCCCTGTAGTAAAAAAGGTATTCTACTTGTTTTATTCATTCATTTAAACTGAAATATCCTGTTAAAATGTCATTGCTAAGCACTGGCTTATTTTATCGGAGCACCTCAAAATTTCATTAAAAATGTAGAACTGACATAATGTCACATACATATAATAATGTATACTCTCAATCATAGAAACATATAAAAATACTGTTATATGTCAATATAAGGGGGGTAAAAATTGTGAACAAAAAAGTCATTTTTTCATTCAATTTTCAAATGACTTTTTGAAGTCCGACATTCATATGTGTGTGTGTATGTGTGTGCATAGCTATTTATAGCACCTAGTAAGCAATGAAGTCATGAGCAATCTGATACCCATGATTAGCTATTGCTTCTGTTGTTATTGTTAGATGCCACAGAGTCAGTTACCACACACAGCAAACCCATGCACAGCAAAACAACATTACCTGGTCGTCCACCATCCTCACACCCTACGCTGGACCCCATGGTGGCTGCCACTCTGTCCATTCATCTCATTACGGGCCTGCCTCTGTCTTTGCTGCCCCTCCACTTTCCCGGGCATGATTTCTTTCTCCAGGGCCTGGTCTCTCCTGACAGCATGACCACAGTCTGAGAGGTAAAGCATCACCACCCTTACCTCTACGAAGCATTCTGGATAGACTTCTTTCAGTCCAAATATGTTTGTTTTTCAATCAACTTAACCAGCACCATCTTTATAACTCATAGTCACCTCAATTTTTAAATGATGAAGATAAATTAGTAATGTATTAAATAAAATGTTTTATAATAAGTATTTCCAGAAAATGAAAGCTTATCGTGTGGATATATCAGTGCTTGAATCTTATTGTAGTAATCTTTAACCATAGTTAAATGAACACTGTTGCCCTATTTTTTTCCTGTTTCAGAACAATATTGAACACTACTGAAAAAAATAAGTCCTTCAACTTTACATTGATTTTAATGGAATCTGTGATCTGACTCTGGTTAATATTACTGGTTTCATTACTTAAATTTATTTTCACCACTCCAAGTAACAGACTGATTTTGTGCATGCAACCATGGTCTCACTACTTCACAGTAAAGTTATACTTTAAAAACAAGTATGAATTTTTGGACAGGATATTTGCACGAATATTTCAACATGTGTAAAGTGGCTTCCACTGGTCTCACACTATCTAGAAAATGAAGTACTAAAATATTCATCATTATTATGGTTGAGATTCATTTCAATTTGGGCTCTACCTTAACATTTAAAAGTCATAAAATCAATTATTTTACTAAGGTTTGCCACATTAAAAAACTTACTTCATAAATAACTCTACAAGTCCAGTCTGCATGGTCAGCATTAAATCACTTTCCAGTGTGACTGGCTTTCGCTGTCAGAATGATTGAAAAACAGGCGAAAGACGAAATAGCACTGGCAGAAAACAAAAACACTCGGTATTAGAAGACAGTGCACTTTTCATTAACAAATCTATAAGGCAAGTTGAAATACATAAATTAGTAACAGAGATGCTCACTAGGGCTTTCTCGTCCTCATGATTTGGATAGTCTTGCGGTGCTGCTCGCTCAAGGCATTTCTGGGAATCTTCCATTTACTTCTCCCCTCACTCCCGTCAGGTGTGCTCAGGTGAGAGTGCTTACGAAAGCTCATGTGCTTGATGCGCGGGCAATCATGTTTAAGATTCAGCAGGAAATAGAAATCATCCCATTATTCCTATTGAAAAACAGCATGGAAACGTTGATCGATTGAGAACGATTATTTGTATCACGTGGCATCACTGAGCAATGCGGGGGTCTTTACTCCCTTGGAAAGGTCTGTCTTTCTTCCCTTGTTGGCTCCAAGACATTTTATTCCTTACCCTCTGAAAGACAGCGGACAGTGGCTCGAAAACAGGGCAGGGAAAATGAAGAGAAACGCTTGTGTGGGCCTTTGAGTAGAAAGGCTTCTGCTGTTGGAACAGATGAGATTGATCAGTCTGCCATCAAATCAGGGCCTTTTTAAAACCAATGTCAACCACACCACTTTCTGTGTCAGAATTTCCCCTAGTCGGGTTTACTAGGGATGTTAGCGTATACAAAATAATGATCGTTTCTTTCATTGAAACAGCTAGAAACCAAAAACCGCACCTCTCCACCCTCTGACACAGACATCAGGAGGAAAAAGACACTGCTCGTTAAAAACCCGAGGAAGTGGATAAAAATTGGTGCCATTCTTTGAACAGTTTGAAACTCAATGTGGTACACAACTTAGAGACTTTCAATAAAGCACTGCTGAAGAGAGCACAGCTGCTGCTTTGAAATACAACATTATTTCCTGTGTTATCTTAGTGTTAGTATTTGATCATGGATAAAGCAAACAGCCAATTGAAAACACAGGGATGTCCTTCTAGAGCAGACAAAGTTGCGTGGCGCGCTGAGAGCAAATTAGAAGAAAGTCAATGTCGCCGTAGCCCTCCAGATGGCGTGGAGAACTTCCTCAATAGATCAGTGTGATTCCCACTGGGAACGGGGGTTACAGGGCCCCCAAATCCCAACCAAGGAACTGGGCCTAAATTAGTTTACTTCTTGAAAAAACTATGTTATATATTCCAGTTTCAGTCAATGCTCTTGAGCACTACAGAGAGGGATTCGATTCGCTAAGTACTGTCCTTAGGTAACCAGAGACAAACTGTGTGACATGTCTGCCTTGGGGTCCAGACACAGGCAGCTTACACTTAGGCACAAGAGACCCCGATTAGGGACATTAAAAACCAGAGAGTCTCAATTAGGCATGGCTTTCCTCATATACTTCGCCCCCTCTCAGAATCTGCAGACTACAGAACCAAATTGTCACACCACTCAGAACCTCCTGTTCCTTTTCATTGCTCCACAATCCCTCCCTATGAGACTTCCAATGTCTTTCCAGTAACCTGGTGGGTGCCTTTCCCATGTCCTACTAGACTCAAAGAGTGGAAAATGGGTGGTTGCTTCAGGACAGTTGTGACTGAAGTTTGAACCTACAGGTTGGAATACCTAATGCGTGCATGCAAAGCCCTTCACACTGTAAGAACTTGAAGTAGAAAGAAAAGTGACGCATTCATGAGCCAGGAACTGGAACTAGCTTTCCTTTCATCGCCATTTTCTATTCTCTAGTAATCTGAATATAGATTTAGTAATTTGTATATGATTTGTCAGGGAAAGAGAATAATATATATATTAACCTTATTTTAATTTTTTAGGGTACAATTTTTTTGTTCTATTTAAATCAGTTTATTGTGGTCTCATAAAACTCTTACCACAATCCATATATATATCTGTTGCATCAAGCACATTTGTACATTTGTTGCC
>NW_022111369.1:92477125-92478605 GCF_000313985.2 Echinops telfairi
TCCCCCAGGGAGGAGGTTATATGTAGATCCTTGTAATGTGTTCCCTCTTTCTACCCCACCCTCCCTCCACCCTCCCGGTATCGCCACTCTCACCACTGGTCCTAAGGAGTTCATCTGTCCTGGATTCCCTGTGTTTCCAGTTCCTATCTGCCTATTAAAATAAATTATACTCTCTGTATATGGTTCCCATTTATAATCTTTCTGCAGGTCCCACAGGAAAAAACAATAAACCTTTTAAGTTATTGGCTTTCTGCTTCTTAAGTGACAAAAGAATATATATCTTTATGGTTGATATAATTAAATAGAATACTTTTAATTACAAAAGCTTTTGTTACTATTTCTTCTCTGCAGTATTGAACGTATTGGAGGTGGTTTCTTTCAGAAATCTTTCCATTGGGATCCAGTATTTTAGCCTTTCCTTGTGCTTCATGTTTATTAGGTTTTTTCTATTTGAGGTAACACAGTCAAATGCAAAATTCATCTTTTGTTCCTCGAAGCAGGAAATAATTTGTCACAAAAATGTTCTCTATTCTTGTACCTATTGTATTTCTTTCTCAAAAATAAAAGAAGAAAATTAAAAGGATAAATGTAAATGACAGAAATAAAACACGAGAATGCAGAATAAAAGAAGGCAAAATTCTTATAATGATATCAACAGTTACCTCTCTATTTCTCTGTGATTGACACAGTGCCTGTGACAATGGGCTCAGGCAGAGGAGCATTTGTGCAGATGGAACAGGGCTGAGCAGTGTTCCATTCGGTAGTGCACAGGCTCTCTCTGAGCAGGGCCCTGCCGCACCTAACAACTCTATGACACCCAACAAGAACTTCTATTTGCAAGAACCAGAAGGTTGCCACTCTAAAAGGTTACACACACACACACACACACACACAAACACACGCACACCACTCCTCCTACTACACCTGAGTCATTTGTGAATCATACTGACCCTATGGGACAGAGTAGAACTGATTCATAGGGTTTCAAAGACTGCATCTACTTACAGATATGGAAAGCCTCAATGTCCCCCACAGTGGCATCAGTTTGAAGCTTTTGGTGCGTAGTACATAACTTAATCAATGACAGTTAATCAAGGCTCCTTTCACAGAATGGTATAGTTCATAAATCCCTGTGGGGCGGTTGCACCCTGTCATATGTGGTGGCTGTAATTTGGAAATCGCCTCGATAGTACATAACAACAGCAACTTCTGATAACTAATTCAATTAAATAATAACAATAAGCATTAGTATTGAGTATTTATCTGAGATGCTGAATAAATAATATTAGGTGCTATGTGAATTGTGGTGGGGACTTCTTGTGGCATCGTGGTTACCACTGGGCTGCGAACTGCAGAGCCAGTACTTTGAAACCACCAGTGACTCAGTAGGTGGAAGACGAGGCATTTGTTCTCGTGAAGAGTCACAGATTTGGGCTCACAGGGGAAGATATACCTTTCCCTATAGGGCTGTCATGAGCCA
>NW_022111369.1:92478705-92482037 GCF_000313985.2 Echinops telfairi
GTGAAGAGTCACAGATTTGGGCTCACAGGGGAAGATATACCTTTCCCTATAGGGCTGTCATGAGCCAGAACTGACTGCATGCCAGTGAGTATATTAATTGTTATTATTACATGCTATCAAATCAAGTCTGACTCACGGAAAACCTATGTGCAACAGAACAAAGCACTCTATGGTCCTGTGCTATCCTCACAATCCATTTCCAGGTTTAAGGCCATTGTTATAGTTTTGGTATCATTCCATCTCATCAAAGGTCTTTCTCTTTTTGCTTGAACCAAGCATGATAGAACAGCTCATAACTGTATAAACGTCCAAACTGCCCAGGACCAAGTCTAGTCGTTGTCACTTCTACAAAGCAGTCCGATTGTCCTTCTTCCAAGAAATATTTTCTTCTGATTGTCCATGGAATAGTTAACATTCTTTGCCGGAGCCATAATGAAAAGGTATGGATTCTTCTTTGGTCTTTCTTCAAGGACACCTTCATTTTCAAATAACCTATTTGCTTATTAACTCTTGAATGAGAACGTTTGCAGCAAATTTACCTAATGCATTTTGTCATTGGGTACATTGATTAGAAGTTGATTGTGAACAAAAGTAAGATAAAATCACTGCAACTTCATTTTTTTCTCCATTTTATCATCATGTTCTAGTTGTTCATATTGTTCTAGTTGGAAGAAATTTTGTTTTCTTTGCATTAAAATTTTCTCCATACTGGAAGCTGCAGTCTTATCACCAGGGAGTGCTTCATATCTCTTGTTCTCTGCAAACAAGGTAGAGCTGCACGTGGCAGCTTGTGCCGGTGCAGGGTGCTTTTTCCTGGAGGATAGTATCCTTGCCTGTTTTCTCAGAATACGGGCTGATTAATTATGGTGAAAAGATACTTTTCTTGGCTTTAAGCCATGCAGTAGCCCCTGTTGCATTGAGTTTAAAAACATTTCTCTTTAAAAACTTGATTTCTAACTTTTCTTAGTTCATGACAGCTCTCATTAGTAAGCTTCACAGTTTTGTTTAGTTTTCTGACCCCAATACCCAGTCTGAGGTCAGAACAAAGCCCTTCAACACTTGTCTTTCAGTTTGTCATCCTGTGCTGGCTTGTGTTCTGCTGTGATGCTAGAAGCTAGGTCACTGGTATTTCAAATGTTAGCAAGGCCACTCAAAGAGAACTGGTTTCTGATGGATTTGGGCTGAAAACAAAGAATACCAGAAAGATGATAGCTTGCATTTTATTGACTTTGCTAAGACCTTAGGCTGTGTGGAGCATAACAAACCATGGGTACCCTTGCGAAGAACGGGAATTCCAGAACTCTTCATTGTGCGCCTGCGGGAACTTGTACATGGATCGAGAGGCAGTTGTGAGAACACATCAGGAGAATAAAAAGAAGTGAAATACTTATTATGATGTCAAAAATTGCCTCTTTCTATTTCTCTTTGATTGCCACGGTGGCTGAAACTATGGGCTCAAGCGTAGGAACAATGGGGAGGCTGGAAAGGAGCATGCCACGTTTCCTTCTGTCGTGGGTAAGGTTTCTATGGGTCGGGACTAAATCGACGACACCTACCAGCAAGCAACAACAATGGAAGTGCTAGATTCATCTTTTATTCTTCTCTTTCCTTTTCCCTTGTATCTGAACATTTTTTAGTCTATTTTTCATCTTCTGTTACATTTATTTTAAGTATAATATCTTGTATCATCTACTTCAACTAAAACATGAACTCGATACTCTTGACTACTTAAATATAATCCTCAAAGTGACCATTATTTTACACAGAAATAATAATGTATTTATTTGTTTGTTTGTTTTTAATAAATCAATTGTAATGTGAAATAAGGTGGGAGGTTGACCGTTCCCACCATGGATTACGCATGCACCAGTTCAAACCCCGCAGGACAAAGCTCCTAACCTGAGCAGGCTAGCCCCGCCCTCCACTGACTTTGCTTCTCCCCCTGAGGGTCCTCAAGCCTCCCTTTAATGCAAGTTCATATTTGTCAACCTTCTCATCCAGAGCTCCTTTACTCTCTTCTTAGAGTTATCTATGTTAATTCTTTATTTCTAGATCCCTTTCCTACCGATTCAATGACTTGTCTGTCCATCTGGACTGTGGGGGCCTTTGTGCTGCAGGGAGGAGGCTAAACGCTGTGTCTCTGGCATTTCAAAAGCCAGCAGGGTCACTCAACGTGAGCACCCTTGCAATGGAGTTCCCAGACTAAGAACAGACAACAAGGTAGGAATCAGCTGCCAAGTTGGGGGAGGTAACCACTGTAAACCTTATGGATAGTCTTTAAATGCTGTCAGATGTTGCAGTTTAATGTAAGGAACCAGAACGTGTCTGAGAGGGTGACTGAAGAGGGGGGCCTCAGGTGGGAGGGGGCACTGGAATCGTGAGTGATGAGGGGCTGATTTATCCTAGTGGAGATGACCAGGTGACATGAATGGGGGTAAAGCTTGTGGAACTGGTGCCATTCAGGGTCTTCTATTTTTTTGGGGGGGATGAGGTATGACATACGATAAGAATACACAACTGCAACACATCTAATTATCAAAACTTAGACCTTTAGAAGTATGACTCTAAGAAAACTATAGGTGGTCAAAACTGAAATGAATACATGAAGATTGGTCTCTGGCATTTTTTCAGTTGAAATACACTAGCATTGGCCATTTTGAATCAGAAAATAATATGATTTCCTATGCTTGGTATCACATAACCAAGAGGAATAGTATGACATTTATTGCCAAAAAAGGGCATTGTAAAAGTAAATTAAAAAGTTAAATGTTGTTTGTGATAGAATTGTATCTATCCGCTTTCAAGAAATCCAATCAACAAGACTATTTATTGAAATCTACATACCAACCACAAAAGCTAGTGATGAAGAAGTTGAAAAATACTACCAATTACTTCAGTCAGAAATTGCAATCAAGATTCATCAAAAATCATTAGGGAATGGAATGTAAAAGTTGAAAAGAAAGAGGAAGAAACAGTAGTTGGGAAATATGGTCTTGCTGATAGAAATGAAGCTGGATATCAAATGATAGAAGTTTGCAAGACCAATGGCTTGTTCATAGCAAATACCACAGAAAAGGCAGGGAGTTCTCCAGGTGGAATACATAGAAATTAAACTGATAGCATATGTTGGAAAAGTCACTAGAGAAGTCCAATATCAATAACTAAAACCCTACCAGGGGTTGACTGTGGAACAAAACATCACTTACTCATATGGAAGTTCAGAATAAAGTTGAAGGCAATTAAAACAAATCCAGGCATATGAACATATGATCTATTTTACCTACATCTTGAGAACATCTTAAAAACATATTTGATCCATTGAACACTAATGA
>NW_022111369.1:92482499-92486314 GCF_000313985.2 Echinops telfairi
AATGAAAATGAAAAGAATGCACAGAGTCCCTGTACCAAGACAAAACAAAAACTGTTCATCATTCCATTTCAGGATGTAGCATATGAGCAAGAGCAAATGGTGCTGAAGGAAAAAATTTAAGTAGCACAAAGGCTCCAGGAATTAATGAATGCCAATGGAAATGTTTCAAAAACTGAGAAAGCACTGAAAGTGGGCACAAGTCTATTCCAGGAAATTTAGAAGATAGCTATTTGGCCAAATGCCTGGAAGAGATCATTATTTTTACCCATTCCAATGAAAGGTGACAAAATAGAATGCTCAAATTGCAGAAAAATATCACCAGTATCATATGCAGGTACAATTTTGCTGAATATCATCAGCAAGGGCTGCAGCAGTACAGCTACCAGAGGACCAGCTGCAGTCAAAGAGGACATGGAACTACTCATTGCTGCTCTCAGATAGACCTTGATTCAGAGCTGCGAGTACCAGCACTATCCTTACTTGTGTTTTACCGACTATGCTGAGGCATTTGACTGTGCAGATCATAACAAATGACAGTTAACCTTGAGAAAAATGGTGACTCCAAAATACTTCATTGGGCTCACTCTAAACATGTATATGAGTCAACAGGCAGTTGCATGAAAAATTCAAGGGAATAACATATGGTTTCAAAGCAGGAAAAGTGCGTTTCAGGGTTGTATCATCTCACCATGCTTATTCATTCTGCATGCTGAGCAAATCATCAGAGAAACTGGTTTATATGAAAAAGAATGTGACATCAGGATTGGAGGAAGGCTTATTAACAATCTGCAATACACAGGTGGCCCAACCTTGCTTACTGAAAGAAATAAAGAATTTGATGATGCAGATCAAGGATTACAATCTTCAGTGTGGATTAAGACTCAGGTTTGCTGATATCAGGTTAAAAAAGACCAAAATCTTCACAACTGAATGAATAGATCACATTAAGGTAAATGGAGAAAAGTTGACGTTGTCAAGAAATTGTTATGGCTTGGATCCACAATCAATTCTCATAAAAGCAGCAGTCAAGAGATCAAAAGACAAGTTGCATTAGGTAAACCTGCTGTTCAAGACATCTTTAGAGTATTAAAAGTAATAGCATTACTTTAAGGACTATGATGGGCATAATACAAGTATATAAATGAAAGTTGGACATTGAAAGAGGAAAATAAACAAACATAAATCCACGTATTTGAATTGTGATTCTGGAGAAGAATACTGAAATACCATGGATCTTAAAAAGACAAACTGATCTGCTTGGAAGAAGTATGGCTAGAGTCCTCTTTAGAGGACTTCTTCTCCCTAAGCATTTGTCTTCCACCTCAGTGGGAAGGTGCTGTAGACTCACTGGGCTATGTGGAAAGAGAAACAAAGGGAAAACCCAGACACATGGGTGCAGGGAGGGGTAGGGACACCACTTCTACTTTCCTTTGTCTTTTCCTTAAAATAAGGTCTTACATACTTTGGACATGTTTTCAGGAGATATAGGCCACTGGAGCAAGACATCATGCTTGGTGAAGTGAGGGGCAGAAGAAGAGAAACTTTCTTAAAGAAATAGATTGCCACAGTGGCTGCATCAATGGGCTCAGGCTTAGGAATAATTGTGAGGATGGGGCAAGACAGTGCACTGTTGTGCATGGGGTCCCTATTGGTAGTAACTGACATGATTGTACCTAACAACAACAACAACAACAGCAACCTACCTATTATTGAATTGCTAATCCAAAGGTCAGTAGTTTTCCTTGGGAGAATAATGAGGCGTTCTACTCATTTAATTATTTCCAGTCACAGAAGTACATGGGGGCATTTCTAATCCATCCTATATAGGATTGCTACATGTCAGAATCAACTCAAGGGTGGTGATTGCTGGATATAAAGCACAGAAGCTTACTATCTGGATAATCTTGAAAGGTTGATCATTCTTTCAGATTTCTGAGTTTCCTTGTGCTGGTCATGTTGACTTGATTTGATCTAAGTTTTCCCCCTTCTGAGTAACTTGGATTCTGATTTGTCTAATATTTTGAAAATTCCCAATGTTCTACAATCTTAAATATAAATAACTTCCATAGAGTCCTGAAATTCTTTGTCACAAGTTGAAACAAAATGCTGAAAAATAGAATGAGTTACAAATGTCCATTATACATCAGCACCCTTAAATGGATAAGGAGGGAAATTGTTTGGGAGAAAGGAACATTATACCTCTAGGGAAGTCCAAAAATACTTTTTTATATCTTCCTGGAAACATCAAGAGAGTGAGTATAAACATCAGGATCGCTACACCAATGTATCTCTGTTTGACTCTCGGCTGCACTGACAGCATCACCTTTATATCACCGATGGGATGGTATTTGAAAGCATCTTGACAGATGAGTAAGGAATGATAGCTAGGAAGAGGTTTGCTGGCTAAAGAAAACATGAACTACAGGAGCATGATATTACTGGAAAACAGAGCATGCTTTAATGTTACTTATACATAATGCATAATACGGATATATGGTGTTGTGCATGCAATGATATATTGTTGATAGGTGTCATTGAATTGGCTCTAACTCAGACGGACCCTGTGTAGAACAGGATGAAACACAGAATGGCCCTGTGATAGCCTCCAAATGGTTTTTATGTTTGAGCCCAATGAGATATACTAGAGGAGATTAAAGTGTTAGCAGACACACAATGGGTGACAGAAAACATTAACTGAGCTCTATTGATTTGTCAGGAACCATTTCAAATGTTCTACATGTATTAATTTGGAACAGCCCTACTATAGATGTAAAAAGATAATGTGTTTAAATTATTTATTTGCAGATTGATGCCTCCCAAGTTATGATTCTGTTTTTAAGGCTTGTGTGTTAGGCAGTGTTCTAAGTGCTTCAAACCTCTTAAGTTATTTACTTCTCCCTTAACTCTGTGGAGAGATACTGGTATTTCCTGTTTTAGACATGAAGTTATCAAAGCCGGGAATGATTAATAAACTTACCATGGCATAGCCAACATAATCTGGAGGTAGAATGCTACACTTTTATAATCTCTAATTTTAATGAAACATAATACAGACAGCAAAATGTACAGCTGTTAATGAATAGTTTGATGTGTTTTACAAATATACATATCCATGTAAGTAACATATATAGTTCTAAGTAAAGTAGAAAATATTGACACCATTACACTAAATTACTTAATACCCTTTTCTGGAAACATACATGTTGGTTATCTATTACCATAGATTAATTTTGTTGATATTATATTTCCTATAGCCACTATCACACACTATGTAATTTTATATGTCTTTTTTCAGGAAACATAGTATTTTGAAATGCATCCATGTTGTTGTTGCATATATCATTGATTTGTGCCCAACACTTACCTTAAAGTCTTATGATTTGAACACCCCCTCCCCAGTTGTTCCCTGATAGACAGCTTTAATGATCTGGTTCCATAAATATTACCATCAGTATCATTTTCTCTCCTTTTTAAAATTAATGTAAAATAATACTTACATTCCACAATGTGTTTATCTATTTCTTGGTTACTGAGGAGGAGGAGCCCTAGTAGCATGGTGGTTATGCATTGGGCTGATAACTGGAGGGTCAGCACTTCAAAATCATCAGCTGCTCCCTGAAGAGAAATGGGCCTTCTACTCCTGTAAAGAGTTATAGACTCTGATACTCACAGGCAGTTCCACCCTGAAGTAGAGGATCGCTATGGGTTGCCACCAATGGGATGGCAGTTGGTTTGGGTTATGGTTCTGAGTATTTAAATGATTTTAAGGTCTTGATTACTATAGAGTTGCTTTAATTATATGTTTTCTTGGGGTA
>NW_022111369.1:92488016-92489561 GCF_000313985.2 Echinops telfairi
TGGAACATAGAAAGCATGAATGAAAATCTAGCACTCTGGAAAAAGTGGAAGTTGTGGGAAATTAAATGACCTACTGGAAGATAGAGTGTACCTGACCCAAGTCTTCCAATTGCTGTACTTCCATGTGAAACTTGAACATTGAGCAAGGAAGACTGAAGAAGCATACATACGATTCAATGAGGGTGCTGTCAAAGGGTATGGGAAGAACCATAGACTGCAAAAGGACAAACAAATCTGTATTGGAAGAAGTACGGCCAGAATGCTGCTTAAAAGCAGGTATGATGAGACTGTTTCTCGTATTCTTTGGATTTGTTGTCTGCAGGTACAAGTGTCTGGAAAAGGAGATCATGCTAATTCAAGTAGAGTACAGCAACAAAGATGGATTGATGCAGTGGCTACAACAATGACCTCAACTCTTACAACAATTGTGAGACGTACCACACCAGGATGTGCTTGGGTTTGTTGTACAAACCAACTGAACAACACCTAGCAAAAACATCCTAGGAATTATTGAACTGATGTGGACCAAATTTGCTATTTTGAATTGGACAATAAAATGATCTATAATATTGGGAATGGCTAATTTAAGAGTAACAAAGTATTATTCAGCATTAAAAAAGTAGGCTTTATCCTGACGTATAATACTGCCAGTGATAGGATACTATCCAAAGGATTAGAAGGAATAACAGTTGACACAACTGAAGTGCTAAATCACATGCCAACAGCTAATGCCAAAGATGAAGAAATTAAATATTTTAAGAACTTCTACAGTCTGAAATTGATCAAACATGTGATCAACATTCATTGGTAGTTAGCGGTAATTGGCATATGAAAGCTAGAAACAAAGAAGGATCTTCACTGAAAAATATGGTCGAATAATGACCTTCATTTTATTACACCTGAGTGCAGAAAGCATCTCAAGAAAGGATTTGATGTATTGCATTCCAGTGTTGGAAGAAAAGATGAGTTGTGGTCTCACATCAAGGTCAGCATACATCACGAAACGAAAGGTCGTGATAACAAAAAAGACCACTTGCTTCTGCTTCCGGCTGTGCTGAGAGGGTTTGAAATAAAAATCCTGGAAAGAATGGGAGAAAAATATTAAATGAAACTCAAAGACATAAAAAGACATGACTTACAGGTTTAATTGGCACTGGTAAAATCCCAGAGACTGGCCCTTAATTACACTTTAGGTCTGAAAAATAATTCGCTCCCATGTCTCAATTTCCGAGAAAGTGTGTTGTTATTGGGTGCTGTCAAGTTGATTCTGACCCATAGCGACCTTATGCACAATAGAATGAAACTGCCGAGTCCTGTACCATCATCACAAGTGTGCCTATGCTTGAGGACACTGTGGCAGCCACTGTGCCAATCCACGGAGTGCAGGTCTAAAAGGAAATCATAACACCAGGGAGGTACACACACTTCAAAGTCATTAACCATGAAGATCAAAAGGGCATCATTTGCCCATGGCCATGTCCAAAAGGGTTAGGAAGGAAGGAGGAATGGCAGCCGAACCACTGGGAGGAAGTGAGATCAGCGATG
>NW_022111369.1:92491327-92492990 GCF_000313985.2 Echinops telfairi
GGTTCATGTTTGAACCCATGCTTGTGGCCACTTTGCCCGTCCATCTTTTTTGCTTCCCCTCCACTTTACCAAGCATGATGTCCTTCTACGGGAACTTTTCGCTCCTGCTAACATGTCCGCAGTACATGAGACAAAAATCAAATCACCCTTACCTCTAAGGAGTATCTGAGTGTGCTTCTTCCAAGACAGATTTGTTTGTCCTTTTGGCAGTCCATGGTCCTTCCAATATTCTTCTTCAGCACCACAACTCAAATGTATTGAGTCTTCTTTATTCAATGCACAACATTCATATTCATATGGGGAGATTGAAAATACCATGGCTTAGATCAGGGACACCTCAGCCCTCAAAGTAACATCCTTACTTTTCAACATTTAAAGAGGTCTTGTTCAGCACATTTAAGGAAGACCGAAAAATGATGATGTTGGCAAGATTATTGAATAGAATGTCAGAAGGAATACTTTTTTTTGAAGAAATACAACAAAATTGCACCTAAGAAGTAGAATTAGAGGTCATTTTCTTATATACAATGGATCTATGTTCATACCCTGGAGAAGAACAACTTGCTGGGTGAAGCCGAAAGTCACCAAGATAAAGCAAGACCCTCAATGAGATGGACTGACAGTGACTGCAACAATGAGCTCAAATCACAGAATCATGAGGCTGCCCCACTAGTTGTGCATAGTGTCACTGGGAATTAGAGTCAATTTGAGGGCGCCTTATGATAACAAAAAGAAAATATTTCAATATCCGAGAGTCTTCTTAGAATAATTGCCAGATATATGAAATATTTGTTATTGTTCTTTTTAGACCTTTTTTGTGTGAATTCTACAGAAATGAAAAAAAAAGATATCTTTAATTAAATAAAAAATAATGTGCATGTCATAATCAAGTTACATATAAACTTATTTTATACCATAAATAGATATTACAGTGGGTTGTATTTTTTATTATAATGTGCTGATTAAATATTACAATCCAATATAATCTGGTTTTTGAAAAAATCAAGAGAGAAATGCATAATACTGTACGTATGAATTCTTTTTGCATATGCTCATATTGTTATTTAAATTTCATAATTCATTATATTAAAATGCCTTTGTGACCTGGCACAATTCACTAAACTCTAATCCCCTAAGGTCATCCTGTTCCAAGTACATTGTTATTTATTCTCACTTCACTCCAGTGATTTGGCTTAATATAATGCTGAATTGACATTATTTTGGACTCTGCATTTTCTTGCAGGCATGTGTCAGCTTATTCCTAAAGCGGTTATTCATAAGCCCCTCTCAAATATTCACTGTCCTATTTTGAGGTTTCTTTAGAAGCAACATACTTCCATTGAGAGCTATGGCCCTGACTTAGCTCTTTAGATACCTCCCCAATCAGGACACAAGTTATATTTCTGGCAGGATGAACTATTCAAGCAAGTGTATCCCTGTGAAGAGAAAAAAGCAGAAGGTTTATTAATATTCAGGTCTTCTGCAGATGAGAGGATTCTCTTAAATAAGCATCTTAATCTTATCTTTTCTTATGCGCACACTTCACAGGTGACCTGCAGTAAGTGCCTTCTTGTGGCTTGTTCTAATTAGGGGCTCACAAGTTGCAAGGCAGAGGCAACATTCCCTCCTCAAAGTTAGAGCTCTCGATTTATTCCCTATTTTG
>NW_022111369.1:92494736-92496116 GCF_000313985.2 Echinops telfairi
TTATCCTTACCAGGGTGTCTATTGATTGCCGTCCCTTTAGACCATGGCCCCATCACAAATTCTCAACAACCCTAGGCCCCTTTTGCTAGGTCATGAACTTTAGACCAGTCAACCTGCTCTCGTCTTCTCCTCTAGTTCCTGTGAACTAAGGCTATGGGTATCAGTGGCCAGACCCAACCCGTCTCTCTATTGCTGCATTTCTCCCACTTCCACTCAACAAGTATACCCAGGTGATCAACTAGCAAGCATCTCAGGCTGCCCACAGGCTCCCTTTAAGTTTCAGTCCCAGAAAGGAGTTTTCTTCATGGCTCCAGATTTTTTCCATCTTCTGACAAAGACCACTAGAGTTCAAACTTCAAATCCAAAGAGTTCCTTTTTCAATCTTGTCCCCAGGCAAATATCTTGGAATGCAAGTGTCCTTAGTACTTCAAAGCCCTGGGTGGGGTTTATCTTTTCAGAGACTTCTCTGCTGGTGTGTCCTAAACCCACCTAATGATCCAATTAATGGCTCAAAGCAAGTGGACTTACAAGCTCTATTTTCATACTTCCCCAAAATCATTTATATACATCCTTATATCTGAAGTAATAAGCAAGTAATAAGAAATCAGTATAAACAACATAGATACTAAACTCTATTCTTAAAACAGTCAAGTTCAATCCTATTTAGCTTATCTAAATCCTTATCTAAACTATTCTATTTATATTAAAATATGGGGTTCGGTCTCTGAAGGCATAAAAACAGATCCATGTTTTCTGTCACCCATTTTGACTTTTTGTCAGCCATTTTCCTTAAGCAGCATGGTTTCTGAGAAATTCAAATAGTGATTTATACCCCTGAGCTCAATATATACATTAACAACATTCATTTTTACCATTTCACACAGGAATAACTAAAGACTACAACCAAACAAAATAATCAAAACTCTAACTTCCCATACTCTTTCTAGAAAACAACTCAGGAAACTGCAAGGATATATTTGACTTCCGGCTAGCTAAAGAAGAAGCACTACCATGAGGCAGAAGTCAAACAAACATCTACTTTCCACATTTGTGGTTTGTTTCTCCAGTACCCCACTTCCAAGGTACCATAATGTATTACCATAATCTCCAGATTGACAGCCTAGACTCCACCCCTACACTCTTCATCCTGACACCGGAGTAGGTGACTATCACATCCACTTTAGAGGAATTAGCCAGCAAAAACTCTATTGATAGCATTGAAACATCATATTGGAAGAACTGAACACAGATCAAGATCATTGTGATGAAGATGTAGTCTTAAATCTGGGTCTCAAATTTAAAGTCAAAAGAACAAATAGACTAAATTTGATGAAGTGCTCTGTGATTGAGCTATTTTTTTCTCTAGTTAAGTAACTTGAT
>NW_022111369.1:92496405-92498531 GCF_000313985.2 Echinops telfairi
TTTCTGCTACAACTGCCTTGGCCTTATCTTATCATTTCAACTGATAAAGTAATGAAATAATGGTGCCATTGTAGTGTTTGCGAATTTTATGTGGGCAATCCTTCCAAGACAGGAACACTTACCGTGCAGCTAGCAATGAAGTGCAGACGTGGCCCACTAGAAGGTGATGTGACAAGAAAGACTGGGACGTCAATGTAGAGGGGTTTAAGAAGAAAGGAAGGTTTTACAACCACTCTGGGTGGAATACAAAAGTAGTTAATGCAAGAAGGAAATTAACAACATAGCCTGCAAAAATTAACTTGTAACTGTAATGTGCAGGCTCTTTACCTATTGACTTACAACCCCCAATTCACTGGGTAATTAAATTTGCCATCACTCTTTGACACTATACTAACTGATGTTCTTTGCTGTGGAACCTCATTACATTTGGCCAATAAGGCCATAGGGTAGTTTTTAAAAATTCAAAGAAAGAAGGGACCTCCTTCAATTGTCTAGTAATACTCCCCCTGGTGGTGTCTCCCTGGCACAACCAGACTGCTTCACAGCAGCAGTGTATCATGAAAGCAGGATCAGTGGTCCCAGCCTGTAAGCACTTATGTGAGCGGACCCAGACCCAGCACCATGATACATCTTAGAAGTGCCAGCAGCAGCAAAGTGAGAGTTTCAGCTCCATTGGACCCCTCATCAGGGCTTCAATGTTCTCATTATCTCCACCTTTCCTTTCCTTTCCTTTCCTTTCCTTCCCAACACCTGGAGATGATACCAGCATCACTCACTTATGACCTTAGTTATTTAGTATTCTCTCATTGTTTTCTGGTCTCTAGTACCCAGGTAATAAATTCCCTTTATTATTATTTATTTTATTATCATAACTAGGCTAGATTTTGTTCATCTGTGTTGTCTTGTTTTAAAAAAGAGAGCCCTTTAAAAAGGAGCTTTTTTTAAAAAAAGAGAGCCATTTCAAATAAAGCTATTATGAATACCAAAAGGAAATCCTTCAAGATACATTACAATTTCCTCAACTGGTATATCTCTATTTTCAGACATTTATGAGACATTTCTGTCCTTATTTCAAATTGTGATGCTTTTTTTCCTTTTCTAAGTATATTGGTGAGAGATTTGGAATTAGTAAATTAGGTCAGAGCCAATTGTTCTCCTGGCGAAATTAATCTTTCATTTGGACACAGGGTAATATTACCGGAAAAAAGACTTAAGCCGCTTGGAAATGGAGATCGTTTGGAGCAGACAGCTAGTTGGTGTTTGTCTACCTATGTTTATGTGTGTCTACTTAGCTTTGTCTGTCTGTATATAGCATTAAAAGTATGTATAAAGCAATAAATATTTCAACTGGATGGGTTTATAAAATAGAAGCACAGAATTTTGAATAGGAACACCAAATTTTTTGATATAATGTAGGGTTGCTTTGTCGAAATTCTTTATTATGATTTATTGCCAATATTAAAATCCCCACCACAGTGATGCTAAAATTGCACTAACTATATGGTTCCAAAAATCTAGTCAAATGCTCTTAAGTAATTAATTTTAGTCATATTCTGAGGCATGAAGATTTCAGCAATTTAAAAACCATTTGTTGGCATGGAAACATCAACTTAATTAAAACTGGATTAAACTAATTAACCTAAAACACATTGTACTACTGAGTGTTTGATTTAGAACACTTTGGAAGTAAAAGAACATTTTTCATAATCATTTTAGGTCTTTTATCTAATGGAAGTGCTTAGGTTTTATTCTGGACCTCTACATGCACTGATGCCCAAATGACTGCTTTCAGAGGAGAAAGGATGGCTACACAGAAGGTTCCCATTAAAGCAATGCAAGCTGTCTTCCAGGAATTCAGAAAGTGTTTTGCTTAACTGGTTATCCAGGTTTAAGGGAACTCATCACAGTGTTATCCTGTATTTCATCATTTATGTTTCAACCTGATTATGAAGAACTTCACACCATAATGACCCACATAGAACATGGGCTGAAGCAGGATTGCTAAGATGTTTAGGGGAATAAGTATATCAATATACAGTATTTATTGCAGCAAAGAAACAAAGATTGTATCCATGGAGTTCACGGAATTAATTTTAGATTATGTAAGAGTGTCTTGATCAAAAATT
>NW_022111369.1:92499869-92500977 GCF_000313985.2 Echinops telfairi
GTCTCTAGAGAACTTGTTTTTGTTAGTGGTGTCAAGTACGCTCTGACTCACAGTCAACCGATGTACAACAGAAAGAAATGCTGTTTAAACTCATTGTTGCAGCCACTGTATCAATCAATCTCATCTAAGTCCTTCATATTTTTGGCTTTCCCTCCACTTTAGCCAGCATGATGTCCTTCTCTGGGGACTAGTTTTTCCTGATAACATGTCCAAAACACATGAGATGAAATTTCTTCCACTCAGATCTATTTGTTCTCTTGGAAGCCCATGGAACCTAGACTAGGACATTCCCTAATAAATGCCCATAACCCTGATTATTATCTGTGAATTTTGTTTGGGCATTGAAAACAGATGGTCAAACCTAGCTGAAAAGTAGAATGCAGTGTGAAGTATAGTAGATATCAAGGTTAAAAAAAGTTGGAGGGTAGAACCATGACTGGCTCTGCCTCATAGAAATCCATCTTTGGATTACCCTTTTCTCATCTATAACTGAAGGTCATCAAATCTGGCTACCACATCATTTTCTCAGCGGGGTGGTGCATAAAAGAAGACACAACAATAGGTTTGGTTTGGATACTAGAAAGAGCCTTAATGCATGAACATTATGATTACTATACAGATCTAGTTTTGTTTTCCATGCTTGGATAGATCTGACTCCCACAATAGGTCTTGGGTGGTATGCAGGCTTTATATTGTAGTCTGGAGTAGAGTTTCACAATTCCTTTCTTGTATGACTCTAGTGATGATCAGACGAGGGAAATTTGGGGGAGATTTGAAGGGCAGAAGTGATTTATAAACTTGACTGTTGATCTGATGACTTGTCTCCATAGTTTGAAACAGCAGCGAGTTTGCAAATTCTTCACATTCTATCCAATTCTCCTTAAAATGCTCTGATTCCGCTGGTTCTGAGGGGTTCATCTGTCCTAGATCCCCTGTGTTTCCAGTTCGCATCTGTACTGCTTTGCATCCTCTGGTCTAACCAGGTTTGCAAGGTAGAATTTGGGGTCATGGTCCTTGGGCAAAGGAAGCGTTTAAGAACTAGAGGAAGGTTGTGGGTTTCATTATTGCTATACTGAACCCTAAGTGATTCATCTCCTCCCCACTACCC
>NW_022111369.1:92501748-92507595 GCF_000313985.2 Echinops telfairi
GGTCTAACTCAGGTTTCAGTCTGTGTTTATGGGCTGTCATTTCTGTTCCGTGTTCCATTCTCCTCTGTACATTTATCTTCCTTTCCTTGTTACTTGTCATGTGGATTTAAAGATTCAGCATTAATCAAATGTGAAGAAACCTTAGGAGATAGTTTAACTCACTCATCAAGTGTTGGTGGTCAAATGATAGATTGAATTTTAAAAGTATTGCTAAAATCATAAATTTTATCATTAGACAAAAATATTAAAATGAAAACCTATTTTTGTATAACTTTCATTCTAAGGAGACTAAGAAAAGCATATCGCTGATAGAAACATACCCGAAAAAAGCAACGGATTAGAGATGTTTGAACACATTTTTCTAAACAAACATAGGCATGCACACACACCTTTGTAATACCTTTTCACTTACCCTATGTATCTGTGTGTGTGTGTGTGTATACCCTTTAAACGACCATGCCTCTCTGAATCATGGCTGATGTACATGCATCTGAAACCCAAGCCAAAACAAAAAAACTTTGTTCTTTTGCTTGACAAAACTGCAGTTTGCTCAGTTCAGTGATATTACAATAGAGTGAACAGTAATAATGCTCTTTTACCCTCTACACCAGTGGTTCTCAACCTTCCTAATGCCGCGACCCTTTAATACAGTTCCTCAGGTTGTGGTGACCCCCAACCATAAAACTATTTTTGTTGCTACTTCATCATTGTAATTTTGCTACTGTTATGTACTGTCATGTAAATATCTGATCTGCAGGATGTATTTTCATTGTCACAAATTGAACATAATTAAAGCATAGTGATTCATCACAAAAGCAATATGTAATTATGTATGGTGAAATATTTATTTCCAATTCCAAATAAATGAAATTTTTTCTTGAAGCATGGTATAGCATGGGGAACAGACTTCATGCCGGGCACTCATATGTGGGTGTATCTGCATGTGGGCAGACGGCCTGGAGACAGAGGAGCAGTGTCTCAGTTCCTGAGACCATCGGAAATATGTTTTCCAAAGGTCTGCTGCAACCCACATGCTGAGAACCGCTGCTCTAGTCTCAGATTTCCTGTTAGAGTAACTGGATGATTTATAAATGTTAAAATATTTTACTATTATTGCCTGTGATATTTTAAAGGTGGTAATTTTATGCTCATTTTAATTTTTTTTTTTTTTAGGTATGTAGCAACTGAGGCAAGGAAATAAATAATTTATCCAAGGTCACATACCCAGTTATTGCATGTGTTTAATTTCAACATAGTTCTCTTCAATATCAAAGCCATTTGTATTTTTCTTGATTAATTTCTAAGTGATGTGATTCTCATAAGAATCCATTTATTTTAGGAAGCTTTCCTATAAAAATTTACCTTAATTTTAATATAATTCTGGGAAAATAGTAGCCATCTTTCAGAAAAATCTATGCTGCAATGTAGTGACATAATCTCACTGTAAGATATAACTATATCTATGTAAGATATAACTATAACTATGCCCGGCATGAAGTCTGTTACCCATGCTACACCATGCTTCAAGACAAAATTTCATTTATTTGGAATTGGAAATAAATATTTCACCATACATAATTACATATTGCTTTTGTGATTAATCACTATGCTTTAATTATGTTCAATAAGATAGCATAAAGTAATTATTGGACTGAAAACATGGATTATGGCCATCTTTTCTGATTGGACAGATCACTTTTCTGTCTGCAATGCTCTTTGCCGAGGGAAGAGATGATTTATCTGAGTTCTTCATGGTGTGGAGGGAACTGCCCCATTGCATATTTCTGATATTGAGGCGAAATACCCCCCATTCTTCTTCATTCAAAAGACCCTTCTTTATACAATTTGATTCACAGTTTTATTTATTCAGTGTTACATGAACTTTTAGCTTCATATTAAAATATCATTTACAGTTAATTTCATTAAACCAGAGGGCTCAGTTAAATCAGCATCAAATCATACAAATATATGATAGCATTGAAAAATCCATCCCTCAAGATCCAATGCAGTGGTGCCGCCATGCCTTTCACATGAACTTTAATGCATAGGATACAAAAATTTAGCAAAGAGTAGGCATAGCTATCGCTTATTAAGTGTTGCATAATTTTGAAGTCTGTCATTCTTCTAGTGAAAATTTATTCACAACTGGAATCTTAGTAGGTATTAGAGAGACAATAAGCATTAACTTTTCTATTTGCTATGGAAACACTCATAGATTAGAGGGTGAGACTGGCAGTAAATCAAATATGAATACAAAGATTAGCAGTCTGATCAAAATGTTCTTAAACCACAGAGGGCAGGTTGCTTAACTGGATTTATGTGGGGAAAATGTCATTTGTACTGAGTCTGAAAGGGGAAACCAATTATAAGGACCTACATATAACCTCCTCCCTGAGGGACAGACAACAGAAAAATGGGTGAAGGGAGGTAGACGTGGGACAGTGTAAGACGTGACAAAATAATAATAATTTATAAATTATCAAGGGTTCATGAGGAAGGGGGAAGCGGAGAGGGAGGGGCAAAAAATGAGGAGCTGATACCAAGAGCTTAAGTGGAGAGCAAATGTTTTGAGAAGGATGAGGGCAACGAATGTACAAATGTGCTTGACACAATGGACGGATGGATGGATTGTGATAAGATTTGTATGAGCCCAGAATAAAATGATTTTTTTAAAAAAAAGCTTCCCAGGCCTGGACTTAGGATCACAGTCTCAATTTCCAGAAAATAATTCACAAAGCAAATGCTGTAGACACTACTTTGGTGAATAGCAACTCGGGTCCTAGGCGCTTGTGATTGGCCATCTAAGTAATCAATTAGCCATTTGAGCACACAGCTTGAAGGGGAAAACCATTTCTAACCTTCCCGGTCCCCACTGCCCTGAGGGCAAAGTCCAGGGGTTTTCTACATTTTATCCTTTTTGCCCTATTCGGACACCCAGCCATTCCTCCCAGAGCACTCTACATATATTCTGGGCAATTGTTCATTGTAATACCACACAGAGTTCACAGATAATACGATTAAAGGGGGGTTACTAGGTGAGCTAACAAGTTATTACAAACTCGGGTTAGAAAACAATAAAGATAAAATCATGAGCTCAGAGCAACAGCAGTCCTAAGTCAGGAGGCAATTCTCTCTCTGCTCCTTAACTTCTCAGACCGTTGGTCCCTTGCCCTCTGCCTCCATGGGCTGTTCTCCTTGAGAGTATCAGCAATGCTTCAATGCCTCTTCACCTTCAGCAAGCACGGTGCTTCACCTTCAGATGACAGGTTGTTAATAAGCCTTCCTCCAATTCTGACTCCACAGTATTCTTCATATAATACAACTGCCTATAGTATTTACTCAGCATACGGACTGAACAATAGTGGTGAGCGAATACAACCGAGAGCAGGGTGAGGAAAGATTGTCTTCGGTGAGACACTGAGACAGTAACAATCAAGAAGGCTCAATAATCAAGGGCATTCTATCTCCTTGTTGTATTTGGACAATATAAGGGAATAAAAATATATGTTATGAGATATAAAGATATGAAGAAGTCTGAGAAAGGGTTGGATACAGAACAAGTCTTACTTGCTTTGGTAGCAGAGCAGTAGTTGCTGAGCAAGGGTTCAGGCTGACAAGCTTGTTGGAATAAGGCTTGCATTCGTGATCAACTGCATGACCATTCTAATCCATGTTAGGTGACACAAATAGCCCATTCCTCTGAGTAACGCATGATCTAATTGTTAAGTCAAAAGGAAAGTTTTAAAAGAACAATAACAATAAAATGGATTGTAGCACCACACAATCAAAGAGATGCTTAGTGAATTATGACAATGCTTCTGCTGAAAATGATTAATGCAATAATCCTGGAATATTGACTATTTACATCATCTCAGCATAAATAACAGTATTTGATTTCCTCTGGTCATGACTATATGATCCCGTGGAAATGTTTATGACAACTTATTGTATTTCTTTTCAGTTGCTACAGGAAAGATGAAGGGTATTCATTATCTGAGTTATGCTTTAAGGTAGAAAATTAGCAAATATGATAGAAATGATTTAAGTGATTAAATCCAGATTTTGTAATTAAGTGATTAAATCCAGATTTTGTGGTGATCAAAGGCATATATACCCTAATTATTTTTTTAAAAGTCTTTCTACAGAACCTGGTTTGCTGAAATTTAGTGAATGATGAGAAATTATAGATTTTTTTAAAGTATTGTTTAGCACCATATATAAATAGTCTTACAGCTAATAATATTTAGATGAGACATTTTTAAGTAATCTAAATACATAGGAAGTCTTGTTGGTACTTTCAGGTTGAACTACTAAACTCAAGGTCAGCGGTTCAAACCCACTAGCTGCTCTACAGGAACCACTGAGCCTGTAGCTTGGGAAGCATGGGAAGCCTTATATTAGGTGCCTGTAAGTCAGAATTGACACAATGGCAGAATATATGCCCCATTTTATATTTGGGTATATATAAATTATACGAAGAAGAATGTGTCTGCTCCTGTAAACATAGAGCCGTGGAAACCCAATAGGCAGGTCCCCTCTGCCGTACAGCACAACTAATAACCAGAGGATGTTATAAAAGGTCCAGTGGTCGTTCAGTGGTAGGACTTTTGAGTTTCATGAAAGAATCTTGGGTTCAGTTTTCAGCCAGTGTACTTGGTATGCCTTACCACCCTTGTGACATTGGATCAAGACCATGCAATCTTCTTTTCCTTCCTGTTGTATGCAGGGTCACTGGACAACTAACTAGCAAACTAGTGTCTTAAATACCTTGATCAAACATAATATTTTTATTAGATGTTAAAAAAATTAGTGATGTTTTTTAAAAATGTGAGTGATATTGGTTTGAGGGGAATCTAATTCCTTTGCAATGATTCTCCCAGAGATTAAATGTTTACAACCACTTAAAAAATCTATAAATATTCTTGGTTGCTCTGGAAAATCCAAGAGACCTGAAAACAAGCTCTCTTTTCCCTTCCCTGTCTTACTTACGCAAGCAGTAGTCAGGTGCTATAAATCGCTCCAACATAAACTCACCTGCATCCTTTCTCTCTCTATTAGTGTACTAAAGCCTGCCATAGATTGCAGGAACTCTAGACATGTAAGCATGGAATTCATCTCAGGTAAGGTGTCTCTGTGAAGTGAGCAGCACTAAAGGCACAATTATAAAAGAAAAAAAGGCCAGGGTGATTGGGAGACAAAGAGAGGATTGGGAGAGGGAGAGGGAGCAGGGGTGGGGAGACAGAATTACTGAAACTCCCTCATTAGGGCTATGCTCTTAATCTCTTTTGACTCCCAGGAGCTCCACAACAATTTTCAAATGCATTCTCTCTCTGCTAATGTTTTCCAGGTTTGATTCAATAATATATGAATAAAAGAGTAACGCTGTTAAATCTTCCACTTAGCAATAGTGTAGCTTATAGATCTCTATGAAATAAGTACAACAGCATATTTTATTCTGTTTTATTTCATTTCCTTCACAGATCACACAAAGCCACTATATATCTATATTGTTCATAAATGTGAACAACGTATCTTGTACTTTTCCTAGCACTGATTAAACCACATTTTACAAATTGATGAAGAAAATAGGTAAAGAGATTTTGGTTTCATCTCTTGAAGGATTTGGGTCACTCAATATGAGCTTTCTAAATTTATCTTTAAGAAACACTGTCCTTAAGAAACACTATCAATAAATGCTTCTTTATCTACAATGAAAATTGGAAAAAAAATACAGTATTAAAGAGTGAGTCAGCACTATACTTATTAAATGGTCATATGGCACTAGTTATGTCCTTAGTGCTGCAAGTACAATCAAAGTAATATGATCCAAAAAACAAACTTAAAAAA
>NW_022111369.1:92507695-92509640 GCF_000313985.2 Echinops telfairi
TTTTCATGCCCAAATGGTTATATAAAGATGATATGAAAGAGACACACAAAAAAGTTCGTGAAGAATAGAGAGCAGACTGTGCCTAAGCATTCTCTGAGTTAGGGACATAGTTAGAAGTGTCTACTTCCTTTCCTACTTTGGTATTACAAATATAGAATCTTTAAAAAGAAGAAATGGATAAAACAGGGAGGTGTGTAACAGACAATACTGTATGACATTAAGCTTTCCCATGATAGAGGATAAGAACTTTGGATTTTAGAAAACTAAAGTTTAAATTTGAATAAATTGAATTTTAATCAGCAAACAGGATACTAGAGTTGTATGATATGTTTCAAGTATGAAGAATCACTATACTCCACTCCAAATGTGATATCCAACAGAGAATAGTTCAGTGCAGACTAAAACTTCACCACAACTACATTTCAATAAAGATTCTTCAGGAAAACTAATCATAACATTAATCTTCATAACATTATTTTATTAACTAACTATCAACATTGAATTTGATTATTTTAAATTCCACATGGTGTATGTCTATAAAATATTTTCAATTTTTATCTTAATTAATAAAAAATTAAGTGCCTTAATTACTTTAAGTATAAATTTGCTAACCACATCAGAAACAATACAAAAAATAACTAAATCATAAACTTGGGAAATGATACACCTTTAATAATCCTGCTAACCTTCACCCATACAGACCAACTTACATAGCTTCAGAATTGTTTGCTAGTTAGTTACTGTTACAGACCTGTATATGAATTTTTTTTTACCATCTGTATTTCAGGCAAATTAGTTACTAAGTTCAATGCTCAGTTAGGCTTGTTGGTAAGATTTCCATTCGGCATTGTCCTTTAGGAATATTTTAGATTGCGTTAGTAAGGCAATAGCTGTCTACCTTAACATTTTGCCTAAATATAAGCAGAACTATTGGTAGTCAAGCCTAAAGTTTTCTTTGTCAGTCTAATGTTCAACCCATAAGTAAGCCTTAAAAAAAAAAGAACGAAACAAAAAAGACTGTTGGAGAAATGTAAATCATTGTCATCTGGATCACATCCTCAAGCAATTCATTTGTCTTTTCAATTTTCTGGTCTGCATGAATCTGAACAGACCATTTCCATTTGATGGTGCGCTGCTGGGCATGCACAACTTTATGAATGAACAGGTCAGGAAATCCCTTGCTTCTGATAGAGAGCTCAGGTTACAGGTTAACGATGTGGCTCATGGTTGAACATTCAGTTTCTATTAAGGCCTGATTAAGGGCATTTCTCAAACAAATAATAAATGTCTGAAAATATAGTAAAACTTTGCTCTGAAATCCTCAGAGTCTGTAGTGTGATTCAACTACAAGAAAAGCCTTCATAAAGAGTCATTATATGCACTGACACACCGAGCACCATCAGCCTTGCTACCTTATATAACCTGGGGAGCCTGGCTCTGTTGCAGAATAAAGAAACTGTGATAAGGCTTATGGAATAAAATAAGATACAGGGGTGAAATGTTGATAAAATCTTAAGGTAGGACGAGATGTGTTGTAGTTCATGTCTGCTGAGATAAAATCGGTTTTATTAATAACTTTTATTAGTAAGTATTATCAAATCTATGGCTGTACACCAGGTGCCAAGGAATGTGTAGACTTGCTCTAGCAATGAAACCACATTTGAAACAACAGGTGCAGCTAGCTGTTAATACTCATTAAATGTGCAAAACAAAATGATATTTTCTAAGACCTATCTTCTCCTAAGTCTAAAAAGGGATTGGTAAGAATAATCACTCTACAGTTTGCAAGTCTAGTATTCATAACACTAATCTTTTCAGTTCTCTAAGGAATGCCATTATTGCTTTGTTAGGTACCAGCTCCTGCCCAGGAAGGGGTAGTACACCTTGGTGGGTGGTACACCTGGATTGGCCCATCTAAGCCAGGTAAATTTGATTCAGCCAATGG
>NW_022111369.1:92510533-92512385 GCF_000313985.2 Echinops telfairi
TTATTGTAGCAGGGAGAGAGAGAGGAGGGGAGCTCCGGGCAAAGCCCCAGCCACTAGCAAGTAGCCCAGGGGAATCTCGGGCTTTGCCCAGGGTCTGGGGTTTTTAAGGGAAAGCGGGCAGAGGAAGGTCGGTGCTGCAGCAGCAAGGCTTATGGCCCAGGATGTAGTTGATCAGCTCTGGCAGGCAGGCCGACCGGTTCTCAGGGAGCCAGGCTTCTGGACCATGGTTTCTCAGTCTCCTCATTCCAGGGGGCAGCTGCTGACCTCCAGCGATGTGCAGGGGAGCAGGGCCCCAGCCTGCTTCAGCTTAGCCCAGTCAATAAGCATGGTCAAAAATCAGTATTTAGGAACTAGTCTGACTCAATTAATGTTCTTTAATTTACCTGTCTACTTGACCCCTCTGGGGTCTAATATGTTTCTAATATGATGACTACACAGGAACTCACAGAGAAAATTCATGATTAAAGGGTTTATTGAGGATGTTAACAAATTGTAATGACAGTGAGAAAAACCCAGGAGAGTTGTTTACCAGTATATACTACAAAGTTCAAGGTCTGTAATAAATGTCCAAAGGGCACACCATTCTGTTGTAAACCTCAATCCAAAGGCATTCAGTTTAAATTTCATGAGGCAGCACACCCAACTCCCTGAATTAAGTGCCCAGAGTCTCAGTCCAAGGCATTCAGCTCTACTTTCTTCAGACAAAAAGCCCAGTTTCCCGAATTAAGTGCCCAGAGGCACCTTACTTAGGTAAGCCTAAGCCTGAGGGCACTCAGCCCCAGTTTTGTGGGTCTGCATTTCTAACTTCTCCAATTAACTATCCAGAGGCACTGACTATGCAAACCAGCCTCACACACAAACGCCCTTCTTGGAATGGGAGGGCCATCTCTCTGTTACTATGTTCTGGCTCCTGGTTCTGTTGCTCATCTTCTGATGCTATAGCTGGTATCCAGATCCAGGAGGTTCACTACACAGGGATCTCAGGCCTGCTCCTGGCTCGTGCTGGTAAGGAGATCCCTCCTCTGGCTTCACGGAGGGCTCCTTGTATAGACAGCAGGATGTCATTCCGAAGAGCCCTGATCTCAATTACTCACAGGGAATCCTATCCGTTTTTTCCCACAACTTCTTCCCACACCCATGCAGGGAAACATCATTTGGTGGGAGTTAGAGGCTTTAGCTAACTCCCAAAGACATTGTTAAGAATCACGTTAAAAAATCCACTGTCCCTGCAGGGCCAAAAGGATACAAAAAGAAGAAGAAGAAGTAAGAGTAAACTTTCTAACTGTAAGAGGTGAGATTAAAGGATGAGGACATCATGTTTTCAGAATATGTTGAATTCTACCAAAAGCACAAACAGATCTGTCGTGATCGTGATCGGTGTATGGCCGGAGTGCTCCTTAAAGGTAATGATGGATGGACTCGCCTTACATACTGTGGACATGTTTTCAGGGGAGACCAGGCCCTGGAGAAGGGCATCCGAACAAGAAGAAGGACATCAGTGAAATGGATTGACGTAATGTCTGCAACAATGGGCTCCAGCACAGGAGCAATTGTGAGGATGGGGAAAGACCAGCAGTGTTTCCTTCTGCTGTGTCTAGTGCTGCTCTGGGTGAGAACTTTTTCAGTGGCACTTCCCCGCATGTGCATGGGGAAAATGGAAAACGAATAAGGAAGAGAGAAGAAAGCATGGTATGCCTCGATTATAGTGCTGTTGAAGAACATTAAATATATCATAGACTGGTAGAAGAACAAATCTGTGTTTGAAGAATTAAGGCCGGAATGCTTATTAGAAATAAGTACTGAGAGACACACAAGTTGGACAATGTTATCAAAAGGTATCAGCCCTTGGAAA
>NW_022111369.1:92513494-92515270 GCF_000313985.2 Echinops telfairi
TTATACATTTGATGAGGCACTGGGTGTAAAGATTTTGGTTTATTATGGTAAGTTATAAATAAGTAATTAAAAATCACTAAAATTAAAAATACAAGAAAAATGCATGTATGGTCATCAGAGTTCACAAGAAAAGTATCTAGTCCTGTTTCAAAGGTGGGACAAGATTTTGAGAAGATGACATGTAATTAATAAAAGGTCATTCAGCAAAAACAGAAAAGAAAATGGTCAATAATAAATAAAAGGAAACAAATAAAAGTCCATTGAGATTGGAGGATGAACACAATAAAAATAACGTGCCCTTTATATAAAGTGTGCTCCAAGAGAGTGTGGAGGGTAGATTGAAGTCTTGAGGTAAAAGGGGATTCAAAAACAGATTGAGAAAGGTTATACTTTTTATATATTAAATATTTGAGAAAAAGGACACTCTGGGAGGATTATGAGAGCAATCCTACAAGTAAATTTTGATTATATATATTCAAATGAAACCCTAATGGTGCTGTCATTTAGCACTCACATGAACTGAAATATCAGTTGTTTGAACCACCCACCATCCGAAGGGATAAAGAACATGTCGTTTACTTATGATGTTATTATGGTCTTGGAAACCCTATGGGGCAGTTCTATGTGTTCTACAGTATCTATATGAGTTGGAATCAACTCAATGGCATCAGCTTATATATAACCACACAGAAAATTACCATGCTAAACCCAAGATTTGAAATCATCTTATAATACATAAAAAACACTAATTTCAAAGAACCAGAGGTTCTTTGAACTTGGGCCACCAGGAGCCATTGACAATCCTCCACCTAACCTATTAACCTTGGATCATTGGACCAAGCATTTTAAAGCCTGAGTTGCTGACCTGGGATTCACCTGACTCTACAACCACCACTATGCGATCTTCCTGGTCATTCTTCTTGTTTCTGGTTGTTCTTCCTGCTCCCTGGTTTGTCAATCCCCCGGTCACTCACCCCAGCTGTGTGATGCAGGAGAAGACTCCACCTTAAAGTTTAGCCCACAGACTTGAGCTGGACTAGATTTACCTGCATCTACAGTTATATCAGCCATTTTCTTGATATATATCTCTATCTATCTCTCTATCATCTATCTATATCAATGTATATACACACATCACTCTGTTTTCTTTAAAAAAAACTGTGTAACACAAACAAAATTGTATTTCCTTACCATTCTGGTGGCTAAACTCCAAATTATGTGCCTTTTTGATTGGACTGTGTTTACCTTTTTAAATGTGTTTCAGGGCATTCTTTGCTCCTTCTGATTTTTTGGCATGTACATGATCCTAACATGACCTCTATTGTCCTCTGTATGGTTATATCTCTATTATTAATTTTCTCTTTTAAAAAATCAAAAGTGAATAGACTTAAAAACCATCATTCTCACATATGATTTCACCTAAAAACCAACTATAATCAAGGAAATTCTGGCTCAACTCTGCCTATGTAGATTTCTGAAGCTGTAAATCTTTATGGGAGAAAATAGCCTCAACTCTCTTCCACAAAGCAGCTTGTGAGTTTGAACAGTTGACCTTGACGTTAACATTCCAATGCTTACTCTACAGCACTACCAAGGTTTCTTAATATTAAACACACACACACACAAAACTGTTTACAAAGAGGATTACATTGTCAGTTGTGAAATTTAGGATCATATTACATACTCATATTGTGAGAGGTGGAGGCAGGGTGGGAGGAGGAGAAGCTTGTTGTGAATTGACTACGATGGTGCTCAGTGTGAGAAGGATGAATCTGT
>NW_022111369.1:92516408-92518740 GCF_000313985.2 Echinops telfairi
AAACAAGAAACCATACATAATATCCCACTATTAAGATAGAAAGAATAAATAAATAGACAGAAGCAGAAAGAATAGAGTACACAATAGAGTTTGAGAGACGATATCAAAACATTCACAAAATAGAACAAACTTCTTTGAAATTGGTAATAAACTATAAAAAAACAAAATTCTTCGAGGAAAAAAATCCTCAACAACACAAACAAGATGAAAATCACATAAGCAAGAAAAACAATAAGATAAAAGCAAAGATAAATATAAAGTAAAAATCAAAGAATGGAAAAATATATCCAGCTAACAGCAGTCAAAAGATAGCTGTAGTGGCAATATTAATTGAAAACAAAATAGGCATTAATGTAAATAACATAATGAGAGACAAAAAGGTCACTATATAATTAGGAAAACTTTAATTGAACAAGAAATCATAATCATAGTTAATGTATATGCACCAATACATTAATCAAATTTATTCAGAAATGGCTAGACAAATAGACCATATTATGACTAAACTAGGAGACTTCAGCATATCACTTTAGACTAGATACTTCGACTAGAATGAAAATCAACAAAGATTCAGAAAAATGAAACAATCACCTTGATCTCATATATGTAGAGAGATGATAGATAGATAGATAAAACATTTCACCCAACAAAAAAAAAGCATTCCATTTTCTATCTAGTTCTCATGCACTTAAATATAATAGCTCATATTTTAGGTTATATAGCAAGCACCAATAAATTTAAAAACATTGAGATACCATTTTTCACATCACAATGTCATAAAATTAAAAATCAATCATAGAATGATCAACTCTGAAAACCCAAATACATGGAAATTGAACAACACTTTACTTTAGAACCATTTAGATTTTGAAGAAATAAAGCACACAATCAAAACATTCCTTGAAACAAATAGAACAAAAATACAAAACATCAAAATACGTGGGATATGGCAAAAGCAATACTCAGAAGGCTGTTTATATCAGAAATGCACACATTAAGAGACAGAAAGAATAAAAATAAACACCATAACTCAGTCTCACAGGGGTGCAATGAGTTGGCATTAAAAAATGACAGTGAAATTTGGGACATCAAAATATTCCAACATATACACTATGACAAAAGCCATACATGAAAAAACAAAATAGCAAATATTACACTTAATGGAGAAAAGCTGAAAACATTCCCACAGAACAAGGGAACCAACCCAACCGGAATTCACTTTATCACCATGTCCTTTCAACATTGTGCTGAACGCCCTAGCCAATGCAATAAGAAAAGAGCAAAAAATCAAGGGTGCATGGTTGAGTAAAGTGAAACTTTCGCTATTTGCAGACAACATGATCTTATATATTGATAATCCTAAGGGGTTTGCTTAGGAGTGCTGGAAACAATAGAGGAGTTTAGTAGAGTAGCAGGATACAAGATCAGCAAGCAGAAATCAATTGGATTCCTATATACCAGACATGGGAACACGGGAAAATATCAAGGAATCAGTACCATTCACTAGCCATACAAAAGTGGAAGTATATAGGAATAAACCTACCCAGAAATACAGAAGACGTGTACAAAGAAACTATAGAACATTGCTACAAGAGAGCAAAAGGGATCGACAAATGGAAGAATATTTCCTGTCCATTAAAACAGTCTACAAAACAATCTACCTAAAACAATCTACAAACCCAAGGCAATCCTCATCCAAATCCAAGCACACTTCTTCAGAGAAATGGAACAACTGATTAGTAATTTCATATGGAAAGGAAAGAAGCCCAGGATAGGCAAAAATTCTTCAGAACAAAGCAGGTAATCTTGCATTACCTGACCTGAAAACGTGCTAGCAGCCACATTTGTCACAATACAAACATCTGCATGCAGACAGTTGATTTTGACAAAGACCCAGAAATATTAAATGGGAAGCAGTTTCCCTATTCAATAAATGGTGTTGGGAAATCTGAATATCCACCTGCACAAAAATGAAACAGTCCCATATCTAACTCCATGAACAAAACAAACGCAAGGTGGATGAAAGACCTCGTTGTGAAACCCAAAGCTATCAAGATCATCAGTGAGAAACTTAGGACAAATCTAGGAGCCCCAGTGCTGGGAATGCATGGGCTAGCAGAATTAACGAAGGAAACTGCATGCAGCATAAAATAGATTAATAGGGGCTATTAAAAATGAAACAGTGGGTACAGCAAAAAACTTATTAAAAGAGTAAAAAGAGAGCCTACACATTGGGAAAAGATATTTAGTAACAGCATAACAGACAAAGGACTAATTACTAAGATCCAAAGAACTTGACAAATTTATAACAACAACAAAAAGAGAACGAATA
>NW_022111369.1:92519372-92545637 GCF_000313985.2 Echinops telfairi
ACAGCTTACCAAGGACAGCGCTATGGGAAAAACTCAAGTGTCCAAGTGATTTTCTCATTTCAAAAATGGTGAACTGTCAATTGATGACAAACCTAAATTTTGAAAACATATATGAGTTTGGAAGAAATTATATAATTAGTGTTGACAAGTTTGAATTATGAAATGATATGACATATGAATAGGCTTCTAAACTACAGCAATTTAATTAAACACAAAATAAATTTAAAAAATAAAGGATTCCAGAATGGGTTTGGGGCTCACCCTTAATCCTAGCTCCAATGTAAGAAAAATCAGTTCTTAAATCATGGCCCCACTCCATACACACCTTCATGAATTGATCACTGAGGATCAGGGTGCTACAGCAAAGTGTGGTGAAGAAGGCAGATGGTATACAACTATCAATGGAATAGTGTCTGGGTCTGAAAGGTGTGTGTTCAAACAAGCAGTCATCTAAGCAAGGAGTCAACTTAATCCACATGGAAGAAGCAGACCAGCTTGCGTAATCCAGAGATGACAATTATAAAACTTGGACCATAGGCAATACAACAATGGGAGGGGGACGATCTAGAGGTGTATATTCAATAGGAAGTGGAGGGATTAGGGATACACATGTGACAAGATAGGCAGATCCTAGATTCAAGATGGAGTGTAACCTTGATTGTCCTTCAGCTGGAAACTTGATTTATTCTAAGATTTCTAGGGAAAGCAATCCACTTCCCTTAAAAGCAGAGAGTGAGACCCACCTATAGTTGGATAAACAATAGTGTCTGATTACTCTGGGTGACTGAATGCCTTCAGGGAGAATATATCCAAGCCTCTGACCTCCCACCATGAGCTGGCAAGCAGTCTTTTAGGTTTGGCATATATCTGGGGGAGACGAAGCTGGGAAAAAGCCTACTTATATCCTAAAATCACCCCTTTTGTAGAAATTAAATTCAAAAGAGTTTCAGGGGCATCATGGTTGTTTACTATACATTGATAGTTGTGAAGACAAATTAAAAGACAATCTTAATGTAGCCAAGCCAAAAATTCAGGCTTATGGAAAACATTTTGAATCCAGGCTTGGGGGGAAAAGCATATACCCCACCCCGCCCCATGCCCAACTATTAGTGGGGAAATACATGAGAGGAGTTGGATGCCACAGCGGGAAGAGATAGAGCAAATAGGAATGTTTGCTTCCGTGGTTAAAGCTGCCAGCCACACAGCAATCAGCTATGCGCTTGTAAAAGATAACTTTAAGTCAGCACCGTCTAAGAGGGTAAAGTGGGGAACAATATCATAAGAATGTGATTGGTACATGCTTGTAAAAGATAACTTTAAGTCAGCGCCGTCTAAGAGGGTAAAGTGAGGAACAATATCATAAGAATGTGATTGGTACATGCTTGTAAAAGATAACTTTAAGTCAGCACCATCTAAGAGGGTAAAGTGGGGAACAATGTCATAAGAATGTGATTGCGACTGACCTCCAACCCACAAGGGTAAAGGTCTCCCTCCATCCCAGACCCCAGCCTGTCAGGTTTCTTAGCATGAGAATGAAGGACTCACCCATATACACTCTCTTCCTGTTCCCTGCTCCCTGCAATGTTTGCTTTATGCATAAAATTCAAAAGAGCCATGGAGGCCATATGATATTCCTTCACACACCTTAGCTTTCTATAGAAGCAACACATAATGGCCAGGACAAAACTTATGATTATGAGCAGCACCGTTAGGCTGGAACCCAGGCTATGAGAAATACTTTGAACCCAAGCACGCAGGTCCTATTCTTCCATGCCATCCACCAACTGTTTAATCATATCAGAGCTTGCGAAAACCTTGAATCTATCTATTAATGTATAGAAAAATCTTTTTTCAGCTGACCAGCGTCTAATGAAATGTTTCCCTTAAACCCTTGCCAATGTTTTCTAATCAAATCCCAATCATGCAATGTCTTATTATATGGGTAGGGGTTATACAAAAATCAAATATATTCCAATCATATTTTAACATTAATTGAAGTTGAAAGTCCATTATTTGATCTCCCACCCACTGGACCATTTGCTGCAGCTCTGCTACCCACCACCACCCACCCGAGTTCATCATCCATCTTTGCCTGAGTGGCCCAGAGCTGATGTGAGTTCACTTGCCACTTCTGCACGAAATGTTCTGTTTTGATGGACTCTTGTAGCACTCCCCCAGCGATGGCAGCAGTGGTGGCAATTGCTATAAGTCTGACTATAGCTGTGACCATTCCCACAAATCGGAGAGGTCTATTCAGCATCTCTGACATCACTTGCATCATAAAAGCCATTCTCCCAGAAGCGACCTGAATTTATTCTGGGTACAGTATCTCTTATTGGTTCCAAGACGGAAATTTCTTCCCTGGCTTTTTGATTATTGCTGTTGTTGTTTTTCCTTCTTATGCATTATTAGTATTTTTGTTTTCTTTTATATTTTACCCTTACCACTTCGGCGTTAACTTTTGTGATAACAGCCCCATGGAGTTTCCTAGGTTGTTATCTTTTTAAAATGTATTTATTTATTAAAAACTTTTATTGGGGGCTCTTACATGTCTCTTTTTTTAAAAAAACTCAGATTTATTGAGGTATACTTTATATCCAGTAAAACCAATCCCTTTGATGCACCATTCTGTGACTCCTGATAAAGGTTTTACAATCACTATCAAATCAAGATATGGAAATTTTTCATCTTCCTCACCCCCCTCATTTTCTTTTCTTTTTAAGAATCAGTATTTTTATTTATTTTCTTTTTCCTTTTTAATTGTTTTATTAGGGGCTCATACAACTCTTATCACAATCCATACACACATCAATTGTGTAAAGCACATTTGTACATTCATTGCCCTCATCATTCTCAAAACATTTCTCCACTTAAGCCCCTGGCATCAGCTGCTCATTTTCCCCTCCCTCCTTGCTCCTCCCTCCCTCATGAAGCCTTGAAATTTATAAATTATTAGTTTGTCATGTCTTGCCCTGTCCGGCATCTCCCTTCACCCACTTTTCTGTTGTCCGTCCCCCAGAGAGGAGGTCACATGTAGATCCATGTAATCAGTTCCCCCTTTCCAACCCACCCTCCTCTGGTCTAGCTAGACTTGCAAGGTAGAATTGGGATCATGATGGGGGTAGGGGGATAGGAAGCATTTAGGAACTAGAGGAAAGTTGTATTCTTCATCATTGCTACATCGCACCCTGACTGGCTCATCTCCTCCCTGAGATCCTTCTCTAAGGGGATGTCCAGTGACCTTCAAATGGGCTTTGGGTCTCCACTCTGCACTGCCCGCCCTCATTCACTATGGTAAGATTTTTTGTTCTGATGATGCCTGATACCTGATCCCTTCAACACCTCGTGATCACACTGGCTGGTGTGCTTCCTCCCTGTGGGCTTTGTTGCTTCTGAGCTAGATGGCCGCTTGTTTACCTTCAAGCCTTTAAGACCCCAGACGCTATATCTTTTGATAGCTGGGCACCATCAACTTTCTTCGCCACATTTGCTTATGCACCCATTTGTCTTCAGCGATCATATCATGGAGGTAAGCACAAAATGATGTGATCTATACATTCATCCATTTTGTCAAGCACATTTGCACGTATGCTGTCATCATTATTTTCAAAGTATTCTCTTCCCGCTTGAGCCCCTGATATCAGCTCCCCATTTCTTCTCCTTCCTTTCCCCACCTGCCCTCCTTCACAAACCCTTGATAAATTATAGATTATTCTTTCCATACCTTACATAATCCTCTGTCACCCCTAACCCACTTTTCCATTGTCCATCCCCCTGCTCTGTATTTATTCCCTGTTCTGTTTGCACAACTGCCTCTTGATCCTTACACAGATTTCATATGAACACATTGAAGTCTTATAGAATTTCCATTCTTCATAAGGTTATCGGTAGTTTATTATAGTCCCTATAGTTGAATGCCTTTGCATAGTCTATAAAACACAAGTAAACATGCTTGTATTATTCTCTGCTTTTGGGCAAGATCCATCAAATATCAGCCACGATATCACTTGTTCCATGTCACCTGAATCCAGCCTAAACCCCTGGCAGTTCCCTGTCAAGTCAATGCAAAGGTGCAACTGTTATTGGAAGTTATTTAGCAAAATTTTATTTACATGAGATATCAATGATATTTTTCTACAATTTGTGCACTCTGTCAGGTCACCTTTCCTTAGAATGAGCATAAATATTGTGTTAGACTGGGTTCTCTAGAGAAACAAAACCAGATTGCTAATAATTATATAGATAGATAGATGATAGATAGATAGATAGATAACACAATAAATAAATGGTTAAATTATAAAGCAATACAAATGGTTGAGTACAATTCAAATGTGTTAGAGAGTTGTGAGACACTGGCAGTCCTTCAAGTATTGAGGGCTGCCCGGTAGTCCTCTGTAGAGAGATTCAGGTTATCCCAGCACAGGCAGCAAACAGCAAGGCAGGTCCCCAACAGTCAACCAGGTCACCAACAGTCAGTCAGGTCACCAACAGTCAGTCCCCGCTCAAGAGATGTAAATTCCAATTGTGTGGCGAAGCAGGTATTGAAGGAACCTCAAATTACAGCAGCACAGTCCACAAGTTAGGCATCCCATAGGTAGTGTAGCTTGCAAATTGAGGCACAGAACAAGCAAGGCAGCCGCACACTGGTCCGATGATCAAAGAGCGAAAGACAAGAAAGGTGAGGCTCACTGAGCCATTTATCTCTCCGCCCTCAATTAATCCCACATGTGTTTATCGGCCAGACTGGCACAATAAACTAACTACCTCAAATATGGATCTCTTCCAGTCAGTTGGTCAGGTAACCGTCTGCCAAATTTCCTGGCATAGAAGCATGAGTGCTTCAGGGGCTTCCTCAGCTTGTTGAAACAATTCAATTGGTTGAAACATTTCCATCAATTCCTGCAGCCTTTAACTAATGCATTCAGTCCAGCATGAACTTTTTCCTTCAGCACCATTTGTTCTTGCTCAGACACTATTTCCTGAAATTATTTAATGTCAACTGTTGTTGTTGTTGGTTTTTCTTGTAGTACTCTGTGTATTCTTTCCATCTTCTTTTGATGCTTTCTGTATCACCCAATATTTTCCCCATAGAATATTTCAATATTTCAGCTCTTGGCTTGATTTTTTCTTTAGTTCTAAGACTTTCGAATATGCTGAGTATATACTTCCTTTTATGTTTTCTAATTTGATGTCTTTGCACATATCATTTAAATATTTGACTTTGTCTTCTCTCATCATTCTTGGAGATTTTCTATTCAGCTCTTTTACCTCAATATTTCTTACATTTGCCTTAGCTACAATATGATTCGGAGCTATTTGTTAGTCTCTTCTGACCTTAACTTTGATCTTTTCTTTCTTCCCTGTCTTTTTAATCAGAGTTTGTTTTCTTAATATCTGAAGTCCTTGATGTCATACCACAAGTCATTTGATCTTCTGTCAATGTTCTTTATCTCTTCGGGTAGAAGCACATGACCCAGTGATCTCTTTACTAGATATATACACTAAAGAATAAGATACACATCTCAAGCTTATGCGTGTACTCCCATGATCATCACTGACCTATTTGTAATAACAAGAAGATGGAAACAAACTCCATGCCAATCAGGAGAATAATGAATAAATTTTGGAATACACACACCATTGTTATCTGCCAGGTCATCACATTGTAGTGGCTTGTGTGTTGCTGTGATTCTGGAAATTATAATATTGGTATTTTAAACACCAGTAGGGTATTCCAAAGTGAACAGTCTTCAGCTTGGCTTTTAGACAAGAGAAGACTAATCTACTGAAACAATAATGAATAACAATGGAACTGTCAGATACTGAAAACTCCATAAATATGAAGATATTGTCTGAGTCCCTCAGATCATAAGGCACAAACAATATCATTAACACCACATAGAAGTAATATGTGAGGATCACCGACCATGATTGCAGCAATGAGTTGACAGGTAGCTGTCAGACAAGCCGGACTCAGAAGAACACGTGGAACCACAGATGTCATCGATGATACTTGATGAATCCTTACTGAAAGAAGATGTTATCAAAAGAATGTTTGCTTGTATTTTATTGACTATAGAAGCAAATACATACTGGAATGATAAAAATAGAATGCCAATAAGGAAAAATGGAATGATAAAAATAGAATGCCAATAGGGAAAAAAGTGTTAAATGTGTTATGGGATTTATTCCATTATGGGAAAAGTAGTTCAATACTTTTTGTTATTGCTGTTACATGCTACCAAGAGAGTTTGAACTCACAGGTACCTTCTGTACAGCAGAATGAAACCCTGTCTGAACCTGGCCATTCTCATGACAATTATGTTTGCATCCATTTTTGCAGTTACTCTGCCATCTTGTTGAGAGTCTTACTATATATGGTGACCCTCTACTAGAAATGTCAGGAATATATGACCATAAATTTAAAAAGCATTGTTCAAAATCATAGAAAGCTTTTAAAGAAAAAGGTCAAAATATGAAGCTGTTTTACCACTTCTGCTACATCTAAGTAAATTTAAATATGAAGGAAACGTTCACACCACTGTGCCCTTACCTGAAGAATTCTGTTTTTTCTCTCTAATTTACATTAAGTCAAAACAGTAATTTTAGGATCCTCAAAGCTCAAATTTATATTGTCTTTCAGTTTAGGGAACAAAAAGAAGTCTTCGGAGGAAAGCTCAAGACTACAGGGTACACAGATGGGGTAAGTTTTCTTAGTTGATTTCTGGTAGGATGGTTATTTCCACCTGGAAGAAAGAGCAATTACAGGTAGTAGTGGGGGCGGAGGTGAGGACAGACCTTATCTGAATCTCCTGGCCTTCTTCCCACTGGTGCAGTTTCTCTTTCTTTAACATTCCTATCTAAGGAGTCCTGGTGATTGCCCTATATATGTTGAGGCAATCTAAAATTTACCCCTTTAGAACACCAAACCACCAGTCTGCATCAAATAAGGTGACTTCTCTGGCTTGAATTTAAATGACACCAAGTCTCCTTAGAAAGGATTATTTTGATTTGAACTATTGTTTGAAGGCTCTCTAGTGAGTTCTAGACAAGGGTATTGCTGAGCGAATTTGTTTGCAGTAATACACTTATTACAAACACATACTAACACATCTTGAATGAAACCATTCATGCTTGAAATGTAACTGTAGTAGCAAGACATTTTTACTTACACTCTTATTTAATTGCTCACAGGAATAGAGGAAATGAGAAGAATTATACTTTATTATCTCAATAGATTTCATAAACACATGGCAGAATATTGGTAATTCTTCAGATTTAAAACACACAATTATATTGAAATTGATGAGCACTATCTTACATGATCATATTTGTTGTTGTTGTTGTTGTTGTTGTTGTTGTTAGGTGCCATTGAATAGGTACCAAAGCACAGTGAACCTGTGCACAAAAGACCAAAACCCTACCCAGTCCTGTACCTTCCTCACAATTGTTCCTGTGCCCGAGCCCATCGTTGCAGCCATCATGCTAATCCATCTCCCTGACGACCTTCCTCTCGTTCACTGCCCTTCTGCTTTCCCAAATGTGATGTCCTTCTCCACGGACTGGCCATCCCTGTTGTACAAAATAAGTGAGATGACGTCTCATCATCCTTGCCTCCAAGGAGCACGCTAGTCATGGTTATTCCATGGCAATTCTGTCTGTCCTTTTAGCAGTACATGGTATTTTAGATATTTTTTGCCAGCAAAACCATTGACATTCAGCTTCTGTCTTCCTTATTCCATGTCCAACTTTTCACCTGTAAATATGGCAATTGAAAATACCATGGCTTGGGTCAGATGACCTCAGTTCTCAAAGTAGCTTCTCTGGTTTCCAATACTCTAAAGAGGTCTGGCCAGCATAGTTACCCAATGCAAGGTGTCCTCGGATTTCTTGATTGCCGCTTTCATCAGCATTGACTATGGAGTCAAGCTACTTCGTTTCATACCCCTAAAATATGAAGACAACGCAAATCAATTTTTTAAAATGGTTTTATGGAAAATGAAACAAACAAAAGAAGCTCTTCATTCTTGAAAACACTCTTGCCCTGTCTCTATTTTAACTAGCTTTAAAGACTTGTCCCTTATTCATTCCAGTTAGGATTCCAATGATGCCAACTCCAGGTGGCATCTCGGCTTTCCTCCCTGTCTCTCAGCTATCCTGGGTCTGGCTGCCCTCATCTGCTTTTGACTGGAAGCTGTTATCTTTAGATTTGGGGTCCGCGTAGAGCCAGGATCACTTTATCTAACTGCCATGAGCACTGTTAAACTCCCCCTGCTCGCTCTTCCACTAGGCTTTCACTTCCAAGCCATAGCTTTTCCTATGGCAAGGTTTTGATGTGTTTTATCAACCTTTTAAAAGGAAACATATAAGCAAATACTATTGCATGTGTTTATGTGAATCTACGAAAAATTGTGAGAGCAAAATGCAAATATTAATGTTTTAGAAATCCTCTTTTTTTCTGATCTAACTGTTAAAAAATATACTACAGAGAGGAAAGCTAGAGCTATCTGTTCCTTGTGAATTCCTGATGGCTTCCAGTGATGGAATGTATCTAAATTATAAGTTTCTAGTTCATTTACTTATTCTACTATGGAACGAGGCAGCTTTCAACAACTAATACATTTAAAAGGAGCATTTTCCCTTGATTTTCAAATGAACACTATTTATCAGTCACGAGCCTTCGGAGCAAGACCCATTAGTAACCTTTTCTGAAATCTTATCGACAGCCACTTATGGTTTCTACAAGAAAATTCCTAGATCTCTTAGAAAAGAAAGCCTTGAGAACAAATTATGAGAATGGATTTCAAGCCATGAAATTTTCCCTGTCATCTCAAAGATGAAGACCAAAGGAAACAAAGTCTCGGCTGCCAGGTTGGGGTCAACGCATCGCACACAGCCGTTCGTGCGTCTGGCTGGTTCTTTGGTTGCCAGTTGAAGGACTCCCTCAGACAGAGAGGAAGCAATATAGATTTGGGTAGCTATGTGTTGAAAGGGGAAAAATGTTTCTGTATATAACTAAATAAAAACCTAAATACTGTAAATAAAATTAAATTTTTAAAAAGAGAGATGACCACCTTGAAAGTCCTCCAGATTTCTAATCCATCAGATCTAAAGATTATTCTGAGTGGCTATAAAAAGGAGGAAAAGTAATATTGAACCAGACGTGTAGTCATTAGCACATATAAGTACATTTCAAACAATCAAACAAACAAAAAGAATGATTCAATTTATCAGACTAATTTGCTTAATTTTTAAGTATTTGTAACCATAACATACAATTACACTTACACTTGAAATAGTTCAACTTTAACATTTTGCCATCATCTTGATGCCCGCACTATGTAAGCAAATACATTTCCTGTCATTAAAAAGCTATAACTACACTGAACAATGAAACTGAAACCCTGCTCTCAAGTCAATCATAGTAACACTACAAGGCGGAGTAAGACTGCCCCTTAGGGCTTCCACAACTAACGGTTTCCGTCTTTACGGAAACAGACTGCCATAGCTTTCTCCCATGGATTAGCTGGTGGGTTTCCACCACACCACCGTGGTTTCCTTTTACTACAATGTATGCTGGATCACAAAAGGAAAAAAGCCAATCTATCATACATTTCAGTATGTACTTGAAGATTATAACTCAAAGTTAGGTTTCCTCTGTGATTTTTATCACTGGTCTCAGTTTGTTTTCAATATTTAATGCTAATATTTAATATCTATGTTCAAACCAGTATCTGTATTTAGGCTGAAATCAAAATTGAGTGTTCCTTGGTAGTGTTCCATCCATCCTGGGAAAAAGGTCTTCTCCCTTCAGGAAGATCTAATTATGTTGAGCAAAGCATCGATCTGAATTATATTAATGTTTTTTATCTCATAGTCAGATGCACCTAAATGAATTACCTTTGAAATTTTAATTCAGTCATTAAGAGGATACAAAAATGTAGGAAAGATTTAATTATTTCAGGCATTATGCAGATATTGATGAACATAAACAAAAGACCATCATGCAAGACAATATGTTTTCTCCAGTTAGAACACTGGGGTTAAAGTATTCAATTTGATATGAATGGATTGTCATGGTAAAATATTGAGTATATCTTTGGAAGCAATAGAAATACACATATCATATATTTTTGTTTAAACTTAATTCATAGAAAATATGTAGATAACCGGCTGGTGTGTTTCTTCCATGTGGGCTTGTTGCTTCACTATTGGATGGCTGCTTGTTTAACTTCAAGCCTTTAAGACCTCAGAGGTGTCATCGAGACTGGGCAACTGGCATCGGAAGACTCACAACAAACATAAACAAACAAACATGCATTAGTGAGAATGGAAGGGGGGTGGAGCAGAGACTCAAAGCACATCTATGGACAATGGAACATCCCCCCACAGAGGGGTTGAATGGAGGGGGTGAGTCAATCAGGGTAAGGTAGAGCACTAATGGGTCATGCAATATACCTCTGATCCCTTGAAGCCTCCTCCTCCCCACCTATCATGACCCCAGTGCCGCTCCCCAATCTAGACTAGACTGGAGCATGCACATAGGTATAGGCAAGAGATAAAACTCACAACACATGGAACCCAGAAACAGGAATGGGATAGAGATAAAAAAATGGTAAGGGGAGGGGATGGAAATACGGGGAGGAAGGGGGGGACCGTTGCCATGAATGGCACATAACCATACACACCCATGCAGGGGGAACAGAAACCAGAAGGGAAGGGAGACAGTGGTCCATGTGAGATTTGAAAATAATTAACAATCTACAATCCGTCAAGGGGCCACAAGGGTTGGGGGGTGCAGGGGGTACGAAGAGCTGATCCCAAGGGCTCAATGAAAAGTAAATGTCTAGAAAAGAATGATGGAATATATGTACGAATATGTTGGATACAACTGATGTATGGAGTGTAACAAGAGTTGTAAGAGCCCCCAATAAAATGATTATTTAAAAAAGAATATATGTAGATAACCTAAAATAATGTCTAACCATAAATGATTTCTGTAATGGTAAGATAATATTTTTTAAGACTACCTTTCAAATGTCTACATTATGATTTTCATGCTGGTGCTACAAAATTACATATGTAGGTTGAGAAAAATGACAATATAAATACAGCATACATTTATTCATTGCTCACAAAAACTAGGGCCAAAAGAAATTGTGTTCCTCCAGCAAAGATGGGGGTTTGGACTTTCGTATGGAAGTAGCACTGTATTAAAGCATCTATTTCACAACCCACCTCCCTGGATACCTGACAAGCATCGAGAACTGTTCTCAGGCTACTGCAGAGTGTAGACACAAGTAGACAACTGTATTACTGTTTTATACCCTGGTTAAGCGGCATGTATTTCCTAGCTATGTTTCAACCAGAATCCCTGAAGAAAGTCAATTAAGAAAATATTAGTACATGAATTCTCCATTTCTCTTAATCAATTCCTGCCCTGGACAAGGTTACCAGTAGGCACCAATATAGTGATGAAATATTTAGTAAGAACAGGCTATCCTTTCTCGTATACAAATGAAAGGAATCTGGCAAACCTGAGTTATTCTAGGAGTTAATTGGATAGATGAGATCTTGCTGCAGCAGTCATTTTGCAACAAATCTTCCCTGTAAAATTTTTTACTATGATTTTCAACACTTGAAAAATTCATTCAAATAAACTTTTGCAAAGTGCCCACAGTGATTCAAGATCTCAGATGTATCACCCGAAGAACAGTGTCATTCCTGTTCTTGCCCTTATTCTATGAAAATAAAGGAACTCACTTTATAATAATGCATTAATCTCTAGTCACTATGGAATGATTCTGTAGTCAACCTGAATTGCCCTCATTCTGAATTTTTTTTGCAATGACTTTATGCTATCATATCTTAAGAATAAGAACAATGTTGTCAAGTTCATTATCTCAGTAGGGAATGTTTGTGATGATGGACCTGTCAAGCCTCATCAGGTTGTTCATGGTTTTCCATTTTATTAACATGACCCAGTTCAGCTTCTCTGATGATAACTCATTTTGATTTTAACTCACTTAAAACGGAGTCTATTTGATTTTTTAAACCTTGTTGATTTAAACTCATTTTAACATTTTCTGATATAGTTTGTATTTTAGAAGAGAGAGAGAAAAGAAAAAGGGGGGAAAACACCTTGCAATTCAGCTGACTTAACAAGAAAAAGTGATAAAATGAAAATTTGACCAATGTTTTTAAAGTAGCAATAGTTGACTTAAAAAAAGTTTTCTTCAAACTGTGAACTTTTTGTGCCATGTACAGCTAATCTTTAAAATCTGTTAACTATTACTTTTCAAGGCACAATTCAGACCTAATCCACATTTTTAATTTATTCATTGGACTATGCTTTGAAAAAATATTATCATATTTGGTGCAAAAAGAGTAGAGTACAGAAAGTCAAAGGTGCAAAATTGCCAGTTGTCGTGAGACCTGATTTACTCCACTCCATTTTTATGACATTGCAGCCCAATAACTCGCCCAGTTCTACCATGATCCTTTCTAATTCTGCTTGTTCTAAGATTTATTCCAATGTTCTCTGACACATACATAATGCTAGTGGCAATCTCTGAGCAGCACTTAGAGTGTAACTCACAAGTCTAATACTTCTTGCAGGGAACCCACAAATAAACAAATAGTGGCCCCAAAGCACATTTTAAAAACTTTTTATATGAACTTCAGAATGCCTAGTACCAGATGAATATAACTAATATCAGTGGCTAAATTCTCATCCCCAAATAGGCCTAAAACAATGTGCATTCAAACTATAAAGAAATATCCATTAGCAGTTTTGAAATATTAACTGAAAGACAATAAATAAAAATTGATTAAAATTGCTTTCCTGCACCTTTAATGTGTATTCTTGGGATACATTTAACATTAATGTAGTTAGATTGTGTGAAAGATATACAGTTTTGAGAGGTTTCTGAAGGGTTTCCATATACTTAGAATCTAAGATGTTAAAGTTGAAAAGAATCTCAAATTTTGTGAATTCTTTTCACTTTTGTTTAGTGGTTTGCTAGTTTGTAATTTCAATGTCCTGTTTATGTCCTTAAGACTAGACACTGATGCTTCCAGTCATGATTCTCAGTGATTTGAGATGTGGAAAACAATTCAGTTATTAATATAGCACTAGTCATTTATCCTACCCCAACCCAGTGGCATTTGGACAAAGGGGAAAAGCTACTGCAACTATAAACTACTACAGAAAACTGTTAAATGATCCATAATTTCAGGTACTTAGACTTTTTAGGATGATGTGAAGCAAACATTTATACTGTTCACATATCACTTTCTACCCATTCATTGTTTTTCTTCATTTGTGTTACCATTTCTGCTCAAGGTCCTGACAAGCATTTCATAGTCCCACCAGATGACATGATTTAAATATAACCTACTAGGATAGTTGTGAGTGTGTGCATATGTACACACACATATACTTATAAAGGGGAGAAAATAGACAGGGTTAATGTTATGTGTCCACTTAGCTCGGGCATGGTTCCAGTTACTTAATCCAACATGATTCTAGATGTGAGATACTTTTCCGGTATCCGACTGTTAAACAAAGATTGTATATTGTAATCTACCTAGAAGCCCCTCAGGGATACATTTGCCTGGAGATCTGGTTCTCAAGAAACCAGCCATCAGAACCGCAATAGAGGACAGCTCTGCTCTAAGAGACCAGGGGAGGGAAAGTGTATTGCTGCTAAGGCTGTAATTTATAGATGTACAAACTTATTGCAAAGAAAATACGTTTAAGCACATGTGGTGCATGAAATTACTTAATATGACACTTTTGACCATATACTTTGTGATTCTCATCATAAACTGTAAGAGACCATGAAATTTGAGTGGATTTCCTCTTTACATAATATTTTTATTGACATATCTTACTCATTCCCATATGTCCCTTCCCTTCCCATCCAGTTCTGTTGTTCTATCCCATCGAGTGGGGTTTTAAAATCATCAATGCTATCAATCCCTCTCTCCCCACCTTCCCCTCCATCCCTCACTTCCCGTACTCTCAGGGATCCATTACTTGTCACTGTCTCTGAGGGGTCAGCTATCTTAACAACCATGTGCTGAGCAATCTTAAGTATACAGATGATCGTATGCAACTCTAACAGGAATAATGAGGTAAATCACATGAAGAACATAGTAGTAAGGGGAGTGAATAAGACCAATAACAGTGGACTGAGAATTTTACTTTCCATTAGAATAATGCACTTTGAAAGGTAGCGAGAGCTTTCCCTTACCCCATCTGTTCTACAACCCTTATATTGTGCCTTCAAATTTCCTTATGTGCCCAGACTCAAAGCATATTTCAAAGAAACAAGTTTGATTCCCCCCCAGAATACCAAAACTACCATTTTTACATGATGGGAATCAAAGGGCAGAATTCTTCAGAGAAGATGTTAGAGAAAGAGACCCACCACCTTTAAGGGTATCGACCTCTATGGAAGTTGTGTCAAGAAACAAAGTATTGTGTCCCTTAAAGAGAGATCCATATGAGTTTTCATCAATAATTCAGTTCCCCTCTATTTTCAGAAATATATCCCATATAATAGTCAAACTATGTTGCATAACATTAGTCATAATAAATGGGGTCTGCATGGTAGGTTTATTTGTAGCTATAAAGTGATGAGAAATGGGCAAAACATACTACAGAATCAATCCATTGGGCAAGACAGGCAGTCCAAAACTAATAGGCTGGAAATAATGGCAGAAAAAGGTTCAATGCAGAATGCTAATTAACTTCTTCAATGAATAAATATTGTAATCATGGAAATAGCAAACAACTGCCTGCCTAGGCGAAGTGAATAGGAGGTAATATTCATCATCTATTAACAAGGAAGCACGGCACATCCTCTCTTTGCCCCTGACTTCAGTTAGGATTCTCTAGAGAAACAAAGATTTCTATTTAATGGCCTAATACGGTAGCGCAATACTATACTTTATCAGAATAAGCGATATTTGTACACACAGGTTCTCAGTTATCTGTACGTGTTTTAGAAAAGCACAGTAGCATACCCATCTTTCAATCCCTTACTCGTGCATATCATTTTACGTTGTTATTAGATGCTGTTTGAATCAGCTCTTATGCATAATGATCTTCACTATAATGAAACTAAAAGTTGCCTGTTGCTGCATCATCCTTGCAATCATGTCTATGTTTTGGCTCACTGTTAGAGACATTTGATTGAGGGTCTTACTTCTTTTTCACCCATTCTCTATTTTACCAAGTAGAATAATGCCTCTCTTCAGGAATGGGGCTCTTCTGCAGGCATGTTAAAGTAAATGAATGGTCTATTATCATCCTTGATTCTGAAGAATCTTCTGTCTCCATTTCTTCCAATATATATAATATACGTATATATATGTATATATATACATATATATACGTATATATATACATATATATTATTCTGAAAGTTCATTTATTGATCCATATTCTTCATAACATCACAATCCTAATGCTTCATTTATTCCTCTGATCTTCCTTTAGCATTGTTTAGCTTTTGCATGTATTTGAGGCCATTTTTAAGAAACATGGCTTGGGTCAGGTTCACCTTAATCAGTAAAGTGATGGTTTGCTTTTTAGTCTTTTACAACAGATTTGACCAATTTAAAAATCATTTTATTTATTGATATCTATTTTCATCAACATTGATTGATGAACTAAGAAAAATTAAATCCTTGACAATTTCTTTGTTCCTTTTTGCCATTTACCATAATACTCTTTATTGGTTTTGTGTTAGTCCAGGTTAATTAGAGAAACAAATTCAGAGAAACTCAGATATGTCTAGGAAAGAGCTTTATATCAAAGAGTAATTTCATATTGAGAAAATATCCCTGACCAGTCCAGATCAAGCCCATGAGACTGATATTAGCCTATATGTCCGATACTAGTTCATGAATTCTTCTACAGACTCACACAGCACATTCAGTGATACCTGTGGTAGTTATATAATCTGGGGTCAATTTGGGATTTGAGAGGATTAAGGGTGAGGGGGTGGAATGTAGTCTGTCAATTGAATCATAGCCAATGAGGTCTCTGTGTGGGCATGGCCTTCTCCTGAGATTTCGGAGAAATCTGGTATTTCCTCCTTGGTGACGGGAGACAACTTTCTCTCTCTGCTCACTCCCTGGGAGACATTTCAGTTCACAAGACACGTGGCACTATGCTAGTACTCTGAGCTGGAGAAGCCACATGGACCTACCCTGATGCACCCAGATCTTTCAAGCTGAAGAGGCCACGTAGAGATGCCTACCAGCACTGATGCTTACAATGCCACTGGATCCAGAAGACTTCCAACTCACTGCCCTGGTACTGCATTCGGCATCATTGCATGTGTTTCATGAGTCTGAATAGGACTTTATAGCTTGGTATCAGACAGATAGACTAATATTGAACCTGATCTGGTCTGGACTGGATGTTTTCCAAATATTCAATTGCTCTTGTATATAAACCTCTTTCTTATTCACATATTAATCTCTATGAATTTGTTGCTCTAGTCTACCCAGACTACCCCAATACCGAAATCAGAAAGATCACAGGTCAGTGGGTGAAAAATCTTATGGAGGTATTTCAACACAGGCATGGGTCTCCATGTGGCTCCTACAGCTCCCGGGCTCTGGCTCCATTCATGTAGCTCCCTCTGGCTTGTCCACAGGAAAGTCTCACAGGGAAAGTCTTGTGTGCCCTGCCTCCAGTGAGCAATTTAACTCCATAGCTCCTCCAAATTAGGTCAAGTTGTGACCTGATTGACAGGGAAACTCCACCCTTCACTTTTAATACTCTCAAGTTGACACCAGATTATGTAACTACCACAGGTTCAGTGATAAAAAGTTAGTTTTCTTTATTTTACAATGTCATATATCTGAAGGGTTGTAACCTTTCCCTTCATCAGGAAGTGAATAAATGGTTTTTACTTTTTGTGTGCTTCTTGTGTCAAGTGGACCTTCTAGGTTGTTAATGCTGTTGTTAGGGGCTGCTGCATCTGTCCAGACCCATAGGAATACTATCTGGTCATACACAATCCTCACAAGCATTCCTATGCTTGAGTCCAATGTTGAAAGAAATGTATCATTCCACCTTCTTGAGGAACTTCCTCCCTTTTGTTTCCCCTCTACTTAACCAAGCATGATGTCCTTCCTGACAATGTGTCCAAAATATGTGCACTAGTCCAGGTTAACTAAAGAAACCAGTCCAGTGACACTCATATATGTTTAAGGAAGACCGTTCCATGCAGAAGTAACTGAGTTTCAGGAAAACATCCCAGCCCAGTCCAGGTTAAGTCCATAAACCCGATACTAGTCTATAAATCCAATTTCAGATTCACAGAATCACATACAATGAAGCAGAATGCAGGAAGATCACAGGCCGGTGGGAGCAGTCATGAGGATCCAGTGACAGTGGATGTGTTGTCAGGGCTCTGGCTGCTTCTAAGGAACATAGCAGTTGTACTGCCTCTCAGCTTATATGTATATTTTTCTGAGTATCCATGGTTTACTTGTATTCAACACTCTTCACAGAAATCACATTATGAATGCATTATTTTTGTCTTTATTTTCCATTATGTTTTCCACATGCCTCAAAAGGAAATTGAAAAAAAAAAGAATTTCCTATAAAAAACTTTTAAAAAAAGCAATAACACTATAGCTATGCCTAACTCATACTTAAAGATAGTTCTAGTTCAACCAGTTTAGTTCATTTTTGTTTTGTGTCTAGAACTCATCTGATCTGGACTCCACCTAGTAGGATATCCTCTTTTCAGATCCCTGCTCTCCAAGCATGGATCTGCTACCACGTGGGATAGTGTCTCTAAATCTAAAAATCAGCATTCTCCATGAGAGATATAAGACAGGGAACAGGGAGTTGTGACTTCCACACCCATTATGACCATTTTATAATATTTTCACTGATTATTTTCAAAAAGAAAAATAAATAAAAACCATAGTTGGCCTGTTTTAAAACATGGGCCCCGTTCAAGATCTGCTCTAACTCATGTATAAATATAGAACTATGTCCATATTTCCTAGAGGGTCAAAGACCTTCCGAGATCACAACTAGAAAACACATGAACTTGTAACTGACTCTCGTAATCACACTCCTTGACACGCAGTCTGGAAGGTTCTGCATGAGCATGTCCAATGGTGAAAGATTTAATACTTTTAGAGATTTTTCACATAGGCTTTCATTTCATTAGATATATATTCCATATATAAAGGTATGTTTTGCCTACTTCTTATTCTTCCCTTGAATAAGCAAAGAATAAATCCATTTTCTCTTGCAAATTAAAAAAAATTGCATATTTAACTTATGTCCCACTTTTTTCCCAAGCTATAGTATATAATTGCTGTTATTTTCATTATGGAATGTCTTATCGACTCCTCATAGATATTTTTGGGTCCTATTTCCCGTTTTAAAATAATTATGTGTTGGTATCATCTTGAGCTGAACACAATGCAATGCATGCCCGGAGTCCTGCCAGCCCTGTGAGTGAGGTATTGGGCTGATAACCACAACCGCGGCCTGTCTGGTGAGTAGTACTCTGTTTCCCAAAAAATAAGACAGTGTCTTATATTAATTTTTGCTCCCAAAGATATGCTAGGTCTTATTTTCAGGGGATGTCTTGTTTTTCCATGAAGAAGAACACAGTCCACACTTATTGTTTTATTAAAACAGACCTCGCACTTCCTGTCTGCTCTGGCTGTGCCGCAGCCAACAGTGAGCTGCACAGCGGAGCCCGCAGCTACGGTCCAAAGTCCAGAGTCACAGTATCTTTGGGGGGGCTTATTTTCGGGGAGGTCTTATTTTGGGGAGGATGCCTTATATTTCAGCGAGAGGCAAAACTGTAAGTAGGTCTTATTTTCGGGGGATGTCTTACTTTCGGGGAAACAGGTAGTGACCTGTAGGGTTTCCATCCTCAGTTTGAAAGCCACAACAGCTCTCCAAGAGAAAGATGGGCTTTTTCACTCCCATAAAGAGTAACCTTCTCGGAAAACCCACAGGGTAGTTCAATTCAGTCTTCAAGGGTCGCTTTGTCTCGCCATTGTCCATGGCAGTGAATTTGTTTGCTTGGTTTTTGGTTTGGTACCAATAAGGGCAGTAAATATGCTTTATAGGATCTTTTTGACACAAACAAATTAGAAGACAATGGGTTTCATTTGCTATGTTAAAGATTCTAAATGTTAGACTCAGTTTTTGCTTTAAGTTTTTGTATGGGCAGTTCTACCCTGTCCTATGGAATCACTAAGAATCATCAGTAGTCAGAGCTTATGTTCATCTATAAGCTATATGAGTTTTCATCAGAAAGCCTAGATTGCTTCAATTTTATTGCCTATTTCAAATGAAATATAACACTCTATATTTATTCACACTGAAGTTCAATTGTTGTAAGTTCTCTGTTTTTAATCTTAGAAAAGAATAAATTCAAATTTATATTACTTAATTTATCAAATTTGTAAATTTATATGTTCCTGATGTTAACATTTCATAACTATCTTCATAGCATTTATATTGATTTTATGATAATTATGGATTGATGGATTTAGTTTAATAATTATAGCATTCATTATGTATTACTAATATAAGTGGCATATTTTAACATGAAGCTAATATTGATGAACAGAATGTAGAATGAGCATGTAAATTGCAAGTGAGTGCGACAGAATTAAATTTAAATCATGTTTCTGCAACTCTCGTGGATAAGGAATCTAAGGAAATTTACTACACTATCTTAATTTCTGTCATATAGTTTTTCACATTTTAAGCATTCATATTTATAGAGTTTTTTTAACTGCTGCAGAATAATATAATTTTTTAAGTTATTAGAGACATATTTTCTCACAATCTTATCCCATAAGAAATCATTTCCTTTCATTTTTCTGTGCTGTACCCATTTGTCAAAATTCCCATATATTTATTTAATAGAAATCATAGCATATTCTGTTTTGTAGTCTCATTCATTTTACTTGGTATTACAAAAAAGACATGTTTCTAGGTGGCAACAGTGTTTTTGTAAGTGCATTTTATTGATTGCATGACACACCTGAGAGGTTATATTTGTTACTTAGTCCTCTAACTTCTTTGCTATATTTTGGCTGTTTTCAATCAAGAAACAAAAAAAAAAAATGTAGTATAAAATTACTAAATCTTGGGGCAGAGACTAAAAAGTTCCATCAACCGAAACATTTTATTTATCTTTTCATTCTCTTACAGTAAGAAGTACGATAGACCATTTTCATCTCTGTGCAGTTGCATACAATCTAATAAACACCAGACTTGCGAACAATATTATTAAAAATATGATCATTAAATGGCTTTGGAAAAATGTTAACAAAGAATTTTTTTCCAATTTACCCTCCACATGTCTTAAAATATATTTGTATTCTTGGATCTATGCATTGCTTGGATGTTTTAAGTGCATATTTCTTGAGCTATTTTTTTGTTGTTGTTGCTTAAATTTTTTTTATATTTTATTTTTATTGATTGATTGATTTAAATGATCATTTTATTAGGGGCTCATACAACTCATCACAACCTGTACATATGTCATTTGTGTCCAGCACTTTAGTACATATATTGACATCATCATTCTTATGATACCCACTTTCCACTTGAGCCCCTGGTTTCAGCTCATTTTTCCCCCTCCCTCCCTGCTCCCCACTCCCCTCCGAACAAAAAGGTATGGGTGGCCAGGGGAACAGGGCACTAACCCACACAGGGGGAGGGTGTTGATTGTGTCTCCACAGGGAAAGAGGGACCAGACTTCAACCCTGGAGCTCCAAGACAGGAATGCAACACACTGACATAAAGTAAGGAACTGATGGAGAGGTCTGAGGGGCAAGTCGCATTACCAACTGGGTGCATGGCTCCACCCTCCCCCAGGGGGAATTCACTTCAGAGGACAGCACTGAAGCTGCTACTTGGGAAGAGGGGAAGGGGGACTGGTCTGGTCTGAGCGCATGTTCTTGAGCTATTTAAACTGTATTTTCATCACTAGTACCTTTGGAGAGGAATACAAAGCCTGTATATTTATATGATAATCATGCGTTTGGTAAATGCTTATGAGTAAATATCAGGATGGAGAATTACATTGTGTAAAATACAAATATTTCAGCATAAGGTGTGCCTATTCTAAGGACTCTACAATCCTTACATAATCATGTGGAGGTCAGAAATGATATTTCACTTCATAGTAGCTATAATGAAAATAACTCTGGAATAACCAAGGTGAACAACCACTAGAGCAATATTACTTCTGATGTAAAAAGATAAGTCTCTACTACATTTTGTTTAGGTGCCATGACGCCAGTTCCCACTCCCTGCAATCCTAATTTCAACAGAATGAAGCACTAGTGGTCCTGGGCCATCCTCCCACTTATTGTTGTAGTTGAGCCATTGTGACTGCAACCAAAGATCGGTCCATCACATTAAGGGTGTTCTTTTGGTTTATCCGCTGCCAAACATAATGTCATTTTCCAGGGACCAGTCTCTCCTGACAACATGCCCAAAGTCCTTAAATAAATCTTTTCGTTCTTGGTTATGAGGAGTGTTTTGACTGCACTTCCTCGAAGATATATTTATTTGTACTTCTGGTAATCCTTGGTACATTCTGATATTCTTCATCAACACCATAATTCAAATGAGTGTAGGTTTAGTTCACAACAATTAGTGCATTTGAAATATCAAACCTTCCCTCATCAAGTCTGTTCAGGTTCATGGCTAGCAACTCCATGTGTTGAAATGAGCGCCATAGCGTTTCCGAGGATGAGACTATGATGAAGCAGACTGTATGCGTTTTGCTTCTAGAATGATTTTGGCAGGTCTGAACCACCAACCTTACTGAGTACTTATCTGATAGCACCATATAGCAGAGCTTTTCATTTCAAAGATAAACTGAAGCCTAGGTATTTAAAGTAATTTGTTCAAAGTCACTAAGAAAGTTTTCCATTTAAGTGTCATCGTTTTATTTCCTGACTGATAAGAAATATTTTATTTTACTCTGTTTCTGGTTTTACGTCTTAAGAGAATAGAGGAATATGCATCATAGATTCCAAAGCCTTTACACAATCTTCAATGATGCTCTCTTCCCATCATTTAAAAAGATTTTGTTCTCATATATGTAACTAAATGGATTAATGTCATTTTGATAAAATATTTTATGGATGGCTATGTGAATTTATTATTTAGTTTTGTATTTCTTAAGTGCCACCCAAGCAAAGAATGTGATAACTTATTTCAATGGAAGACACTGAAGGATCCCACTGACCAGAATATCAGCTCAGGCACCTAATTTTACCACAAAAACTGCATTAAAGATGTGCTGAAAGACTCGCCTTATACATGAGTACATACAGTATCTTTGCATTTGGTGATTTCTCTGTATTATATCTGATTCCTGTCAGACTATCTCCGTCAAAACTTTTTTAAAGGATATTTGTAATACTTACAAACTATATATAACTTGGGCAGATAATATATAAAAACCCACTTCACAGAGTTAATTCTGACTTATTGAATCACTGTATAGGGTTTCCTAAATTATAAATCTTTATGAAAGCACATGCTGTACTTTTATATCTCCCCCACAGAGCAGATGGTGGGTTTTGAACTACTAAAATTATATTTTGCCGTTAAATAATTATCACATGTAATTTAAGAATAAAAAATACTAAACAAATGAGTAAATTATTCAAAGGAGCATTTCAAAAAATAAGTATGCACAGGGCCTATATGAAAATGTTCTTGATATCATTAGCCCTTGCAGAAATGTGTATTATAATACCTATAGTATATCAGGACACATACTTCAGTGTAGCTAAACTTTAAAAGCTGAACTACTTCTAGGATTGTCAAATATATAGAAGAATTAATGATAAGAATATAAAATGATTACGTCATTTTTAGAAAACTGTTTTCAAATATCAGTGAAAATTAGCTTATAACCAAAAGAATTCAACTTTCAGGTGATTGCAGTCAATAAAATGAATGTACACGTGTTTATCCCCCTACTATGGGTACATGAATATTCATAACACATTTATTCAATATAGCTTAAAATGTCTGAGGGCCCAAATATTCAATACCAAAATTGAGAAATCTGTTGTCATTTATCCATAATTTATAAAAGAACTGTTCTTTTACACACAGAATACAACTGAGCAAAGAATCCAACAAAAAAAATAGACATATGTTTTGGTTGTGATCTGTGTTACATAAAACCAGGCAAAACTTTCTCAGTATGTTTTACTAATAGTTATCTCTGGGGAGATGTATTGACCGAGGGTGTCAAATGGGATCATGTTAGAATTTGTTATTACTTTAGGTAGTCGTTCCATAGATAATAAGACTCACTGCCGCTGAGCATCTTCTGTCCCTGTCACTCTACAAGACAAAGTAGAACTGCTCCATGAGGCCTGAGAGGGTGCGACTTAAAAAAAAATATCCCAAAGCTATAATCTTTATTATTATTTTTTTGTCTTATTTATTTTCTTATAATTCACATAAAGTACAATTCAACTGTTAAATCATGTTAAGAAGAGGTATGCAAACGTCAGCACAATCTATGTGAGAACATTGTATCCTTTCTTGTGGTTATTTTTGTTGGATCTCCATATCTCCCACACCCACCCTGCCATGTCTCTCAAAAACAAACGAAAGCAAGACACAGCTCCCAGGCTTGGAGTTGATTCTGACTCGTATGCACCCTGCATTTCCATGACTGTGACTCTTCTGGGGAACAGAAAGTCCCATCTTTCCCTATTGATTTACCCCTGCTACTTACCTAGCTAATAATTATACGAGTACTATCTTTACACCTTTACCTATCCTGGATTTCATGTACCAAAACACAAACAAGACAAAACATGAAACAACAACAACAACAGGGGAAAAAAAGACAATAAAACAGAGTAAAAACTCAGTTGAAAATCAAGAACTGTGCCGAGTTTCGGAAACTAACTGTAACGGGCGTGAAAAGCCTGCTTTGCTCCAGTGGTTTCGAACTGCTAGCTTTGCAGATCACAGTCGAATGGGCCACCCCGCAGTCACCAGGGCCACTGCTTCAGTTTTCTCCTGGGAGCAGCTGGTGCAGTGAATTTCTGACCAGTTTGTGAGCAATCCAATTTTAAACCACTCCCCACTCAGGATGCCTTCATGAATATTTATATAGGCAAACTGTATTGACCTATTTATCCGGATTTGCAAACATTTCTGTAGATATCACACATTTATATTAAATTGTTACTACAAAAATTAGAGTAATTCATAGATTGTTAAAATATGTACATACCATGATGTTTTTCTTTTAGCACACATACAAATATATTCCACAGAAAATATGCCTACATAATATTAAAAATAAAATTCATTGGTACTGATTTAACCAAGTTTCATTTTATTTTTGTGGATATTAATTTAGTTTCCACTAAAAATATATAAATATCAGTATCATATATACAATTACTTTCTCTTTAAAGGATTATATTTAAAAGCACACAAATAAGTAAATAAATAAAGTGTTAAGATTAATTTCCTAATTAATGTATTTTTGTTAGGTTCAAGCTCCTGGCCAGGAAGGGGTGGTACACCTTGGTGGGCATTACACCTGGATTGTCCTATCTAAGCCAGTGAGTTTGATTCAGCCAATGGGGTCGACCAGTGTCTTCAACCCTGCCTCCCACTGGAGGCCCTGAAAAGCCAAAAGTTTTGCTCCCTGGTCCTCTCCCAAATGGCTGAGACACTATGCAGCATGGCTGGGCTGAGGTCCCGGAGACGCAGTACCACAACCATGCCACAGACTGTCTGGATTGTGTTCCATTCACTGTAGAACCTGAAACTGCTGCTAACTTTCATAAAACTCACTTGTTTTATCACAAACCAGCTTCAGGTGAATTATTTCTCACGCGAAGCCAAGAACAGAAGTATATCTCTCCCACAAGAAAGAGATCTAACATTTTATGAATCAAAAGCAAATTTTATCCGATATTACATTTAATGAGAAAAATGTCCATGAAAAAAATGAACACTTTTATCTTACAGTCCACCACTTGTCCATTAGTTTATCATCTTGTGGTGGCTTGTGTGCCGCTGTGATGCTGGAAGTTATGTCACTGGTATTTCAAATAACAGCAAGGTCATAAAGAACAAACAGGTTTCAGAGGAGCTCCCAGGCAAAGAACAGACAATGCAATAGGAATCGGCTCCCCAAATCTCCGATGCAACTGCTGAAAACCTTATGCATAGCTTGGAAGCATTGCTACATGCTGAAGGTCTAATGAATGGAAGCGATATGTGGTAGGAGGCAGTACCAGAGGATAGACCCTCAGGTCTAAGGGCACTAGAAATGTGAATGAGGAAGAGCTACTTCCTTTGATGTGAGTCTGGTAAAGCCTGTGGAAGTGGAGCCATTGGAATCTTCAGATGCCGATGAAGGACAACTCAAGGCAAGAAGAAACAGCTGCAAACATCTGCTCATGATCTGACCATGGAATGGGTGGAGTATTGTGGGGTCATAGCTGTTTGCCCCTTAGGCAAATGGGACAGGACCACCACCTTCCACGGTTCATGGCCAGTGGGAGCATGCTGATGTCTCAGCCATGGGAGCTGATGAAGCAATGCCTGGCTTGTCTCTCTGCTGAGATAAACGGGCACTTGGCTCCTCTTCCCTGACTACATCTCCAGAAGGCAGCAGTCTGCAACCTTCTCAGTTACTTCATGTCCCCAGCCTCACCCTTCCCTCCCAGCCATGGAAACGTTTTGAATTGTGAAGCTCCCCATTTGTATGTAAACCTGTCATGCACTACACTCTGCATCCAGGGAAAGTATTTAATCCTGCCCCTAATAAAGCTCTAGGCCCTGGAGTGTCTATACTGCAAGAACCCTCATGTCCTAACTTTTGGCTACACCTTTTGTATATAAATGTTCTCATGGCAAATTGTACCCCCTCTTGGACCCATTTGTAATGTAAGATAAGAGCTGGTCTCAACATTATCTTATAGCGTCTGAATCTAGGAAAGTGGGACGTGGTCAAAATGAAAAGAAATGAATAAAGATAGTGTATTAGTCTGGGTACTTTGGAGAAACAAATCCACAGCAGCTCATGTATAAGAGAGAGTTTTATGTAAGGGAAATGTGCATCATGAAAACATCCCAACCCAATGCGGCCCAAGCCCACAAGTCCAACATTAACCCATTAACCCAACACCAGTCCACAAAGTCCTCCACCTCACAAAACAGAGGCAATGATGCCGACT
>NW_022111369.1:92546692-92548299 GCF_000313985.2 Echinops telfairi
AGGGGAAAGAAGCATTTAAGAACTAGAGGAAAGTTGTATGTTTCATCGTTGCTACCCTGCACCCTGACTGGCTCTTCTCCTTCTCGTGACCCTTCTGTAAGGGGTGTTCAGTTGATACACACCTTCCTGACAAATGTGTGCCTAAGCAAATGTGGTGAAGAAAGCTGATGGTGCCCAGCTATCAAAAGATTTAGTGTCTGGGGTCTTAAAGGCTTGCAGGTAAACAAGCAGCCATCTACTTCAGAAGCAACAAAGCCCACATGGAAGAAGAACACCAGCCTGTGTGACCACGAAATATAGAAGGGACCAGGATCAGGCAGCAAAGAACCAAAATCATGTCAGTGTGTGCCCACCTTCCTAATATGATCACTGAAGACAAATGTGTGTATAAGCAAATGTGTGAAGAAAGCTGATGGTGCCTGGCCATCAAAAGATATAGCATCTAGGGTCTTAAAGGCTTGAAGATAAAAAAGCAGCCATCTACCTCAGAAGCAACAAAGCCCACATGGAAGAAGCACACTAGCCTGTGTGACCATGAAGTGTAGAAGGGATCAGGTATCAGGTATCTAAGAACATAAAATCATATCATTGTAAATGAGGGTGAGTGCAGAGTGGAGACCCAACTCCATCAGTAGGCAACTAGAAATCAAAAAATTACAGTATCTTCAATTGAAATTGAACAAACATGAAATCAAGTTGCGTTAATAATTATTGGTGGTGAAAATGAAAAAGTTGTAAGCAAAGAGGAAGGAAGGTAGTTGGGAAATATGGGCTTGGTGAAAAACATGAAGCTGGAGATCATATGACAGGATTTTGCAAAAACCAACAATTTGTTGATAGCAAATTACCTATTTTTAACAATGCAGAAGGCAAATATACACACAGACATCACCAAATGGAATATACAAAAACGAATTGACTACACCTGTGGGAATAGTGTGCAGCTAGCTGCCATAGACCTTGGTTAACAGAGTATGTACGTTTCAACCTTCACTAGATAATACCTCTTTCCTCATTATTTGAGTCATTTTTTTTCTTTCTTATCAATGTAAGATGTATAATTCATATCTCCACATTTGCCAATAAATACTATTTTAAAATATTTTATTTTTATCAATTCCATGCATAATTAATATGTTAATATTTTTTATGTGCCCAATAAGTAACTATTTCAATATTTTTATTATAGAAGTTCATTTGAATATATACCTTAGGTAAGTAATATTATTTTCTTTCATCAATTTTTTGCTTGTAACATATCTGGATATTTCCTATTGATTAGTAGGAAAATATTTTCATTTCATGTGTGTTGCAAATATATAATCTAAAGTGATCTCTATAGGGAAATTTTAAATAAATACAGTCCATCTTAATGCAGTTCAAGATTTTTTCATTAATTTGTAAAATATCTGCATTTTCCCCCCCTCTAACTTGTGGTAGTAAAGATATTCTCATATTATATCTTCCATAGTTTTTGGTGGTTTTTTTATTACTTAGATCATTATTGTGTACAATTCAGATTTCTTATGTTTTTCTGCTTCTGGTGTCCTAATATCTTAAGTACATATCATAGAAATTCAAGATACATAATTAAGCACTCTGTTATT
>NW_022111369.1:92549182-92550168 GCF_000313985.2 Echinops telfairi
GCTGCTTCCTTGAGCACTGATTGTACATTCAAGCAAGGCAATTTTTTTTCTCAATTTATCATGATGTTACTTTATTGCTCCAGTTTGAGGATTTTGGTCTTTTTTATATTGAGTCTTAATCCATACTGAAGGCTTAATCCTTTAATCTTCCTTAGCAAGCACTTCAAATCCTCCACACTTTCAGCTAGCAAAGGTTGCATCATCCGCATATCACAGGTTGGTAATTAGCCTACCTCCAGTCCTGATACCACCTTCTTTTCCATTTAACCTGTGACTTAATATAAACCATAGCTTCCTAAAATTACATGTTGAATCCTCAAAAGCTTTTATATGCTACAATGTAAATGATTACTCATCTCAAATTGTGAAAATATGGGGGTTATCTATGCCTATGAAATCCTCACAAAAAGCTGTAACTAGGTGGAGAAAGGAAGAAAGGGACTCACTGAATCACAAAATTGGAGTAGGAATCCTCATAGCTAAGCTGGAAACATATACCTATTCCTATGCTTCAACTTTAAATTAAAGACAAATTTATGTTATGACTTAAACCATATCACTATATTTCTTTTATTATCAGCCTTCAGAACAGTGGTTCTCAACCTGTGGATTGTGACCCCTTTGGAGGTCAAACAACCCTTTCACTGAGGTTGCCCGATTCATCACAGTAGCAAAATTACAGTTATGAAGTGGTAATGAAAATAATTTTATTGTTTGGGATATCACAACATTGGGAACTGTATCAAAGGTTTGTGGCATTAGGAAGGTTGAGAACCACTGCTTTAGAACAAAGTAAAACAAAATTTATGTTCATTGTGTTTGTTTCTTTAGTACACAAAGTGGCCGTCCAGTTGATGCCGTGTGGTTCAGTCTGATGTAAAAGTGGTTGAAGATCAGCCAAGAAAATAACCAGGCATGAGAGGTAAAAATGCTTGTAGTTCACTCAATGAATAGTATGATTTCAGTCACATTCAAATACTAAAAAA
>NW_022111369.1:92550629-92553240 GCF_000313985.2 Echinops telfairi
TCTTATTAGACAACGTGTCATAATAGCAGCTGCTGCTTAAGTCTCAAGTGGGGCAGTAGTTAAATGTCCTTGAAAAGTAAATGGCATACATTCAATTAGGCTAAAGAAATAACTAAAACAAGTATTATTTAGTGGGTTTTTAATTAGATGATTTCTATTAAATTGCTTCTCCAGAAGGGATTTCACAGCATTTTAAGACTGTGCTAGTTACAAATGAGATCATAAAAACTCTACTTTATCTTGTGAGAATTCACTCACAGGTTGTGTATTTCACTGCCATCAGCAACCATATGCCTGGCATTGCACCATTAATTCCTTGAATGGTGCTCAAAAGGTAAAACAACAACAATAACAACAAAAATATAGCTAAACCCTTAGAGGGTAGTCAGACTTTCTGACCAAGAGGCATAATGGTCTCTCATCTTCTACTTCTGGAATTCTCTAACATCGGACAGCAAGTGGTTCCAGTTCATGATTACAATCTCTTCTTGGTTTGGAAATTCCCCAGAGGGAGAATAAACCATTTGTTCTGTTTGCACTGGGAACATGGACAGTCTCTCAGGGGACCTTATTTGTATTCCAGTGAAAGTCCTTGCAGGGGCTGTCACTGTCTCGGAGCCTAGCATTCCTTTTGACCATTCCAACCACATTTCTAATTTTATTCTGTAGATACTGAGCTTCTCATGGTTACTGCTCCTTTAACTCTACTTCTCAGCAATTTTTCTGAGCACCAGATTCAGGTTTTATGTATCATTCCATTGTGTACAGGATCACTGTAGATAACCCGAATATAGAGCACCTACCAACAGTAACTTAGCATTAAGAGCCCAAAAGAGATGTTTATGATGAATTAATTTTGTTTAAGTTGCATGCGTGTGTTTGTTGTTGTCTTTTAAGCGTCTACAGTAGCAGTTCTCAACCTGTGGGTTGCAACCCCTTTGGGAGTCGAACAATCCTTTTACAGGAGTCACCTGATTCATAATAGTAGCAAAATTACAGTTATGAAGTAGCAACAAAAATAATGTTATGGTTGGGGTGTCACCACAACACAAGGAACTGTATTAAAGGGCCGCGGCATGAGGAAGTCTGAGAACCACTGGTCTACAGCCTTCAGATTAAGTACTAGATCCGAAGTTTGTCTTGCGTGCCTGGGCCCGCCCTTCTTGTGTGTGTTGTGTGTTCTGGCCCTGCCTCTTCACCATTTTCTCCCTTACTCATCTCCATTCTCAAGACCCCATTCTCTTGGCTGTCTGCTGGCCTTCTAATCCTCCAGACTCTGCACTTCGATCTCTCACTTATATGAATGTGTGACACTTGGTAGTAATCACGGTGTGCTCCCTTACCATTAATGATGGCTCTTCTATCAATTTCTCTGTAACTGCTAACAAATGATTGGGTATTGTGGGGGGAAATGCCCGACACCCCCCCCCCACAACTAATCACAGGTTCGATAGGTGCAATTGTACGGTTGAGATACATCAAGATTATAATAAAGTCATAGATGGCATGAGAGATAAAGGAGAGATTGAAGTAATGAAGTAATGGTACATACTCACCTCAGGCCCGCTTGGTGGTCCACGTAGAGATAGGGGGAGGGGAAGGAGGACAAGGGGAAAGGGAACAGGGGAGTGAGGACAGGGGAGAGGAGAGGGGAAACTGACAAGAGGCCAAGAGGGGAGCCAGAGAGAGCTCTTTATTCTAACTTAGGCCTATATACCTTTGGGAGGGCATGCAAGCCCCCTAATTACAGGTAAAGACACACGGCACAGGAAGGGGTTGCACTAGAGGTTATACAGCAATGATAGGGGATAATCTAGGGATATACACGCAATAGGAAGAGGAGGGATTGGGCACAGACATGTGACAAGAAGGACGGATCCTAGATTCAAGATGGCCTTGTAACTTTGGATGTCACTTAGCTGGTTTGACCTGTTCTCTGGATCTCCATAGAAACCATTATCAGTAGGGTGTAAACCCCACCTACAGGAACCCTTCTAATGGTCACAAGCCTTTAGGGAGAAGTAGCCCATTGTCCTTAACAGCAGGGAGTGGGCCCTACCTGTGGTGGGACCAGACAGTTGTCTGGCAATTTACCACCTTCAGGGAGGATGTCTCTAAGCATCTGATCTCCCACCACATGCTGGCAAACAGCTTCTAATGTTTGTCATATCTTTGGGGAAGACAAAGGTGGGGAAAAGCCTCTTTATAATCCCACAGGATATGACCATGCAAATAAGGTATAGAGGATTCTACCTTTGGAATTGATCGGTTTTGTCGTTTTCCCGGGTGTAAGAGAATCACCTCAACAGCTAGAATAGAAATTCCCAGGGACCACCAAGAGAGAAGAGCCACACAGGGTATGTGTGATATGATTCTGAAGTCTGAAGTGAAGAGACAACAGAGGAAGACAGTAAGACAGAGTAAGACAGAGTAGAGAAGCCATGAGACTGAGACCATGTGATGATAATGGAGAGCCAATGCGCTTCCTGGACCAAGAAGTCAAAGGTCAAGGACCATGTGATTGAGAGACTGAGGCTAAGAAAGAGAGCTGGTTGGGAAGAGACAATGCATCTTTAAAGCTTTCTGATCCTGGCTTGCAGTAACCTGTTCC
>NW_022111369.1:92554394-92556734 GCF_000313985.2 Echinops telfairi
AGGGTGATTGTACAGTTTCTGTAATATGACTGAATGATTGAACTATACAATTATATGATATGTAAATCACTTGCAAATAAAACACCTGGAAAAAAAGTTAGAAATAGAATAAAATAAAATCTGTGTTTAGATTTAATTTTCAAAAAAACTTGATAATTGTCTACTATTACTACATTTATGAATAAAGAAAACGAGCTCAATGAAGTAGATTTTTCCAAAATTAAGCACCTGGAAAGATGTAGTGTTTCTCCACTTCAACAAGAAACCGTTGCATTCTGTGGCCTCCTAACACGTTCTCCTTTATTTGACTCCTTAAAATTTATTGAGGACATCTGAGGCCCTTCATATGTTACTTTGTGATAAGGATTTTTAAAGGAGAAAAGAAGAAGATACCGATTGAAAGAACTTGGTGCCCAAGTAGTTGAGATGAAGGCTAAGTCTGGAATATTTATCACGCTCCATAAGGAATCATCTAAAGTCTTACACACAAGTCCTGGAATATTCTTTTCATGATGAAAAACATACTTATTAAACACTGCTGGCTAATTTAACCCGTGATTGCAAAGAGCCAACTCAACAGGATTCAGTTAATTCAACTGGAAGTGACACTAGCCCCTGTACTCCAAAGCTTTCAATTTTCCCCAACAGTGTTATTGTAGATAACTCATATAACATATGATTAATAGTTAAATCACCTTTAAAAGAGTTGTACAATCCTCATCACAATCAGTTTTAGAATATTTTATTCATTTTATACTCATCTTGATTACCTCCCCATTACCCCCTCCCCAACCTGCCCTACCATATGGCCAAGGAATAATTAATCCAATTACTGTCTCTAGCAATTTAACCTATCCTGGATTTCATATACAAAAAATCCTTTAGAAACTAACAAACTAATGACAATAGCAAATAAAACAGATAAATATCTCCATGGAAAAGAAAACTGAAACTATTCAAAACTAGAACAAATTTGAATGCATCATAAGGAAGATCAAACAATAGGGTGCTAAATATTAACTGCAACAGTAAGAATCCATTTTCCAATGCATTGTGCATGCAAGCAAAGCTGTTAACATCCCTGCTCCATGGTCAGAGGATTAAGTCACCAGGAGCTTAACTCATATGTATTTGCCCTTCATTTACCATACTTTTTTTCTAAACTGAAACAGCTTTAAAAGGGGTCAAAAGGGACCTCAAATGATAAGATATTACATTTTAACCTACATCTTCCTTAATCAACTTTACAATGCTCTCTCTTATTAACAGGGCTATTCATGTCCCTCAGCTGTGATCACAGGGGATTCCCCAAAGGCTTAACCCATGTGTGGACCCTCTACTGGATTTGGGCTTCTACTGCCATCAATAGAGTTCGGCAAACCAGGTGTTCACAATTTGAGCTCCAATATCATTCCCTACTTTAGATTGGGATTATATTATTTACAATCCTTGGATCACACAGACTGTTGTGCTTCTTTCCATGTGAACTTAATTGTCATTTCACTTAGATGGTGGCTTGTTTGAAAAAAGACCTTTAAGATCCCAGACACTATTCTTTCTGATGGTCAGGTACCACCTAGTTTCTTCACCACACTTTGCTACAGCCCCCATATCTACAATATCTCCATGAGAGTGAGCATTAAGCAAAGCCACATCATAAGAACTAATTGTACTTATATTGGGTCTAGAATTAAGTGCAAGCCCCCAGTCCAGTAATGCATCTTTGGTTTATATATGTCTCTGGTTCCCCTTAGGAAAATCATGTTATTTTGTATTAGAGAACATTAATCATCCCCTGGGGTCATCACTTTCCCTGCCATGAAGTCAATTCTGAGTTACAGTGATCTATAGGGCATGGTAAAAATACCCCTCTCAATCTCAGGAGCTTTGTGACCTTCACAGGACTAGAAAGTCTCATCCTTCCTCTGCCGAGGTGGCTGGTGGTTTCAAACTGCTGACCTTGCAGTTAGCAGCCCCATGCATAATCACCATGCATTGATGATGTCATTAGTTCAGCCAATGATATAGAATTTGAAACCCCATTTAGAAGAGGTAATTATACAAGCATAGGCCAGGTCTGAATGGCAAGACATGAGCTGTTGACTTGTACAGATGAAACTCTGAAGGGATGGGGCACTGTAAACACAGGGGCTTCAAACCTGTGATAGGGCAAAACATTCTCAATTTCTGACAAGAGTCCTTTCTACACCAAGAGGATTCCATTCCTGTATCGCTATCTGTATTATCCCTGACCTCCCATAATGGTGCTGAAAGTCTGCCCACTAAAAGTCTCTCCATAATGTGTCTATGTACATTTCAGAGTTGACCTGCATGCATGCT
>NW_022111369.1:92557490-92559727 GCF_000313985.2 Echinops telfairi
CTGCTCATTTTATAGAACAAAATTAACTTCTCAGTTTAAAAGGCACTGTATCTTATATAAGTTCTTAACAATAATAAAAGCTACTTTTTAAAACTGCTATGTTTTCACAGATGTTATATCCATGATACCTGCATTAAAACCATTTTGCACCATAAATACTATTAATATTTGTCTACTGAGCACTACAAGTTCAAAGTGATTTTGTTAATTACTTCAATATCATTTATTGAGATCCTATTATTTGCTAAGGAGTCTTTGTGTGCAGTGTTTAAAGTGCTCTGCTTGTATCCAAAAAGTTGGAAGTTGGAACCTACCAGCCACTTATTGGGCGAACGATGTGAAAGTCTGCTTCTATAAAGACTCACAGCCTTGGCAACCCGATGGGGCATTTACACCCTGGCCTTTTTGGTTGCTATGAGACAGACTCAGCTCAAGGGCAGTGAATTTGTTTGGATTATTATGTACTCGTACCTGGAGATACAGCTGTGAACTGAAAGATAATGGCCACTACCTTCATGACGTCTACAGAGGAACTGAGGCTAAGAAAATCCCCAGGAAAATGACACATTATTACAATGTTGATGTATGTTGTCCCTCAGCACCCAGCACCCCTAGAAGACCCAAATCTATGAATGTTGAAGTCTCTCATACAAAATAACATCTTTGCATATAGCCTAGGCATAAATTGCTATATACTTTAAATTATCCCCGGATTAATATCTAATAAGAGGACACTTCAAAAAGTTCATGAAAAAAATCCATTATCTTTTAAATTCTATTTCCCCTGAAATTTTTGAAGGTTCCTCGACACGGTCCCCTGTCAGCCTTTGAGAGGTTGCCTCAGACGACTGTCTCTCTCTCTCCTCCAAGAATTTTTGATTCATCGTTGGGTAAATCTGTGAATGTAGAATCCCAGATGGACTGCATTATAACACAAAACAAATAGTAGCATGAGAGTTCCAGACAAAGAGATGCTTCAGTTTAGTGGATTAAAGAAAGCAATCGTAGAAAAGAGAAATTGAATATAAACAGAAGTCAGAAAGGTGAACTGCATGGGGAACAGAAATGCAAGTAGAGAACCTAGCAAATATGGAAGCTTTAGAGTGAGGTTGTTTCTGGCAAAAACAAGGACACCTAAGAATGGCTGTGGGACTCAAGACTAGGGAGAATGGGGGAGAGGTGGGAGGTGGAATTGAAGGGATCATTTCATCCTGAGCTTTATCTATCAAGCAAAGGATTATGGATTCTATCATAAGGAGACTATAAAGGGAATAAAAATTTAGTAGAAAACAGATAGAATCAAATTTGCCCTTTAACCATCTTATTCTGGCTATTCCTTGAAGCAATCATGCATGTAACATTATTTGAGACCAGATTTTTCTATCTAGAATACTAAGCTCTTTTACTATAGCTTGTTGCCTCTAACATCGATTATTGTATTACTTTTCTAAATAAGCCAATGGGTTAGAAACAACAAAATAAAAGCAAAGAAGCGCAAAGACAACAAAACAGCTGCTCAGTAGATTCCAGCTCAGAGCAAGCCTCTAGGACCGAGGAGAACTGCTCCACGTCTGGAATCTTTGTGGAAGCAGATTGGCTTCCCTTTCTTCCATGGAATAGCTTATCGGGTCCCAAGAAAAAATATTGCTCTTTTTTTTTTTTATAGATGTGGAAGCTAAGATTAAAATGAAATATACCAAGTCAAGACTTTACCCTCTGTGCCAAAATGACAATAATAGTCACTAAAAGCTACCACAAGTTTACCTAGGTCCAAGTTCTACATTAAGTATCTCCTTGAATATTTACAGATATTATGATAATTCTCTCTCCGTTCATTAAAGGGAAACGCTTTGACACCACAGAGAATTAAGTGACTTTCCCAAGTTTGCATGCCTAGTACAGCTCAGAGCTTTTTCATTTTAATGCTGAAAATCATGACCACTCTGCTCTCTCCTGGGTCAGACGTACTACTTGGGATCATTTTTCAGCAATGCCAATTTTTTATGAGTTCCTTTCCTCTTCATAAAAAGTAACTGGGGAGCTTTATTCTTCCTTGTGCAACAATATAAGAGTCACAATCAATATTTATAAAAACTAACATTATATGGGCTCGCTAAAATTTTAATAATAATTGTATACTTAGCAGTGTACATGGAATTTTTCATTCAGATTTCACTGCTTTTTATCACTGACAATAAATGAATATTCATGGTGATGATAGCAAGAGATAGCATCCC
>NW_022111369.1:92560621-92562196 GCF_000313985.2 Echinops telfairi
GAGCAGCCACTCCATGCCATCCTCCTGCATTCTTCAAGAACATATATCAAGATGACCCCTTTGGAATCTTGTCGAAGAGTTGTCATAACCTTGTGAGCTGACCTCCCTGGCTTGAATTTAACTGGTGAAGAAATTCCCTTTGAAGCCGCTGTTTTGCTGGAAACTTGTTCTCTGTATCATATCAGGAACTCCAAGATTAGATCTTGCCTAAAAGACTGATGAAAAGATCTTTGTGTAACGCCTTTTTAAAATACCTTTTCTCTCCCCATGAAGTCACTCTAATGAAATGAAAACAAGCATATTACTGAGAGATCTCTTTGGCAACCACACATTGATTACAGAGGCATGTTGAAACAAGTTTTGTTTGGAAAGACCCATCCATGTATAAACAGGAACCTAGCAACATTTTTTTTTTAACTTACTCTTACATCATGTCCAGGAGGAGACCTGGTGGTGTAGTGAGCTGTGGATTAGCCTTCTAACCTCAAGGTCAGTTACACTTTGGGGAAAAAAGCTGTGGCTTTCTCCCATGCAGGAGTGGTTTGTGGTTTTGGAAACACACAGGGAAGTTCTAAAAAGGTTTTCTAGGGTCACTATGAATCAAAATTGACTTAGCAGCAATGAGTTTGGTGCTTTGGATTTGAACGTGTAATGCTTCCAAACTTTCAAAGACAAAGGTTGGATTTACAAAAGCACTGATCATGGAAGGCAAGAAAAATGGAAACTAAAAAATAGCTATTCTACTTTTTTGAACATCAACTTACCACAGAGTTGTCAGAACAAATCCCAATCATAATCATGAAAATCTGTAAACAGAAATGTACTCTTTTTCTATTATTAATTAGGATATAATTAACTACTATGTGTATCTTAACTGATGAACATATTTTATAAAGAAAAAAGATCTTACTGCAAATGTTAAAATACCTAAAGAGATTACAGCAATACCGGCTTTCTGTTTTAACTCAGCCAGATAGTATGGAAAATGTCACATAATAATTACTTCTTCCAGCTTTCTTTATCTTATTCCTTATGTAGTGTTGTGTCTGACAGTATTTGGGAAATGCTATTCTAAATAAGAACATTCTAATAAGCTAGTATGTGAAAAGGACAAAGAAACTGGTAGACATTTACACCAGACCAGTTTTATCTGAGGGCTGAGGATGCCCCTCTATTATTATGAGATTCCATAAAGATTCCAGCATGTGTCTTCTCCTTATTAATTAAATAATAGGTCCTGACACCAGTGTTAGATATTGGCATAATTCCTAGCTTCACAAATAATGTACAGACCAGAGCATGATGTACATCTTCATTAACAAAATCGGGGCATGGTATTCAATAAACTTGCCCAATCAGTCGTTCAGTGTCTGTCAACTTCAATTGAACCAAAGCAATTGCTAGTTAAGTAGTAAATTGTTTTATATTGGCAGGGAGCTTAATGATGACCATGCCAAAAGTCTTAATTAAACATCAAATAGCACTATTATTTATGTGAGCTTTTAAAATATAACTATGGTTTCAGATAAGTAGCACAATTAATCTTCTTGAAGTTCGTAAAATGTACAGCTAAAC
>NW_022111369.1:92563616-92564514 GCF_000313985.2 Echinops telfairi
ATAAAAATAATTTTCAGATTTAGAAATATGTTAATTGGAAAAAAATATTTTCTACAAAGAAAGCTCCCAATATATGGACTACTTCAATACATGGTGCCAATGTGTGGATTATTCTTTTTTTTTGGCTCTTTTCAGTTTATTGCATGGAGTTATACTAGTCCAAGTTAAAAGTGGACCCCAACTGGTTACATCATACAAGCTGTGAGGTTTTAAACTTGTGACAAAGGACAGAGGGAATTTTACTACTCATTGCAAGGAAATCCTCACTTCAGCTTCCGTGAGCCTCAAGCACTTAAAACCCATGAACCTTCAGCTGGTCGTCCTTAGCCAGTCCAGTCTCTACAAGGAACTGGCCTATGTTCTTGCGCTCGTCGCCCTGGAGCTGAATCACTTCTCCATACTCTGGATGCTCAATCACAGTGCCATTGCAGGCTAATGTCTTCTTAAACGCCTTCCCTGGTTTCGTTTTGTCGTCATCATCAGCGATCCCTTGGGCAGTGGTAAGGGTCTTCCTGCCGTTGCGCTGTTGAATTCTTAGATGGATACAATCTTCTGTCCCCGTAGGCAGCAGGTCATCACCCTTACTTGCATCAGCAAAGGGGTCAACAGAGTGGAGGTTCTGGATAGCGGACGTAGGATATGATTCCTCTTCCTTGGTGGAAACAGCCTGTGGAAGGCAGCGGCTGGAGAAGGCGGGCAAGGGGCTCGGAGCATCGGGAAGGGAGGGGGCTCAGCGGGGACTCCGTGACTGGGGCTGGGTGGATTATTCTGTAATAGGAATAGCTAACAAAGATGAGCTCATTTAGAAAATATTTTCAGGCAACACTGAAATCAATGTTTTATTGGTTAACTGAATTGTGTCCGGAAGGGTTTTATTGCTATTCTCCTTTTTTCTTCA
>NW_022111369.1:92577563-92580515 GCF_000313985.2 Echinops telfairi
GTAGTACTCCATTGTATGTATGTATGACACTTTTTTAATCCAATCATCAGTTGATGGAAATTTGGGCTGTTTCCAACTCCTTGCAATTGTGAATTGTGCGGCGATGAACACTGGGGCACAGATGTCTGGCCGTGGTTTGTTTCTTGCCTCTCTGGGTATATGCCCAGTAGGGGGATTGCTGGATCATATGGTATCTCAATTTCCAAATGTTTTATATATCACCACATCAATTTCCATAATGACTGTACATACCTATAGGTCCACCAGGAGTGGACAAGAGTTTCTATCTCTCTGCATCCCCTCCAACACTTGTTACTTTCTGATTTCTTGAATTGGGCTATCTTTGGGAGTGTTAGGTGGTATCTCATATTGTTTTAATTTGCATTTCTCTTATGGCGAATGATCGGGAACATTTTCTCATTTATTTATTGGCCATTTGGATTTCTTCCCTTTAGAAACTCCTGCTCAGGTCCACCTCCTGAGTGGACAATTAGATTTGTCTTGTTGTAAGTTAGCAGAGTATTGTAGATTTTAGTAATAAGGCATTTGTCTGATGTGTCATTGCTAAAGATGTTTTCCCATTCTGCGGTCTCTCTTATTACTCTCTTGGCGAATTCTTTTAATGTACACAAGTGTTTTATCTCTAGTGTATCCCACTGGTCATTTCGTGCCTCCTCTGTGAAACTATTAACTTTTCATTAACACATTCCTTTATCAAAGTCTGTGTATAAGAATTTGTACCTAACATGAGAAAACTATATTTTTCTTCCTTGATATCATACTTCTTTTATTCAAGTCCTCATAGTCTCCTGTCATGATCCATGCAGAAATAACATCCAAATACCTTTCTGATTCTAGTATTACCTGTTACACTCAATCTCTATGTCGCTACCCAAGTTATGTTTTTACAAAAGAAACATGATAGGCTATCCCCTTGCTATTTAAGAATTCATGATTGTCTTTACCTGTAAAGAAATCTGAAATGAAGTGCTATTCTCTGTGAAAGTTCCCAGGTTCAGGGCTCTATTTCAGCACTGTGGTGCTGGTCACTGTACGTACCTAGGTATTTACTTAATTGGCCTCCATTCTATTTCTGTGTTCTACCAGTGTGCTGTAAATTGCTGAATCATTTATTAGTTCAAACTAAAGATTATCCCCAATGTCTTTTTCTATTCAATGTCTTTGCATATGACTTTGGTGCTTTCTACAATGACCCACTGCCTTAATGTCAATTCTAACTCATAGCAACCTTGTAGCATGAAGTAAAATTGCACCTTGGAACTTTTGAGACAGTTACTCTTTATAGGATTCGACAGCCTTAACCTGCCTCTGGGAACCATCAAATGCATTTAAAATGCCAGCCTTAAAATTCGCCATCTAACTCTTAACCCACAGTGCCACCATCCCTCTTCTTTATTAAATATCATAACCTTAATCCTCAGACTGGATTATGCATCAAACATCTCTTCCTTGATAGCAGTCTCTGATAGCACCCTAGGTATACTTTCCTTGTATTGACATATCAACTCTCCAAACCATTATTGTAAAACTTAAAATATTTCAAACACCCGTTCTTTCTCCAAATAAATAAGGAAGTCTTTGTGGATGGGTTGACTTATATTCATCAATGCTTCATTAAGGTCTGGCCCAGAGAAATAGATCAATAAATGTGCCTTGGAAAAACGAATAAAAGTAACATTCTTATCACACATTTGCATACTTAAAAAATTACTTCACTGTGTAATCCACTGCCATTGAGTTCATTCCAACTCACAGTGACCTTATATTTGGTTTTCAAGACAGCAGACCTATACCTCAGCAGAAAGCCTCATCTCTCCCCCCTGTTATTGACTACTGGGTTTGAACTGCCAACCCTGAAGTTAGCAGTTCAATGTGTACCCAACAATAATACCAGAGCTTTTAATATATATAAAACTAAAAGTTATTTTTAGAACCAGCATATGACCCAAGTTATTTTCTCTTAGACAGACAATACTGGTTCAATAACAGATAACTCACTCTTGAATAGACTAATGGATGGATTACCAAATCAAATCTTACAAGCATGGAAACAAATGCAAATAATTTCTCTTAATCCATATCAAAGAAAAATCAAAGTAAGACTAGAATAATCTGCATTTTACCACAGGGCTTCTGGAACAGACAATTTTGTAAAGATAAATGATCACACATGCTATAGATAACAGTATTTATATAGTACATTTGATATACTATATCTATAGCTCTATGGATATATCTATTAACTATCTCTCTCTATCTATTGTATATGGAGAGAGTCCTGATAAAACTAGGAGTTAGATGTTGGACTACTAACCACCAGCTCATTATTTCAACCAAAGCAGCTGTCCTTCCTTTCTTCAGTAGAAATGTTAGACTGTCTGTTCCCACAAATATTCACAGTCTAAGAAACTGTGTATGTGCATACAGAAACAGAATGTGCATATGTATTTTTGTAGATGTGCATGGAGCTTGGGTGGCACTACCTAGGACATGTCGTACTGCTAACTGCGAAGTCAGCAGTACGATCCAACTAGCCACTCTATAGGAGAAAGATGAGGCTGGCTGCTCCCTTACTCGTTCAGGACTAGTGCTGAGAGTAGCGATACTGGAGGGTAGAGGGAAGGTGGGGTGGAAAGGGGGAACCAATTACAAGGATCTACATATAACCTCCTCCCTGTGGAATGGACAACACAAAAGTGGGTGAAGGGATACATTGAACAGTATAAGATGTGGAAAAAATGTTATTAAGGGTTCACAAAGGTGGTAGGGTGGTGGGGAGGGAATAATGAGGTACTGATATCAAGAGCTCAAGTAGAAAGAAAATGCTTTGAAAATGATGATGGCAACAACTGTACAAGTTCGTTAGATGTAATTGATTTATGACTTGTTATAATATCTGTTAAGTGCCCCCAATAAAGTGATCAATAAGAA
>NW_022111369.1:92580615-92595457 GCF_000313985.2 Echinops telfairi
GGCTCAAGTAGAAAGCAAATGTTTTGAGAATGATGATGGCAACAAATGTACAAATGTGCTTGACACAATGGATGTATTTATAGATTGTGATAAGACTTGTATAGCCCCCAATAAAATGATTTAAAAAAATTATAGCCTCAGAGATCCACATAGGGTCTCACACACACACACACATGCTCACACATATATGAGGGGTCCAAAATGTTCATCCCCATTGTGTGCATGTGCTCGTGTGTGTGTGTGTTTGTGTGTGTGTGTGTGTGTGTGTGTATGTGCAGTAGGGGTTTGGGAGGAGCAGTGCAGAGAAAGAGAAATTGTTTATTTTGCTTTTGCATTTAAGAACGTTGCTAATTTTATTCAGTCACATGAAATGTCAATCCTTATTTTGCAAAGCCATCATGAGATACAAATTTTGAGAAATGCATTTTGGCAATTTCTTACACTGGCAATTCTTTGCCCTTTGAAATATATTTTAAATGGAGGCTTATGTAGAAAAACTATTTTCTGACCTCTTTATTTCTTATCAGACACTTTTTGAACTTTAAAATATCATTTTTATTTTCTATGAACTCAGCAGTAATTCTCAGAATAAAGCATTCTACATTTAGAGCTTGTATTTTATCTTCAGTGCTCAGTTTTGAACATATCAAGTGGTTTTAAATAAGAATATATGACAGTAGTTAGAAAATTATTAATACTGACAAAAATAGCAACAAGAAAAAGTTGATTTTCACTTATGATATTTAAATACATTTCAGTTCAAAATATGTTCTTTTGTAAGGGAAACCAACCAACAAATCGATACATTCTAGAGCCATAAAATGAAGCTAAGCATTTTCAGCATAATGTGCAAAACATCTAAGTTTTCTAGGACTCAAGGAAAACCCTAATTTGAGACTTGCACAATCTGTCATTGGTAGGTCATTACCAGGGCACACACCTTAAGAACTCACTGTAAAAACATGACCAATTTAATGTGAATTTTGAAATGTACATTTAATAATTTAATAATAATATAGCATTCATCCTTTACTAGTATGAACTCACACTTAGATCTATTAAATTCATAAAATCTCTATCAGTATGCTAACCTTGTTTTTTCCCCAATATTTATTAATTTAGTTTACCTAATGATAATATTCTGAAAACCTATAAATGTCAAACAATGAGTTATGTCCTACTGTTTTAGGGGTTATTAAAAAACAGAATCTATTACCAAGAATCTTATATGTTAACAACCCAAAGAATGAGTAAATAACATTATAGTAATGTATAAAGACAACAAAGTGTATTAACATTGAAATTAAATTATATAATAAGTCCTTCATTAATTTTTTTATTGAGTGGGAGTCTATGCATTGTATTTTAAATATCCTATTTTTGTTTGTTTTTTACTTTAAATATTTTAAATCAACATCATAATTCATATGCATTGAGTCTTCTCGAATCTTCCTTATTCATTGTTTGTTTTTTCTATGTGTATAAGGAGATTGGAAATACCATGGTTTGGGTCAGGCACCTTAACCAAATGTGACATCTTTGCTCTTAAGGTTTTGAGGTCCTGGGCCATAGATTTGCCCAATGCAATATGCCATTTGATTGCTGATGTTTCCTTGAGTATTGATTATGGACAGAAATAAAATGGAATCGTTGACAATTTTCATCTCTCTCCACTTATCCTGATGTTGTTTATTGATCTGTTTGTGAGGAGCTTTTCTTCCTCCCATAACACTGAGAGGTAAACAAACCATAATGAAGGTGCTAGTTATGGGTCTTCATCCTACAAGTCCACTTCCCTTTCTGAAAGTAAGTTTGTGCCATCTGCTCCTCTCTCTGATCCCGGTCTGACAGTCCCCATCCATCAAGCCCAGCTTCTTGCATTATTTGCTCAGCATACATATTGAACAGTTACAGTTCAGAAATACAACTCTGACACACACCTTTCCTGATTTTAAACAATGTAGAATCCCCTTATTCTGTTCAAATAACTGTCTCTTGGTCAATGTATAAATTCCACAGGACACAATTCATACCATCAATACTCACTTCCATTAAACTCACCAGCTTTATGACTTATGGGATATATACCCTACCTTCCAACGTATTTAAAAGACATACAGAGATAAAGAGTTTAAGACTTTTGGGGTGTCTGAGCTACCTAATGAAGACCAAGACACCAAGAGGGATTTTAAATATTGATACAAAAATTCACAAAGACAGAAAGATCAATGGAAATGAAATAATTAGTGAAATAAAATCATGAAGACATGAAGGATGTAAAGGATGAGATGAAGAATAGTGCTCATAAATAGTGATATTTTTAGAAGACCTAGTGGCATGACCCAGCCAACTGTAAGGTCTGTGGTACAAGCCCACCAACTGCTCTGTGGCAAAAAGCTGAAGTTATTTTACAGTTCAGTTTCCTGACCGTCTTCCGTGAAGGAACTAGCAAGCTCCTAATCAATGTGGTTTGTAAGAGTCTAAGATCAACCCCCACACATATGAACACAGTAGCGAGTTAAGTCACAGTCTCCTGAACCCATACAGCCACTTCAAAAGACATGGAGCAGGTCCCTCTCAAAACGGCAAAGGACAGCTGAAGCATTGAAAAGATAGACTTCATACGAGGAGAGCACGGGGACATTGTCTAGGGCAACACTTACAGTTTTTCTGTGGCACTTTCAAATGGGAGGGGATTGCCACTCTGTAGATGGTCAAGCAACTTTCTAATTAGTTGTTCAGTCTGTGCTTGGGGCTCATACATCATTTCTTTGAGTTCTAACTGGGCTGCTGCTCTGGGTCAGCATGTCACAGCATTACCTTTGAGTACAGTCTTGTGCCAGGATTTACTGGAGCCTATCTTCAAGGTTAAGGTGTTTTCCGAGCAAGTTCTCACAGAGTTCATTATCCACTACTTGTTTCACAGAGTGCTTTGTGCATTCCCTTAGCAGACAGGGCAGAAACCCTTCTGGTCTCAGTCAGTTATCCGTTCTAAGATTTACACTCAAAACCCCTGTATCAGATTACTATATAAGTGAGATTCAAGGATATACGTGGCAGTGGATTTTATATGGAGACATTTAAATTTAATGCCAAGAGAAGTAAATCCCAGGTCATAGCAAGGCACAGAATAAGATATAAAAATAATAATCTCCAAGATCAGAATATCAATTAAAGATGAAGCTGTTTTCTTTGTTGTGTCACTCAAATAGCTTTTGAAAACAGTATTTTGACAGCATCATTTGTATGGACAGCTACTGCTTGAATCTGAAACTAAAATGCCCAAATAACAAGAATGCACAATTGAAGATCAGAAATGTCAAACACTACCTAATTTATTATTAAAAACGTTTTTGAAATGAAAAATGTTCCTAAATAAAAACTAAAAGCAATAACATGGGGTCAGAAGATAGCACTGACTGTTGTTTGCCGGTGCTGTGAGTTGGTTCCAACACATACTGGCCTCTGTACAACACAATGAAACACTGTTTGGTCCTGTGACATCGTTGCAATCATTGCTTTGTTCTGTTTGAGCCCATTGTTGCACCATGGTGTCTATTCCTCTTGCAGAAGGTTTTCCTCTTTCCCATGTCCCGCTACTTGACCAATCATGATGTCCTTCTCCAGGGACTGGTCTCTCCTGACAACATGTCCAAAGTATCTGAGACCATGTCTTGCCATCTTTTCCTCTTGGTCGTATTGTGGTTGTAGATCATCTAAGACATATCTGTTGGTTCATTTGTGCAGTACATGGTACAGTCAGTATTCTCCACCAGCAGCATAATTCAAATGTACCAATCCCTTTTCTGTCTCCCTTATTCAGCATCCAATTTTCACGAGCTTATGAGGCAATTAAGGATACCATGCCTTGGGTCAGGCATGCCAAAGTAAACTGATTGCTTTCCAACACTTCAGAGAGGTCTCGTGCATCCGATTTACCGTGTACACTAACCAGGATCTTCAGAGCACACAGCATGCTTCAGAGGCTGCATCAGTGCCATCTGATGCGGATAGCCCACTGGATGAATGGGACTCTACCTCAGACACACTTGTAACCTGAGGGCAAAAACCAAAAATTCATGATGTTTGAGGAACCAGAAGACAGCTGTACCAAGATTGTTGAACTGCCAGTAGGAAGAAAATAGGGGACTTACTATATCAATGCCCTGTATGCTGTACAAGTGAATAATTCAGGTACTGTGATATGGAGTTAGCCTACTTTGACCCAATATCCTTCTCTCCACCATGCATTATAAAATTAGTGCTGGGGCATAATATATGACAATATTAACTAATATATGTATGTCCCAGGGAGATGATCAATACAACTCTCTACCACAAATTAACAAGGACGGTTCAAAAGGCAATCAAAGGCACATAAAAAATAGTAAATAATAATTAAACAAACTTAGATCCAGGAATGGGTTTGGGCTCACACTAAATCCTAGCTCCAATTTAAGATCACATAGTTCTTACATCATGGCCCTGTTCCATACTCACCCTAAGGAAGGGAATGCAGAAGATATAAGAGCTATAGCAAAATGTGGCGAAGAAATTAGATGGTGCCTGGCTACCAGATAAAATAGAATCTGGATTTTTAAAGGCTTGTTTATTCTCGAGATCTACATAGGAATTAAGCCTCCAGTGATTTCCCTCCATCCATAATATAGAGATGGGAAGAAACTGGTACCAAACAGAGTGCCTTGGAGAGATGACTAGAGAAGATCAGAATGAAACACCTGACTTGATTGGTTAAAACCTTGTCAGTTGATCGCCCCTCTGATGCACTTTGGGCCTGATCTCAAGTCCAATAATTTCTGTATTTTTTTGTTTTTGTTTTTATTGGGGTTTTTCCCAGATGTATTTTGTCATTGGGAGTGACCCTCTTGAATTTTTGTTATATGTTTTTCTATTTTTCAGTATATGAAACCCAAATTTGATGAACCTTTAGAGATAGCACGTAGAATAAGGGTTTCTAGGTGGTACTATGGCGGCAGGGAAAGAAACGGATGTCAAGGAGTGAAAAAATGTTTTGAAACTGACTGTGGTAGCAATTGTATAATACCAGTTGAAGCGATTGAACTGGGAAATTATGTGATATGTTTATTAGCTCCCAATAAAGTAGTTTTATCAAGAAAAACAGCAAACACACTGCCGTTGAGTCAATTCCGATTCGCGCGACCCTATAGGACAGAAGAGAATTGCATAGTTTTACTCTGTCTCATATCATAGTGCCTTTAGTTATAATGTACATACATCAGCTGCTTTATTTCCAGAGAGGATAATATGATCCATGAAATAAAATGGATTGTATATAAGACAATTTTGTAATCAGCTTGTCTGATGATTTGGGTTAAAATAAAAAAAGGCAGAAAAACAGAGAGACATTCGAACATGATAGTCCTCCATAGGAACATATCTTTATAGGACTGTGTTTTATATATTGCTTGAAAAAGAAAGGAATAATCGATATCAAAAGAATAAGGTGACATCAGATATCCTATGACATCTAAATTCCAGCCAAATACATGATGCTCTTTTATTTAAGCAGTGGTGATAACTGTATAAATAAAACAAGAAAAAAGTGGGCATCACTGGCAGATAGTATAAAAAGTTTGTACTTGACTATTAACCCAAAGTTTTTCAATTTCAACCCACTCCAATTGTGATATTACATAATTTCATGTCAACTTGAAAATATATAAAAGTGTAGGGGTGGAGTTCAACCTGTCAAACAGGTCACAGCCTGACTGCCACTCCTTGTGGGTGTGACCTTCTCATAAAGAGGGTCCTGTTAACCTCGCCCCTCCCCCACCCCCACACACCTCTGCTTCACCTTCTTGCTGGCTGACCCTAGTTTCGTGGGTCCTGTGATGAAACCACCACCATAGGGTTCGCATGACTTTGAACCAACCTGCCTGTGATCTTCCGTCATTCTGGATCAGGGCATGTGAGTGCATGAGTCTGAAGAGGAACTTATGGACTAGATCTGGACTGGGCTGAGATGTTTTCTTGATATAAAATTACTTCTTGATACAGAACTCTCTCTTACACATATATGAGTGTCATTGAATTTTTCTAGTCAACCCTACTGAACACACCACAGTAGCATGGAAGAAAGGCCTGGCATTCTGTTTCCATAAAAATTAAAGCCAAAAGAACCTATGGAGCATTTCTACTGTAACAAATGAGCTCACCCCAAATTGAAACAAATATGCTTTCAATGAAGATGTGACCAAAGATCAAAAGACTACAACCTCCAGTATGATTACAACTCAACATAAAGAAGATGCAAATCCTCACAACTGGACCACTATGATAAATGGAGAAAAGGTTGAAGTTGTTAAGGATTTCATCTTGCTTAGATTCACAATCAATGCTCATGGAAGCAATAGTCAAGAGAACAAAGGACACATTGAATTGCGTAAATCTGCTGTGACCTCTTTAAAGTGTTAAAAATCAATGATGTTAATTTGAGGTCTAGGGTGCACCTGACCCAAAACTAGTATTTTCACTTGTCTCATATGCATTTTACAGTTGCATGTTGAATAAGAAAGAGTGACAAAATCAATGTGTTTGAACTGGGGTGCTGGTCAAGAATATTGAAAGTACAATCCAAGGACAAACACGTCTATCTTGGAAGAAGTACAGCCAGAGTCCTTCAGAGGCAAGGATGGAAAGACTTTGTCTTATATACTTTGGATATGATGTCAGGAGAGACCAGTTCCTGGAGAACACCATCATCCTTGGTGAAGCAGAAGAGCAGAAAAATAGGGCCCTCAAGAAGATGGATTGACAGAGTGGCTACAATGGGCTTGAGTCTAGAACCAAACGTGCGTGTGGCACAAGACCGGGCAGAGCTTTGTTTTGCTCTGCATAGACTCAGTGGGTTGGAGGCCACTCAATGCCACTTAACAATCACAACAGTTCTAGTGATGATAATTTATGTCATCAGGTCCTAATCACTGACAATGCTTGTGATCAGAGATATATATAAGGATGTTCTTTATTCATGGTTTGAATGACAATAATGGTGAACATTGTTTCACTTGGAAACCTCCATCTACATATGAGGAGACATTGATTGATGCAAAGGAGTTTATCATAATGGTGGACGCACAAATTTACTCACTGCTCTGCCCCATTCATTATTAATAATAACCATAATTTAAGTTGCAATTGATGTCCTTTGTGGACTGGTGGTGCATATTAAAAAATCCTTGATGAAATACTTGAAGTATTACTTGCCTTTTTAAAGTATCCTAAGTGGTTCCCTATTTCTCAATTGGAATTCCTTGAGATTACCTTGAGAAGTAAGGAGGTGATGAGCAAAACAAAAATATCAGAATGGGACCGAAATAATTCTGATTCACCATAAGCACGGCGCCGTACTGTTTTATTTTAGGATGTCAAACTTTATCAAATATATTAATGTAGTATACCTTACATAGCATCCCTTTCCATAAGAACACTTACTTAAGTTATGTGCTATTCATTCATTAAAGATCTATACTAGCCAAGGAGGATGCAATGGAGAAAATAAACCATAGCAAAAATAGTAGTAATATAAAACAGAAGATAGAGATGTTTTTCTCCTCCATCCTTTAGACTTGTCCTTAGAATCCCATACTGTTTCTTACTTCAATGATCAAAGTATAATCTATTTCTGTTTTGGACTTAGAGGGTAGTTATAAAAAATAAAATACTAAGATGTGTCCCTTAGTTTTGCTAACTATGTAGAAGCATTCAACTGTGTAGATCATAACAAATTATTGATAACACTACAGAGACTGGGAATTCAAGAATACTTCATTGCACTCATAAGGAATCTATACATAGAGCAAAAGGCAGTCATTTGAACATAGAAACTTTTATGTATCAAGAAACATTTACATATTTCCTCATATAAAAATAAACAAAAAGGAAAATCTTTCACACAAAATGTATACAATTAAAATGAATTGTTTTTTTAATTGTAACTAAGAGATCTCATAGATAAGTAGAAAGATAAATTTGGAAACGCAAAAAAGTTGCATTTGCTTAAAATCTTTAAACAGAACACTTTGAACACTCACTGATTTTCCAAATCAGTTTTCTTTTTAAAGTTCTGTCTGTTAAATGATGATACCAATTCTTGCCATTTACTGTTCCGAGAAGTGGATGGGATCAATGGCATGATATTTATCAAGTGCTTTGAGCTCTTTGGAAGGAAGGACTATATAAATATCAGATATTGCACTTAAGTATATGGAAGAGAATTGCCCCAGGCTTCACATTCTTCAGGGAGTTACCCATATAATGGAATCTGCCCCAGGAGAATTGAGATTCATGAAAAGCAAGTGCTACTAGATGGTTTGTATTCCCTCATGACAGGTTCCTACATGCAGCAATAGAGCACAACTTTCATAATGCTCATGCTTGCTTTACAAGCAGAAATGATGGAGGTTCCTCTGATCAATTTGCTTTATGACATTCATCAGAAGGTATGTGTTTAACAATATGAGCAAAATTAAAAGATGACTCTTTATGTGGCATTTGAAATATCATTTTTTTAATAAACATATACAAAGACATGATTGCCTTTTCTGAAGTCTTATAACACTCAAAGTGTAAGCTCACTGCTGTCAGGTCAATTTGGACTCATGAAGACCCTATCAGACAGAGTAGAACTCCTTCGTGGGGCTTCCAACTCTGAACGTTTACCAGACCTCTTGCCCCACATGTCTACCATGGAGTGACCAGTGGATTTGAACAGCCAACTTTTGTTTAGAAGAAGAGCAATTATCTAAATGTGCCACTGACACATGGAGCTGAAGAAATGGATGACCTTTCCACCATTGAGTTCTTAAACTTATAATGCACACCATCACATGAGAAATTACACAGTTTCGCTCCCCCCTCTCTTCTTTTATCCTGTGCCTCTTTCTCAATCGGGCAGCCATGTCATGAACTGATTAACTTTAAATAAAAGGAGTTGATTGTTTAGAATTCTGGGGTCTAGAAATCCAAATTCAAGATATCAGAAGAGTATCTTCTGATTCTAGCCCCAATCATTTTTTTAAATCATTTTATTGGGGGCTCGGACAACTCTTATCCCAAGCCATACAGCCATCCCAATATTGTGTCCAGCACATTTGTATATTCGTTGCCATCATCATTCTCAAAACATTTCCTTTCTCCTGGAGCCTTGGTGTCAAAGACTCCTAGTGACCGTATAGGACAGAATAGAACGTGTGCCTGGGGGTTCCAGGGTAATGATCTTGACCAATTCACCAGTCACATAGTTCTTCCACAGAGCGTCTGTTTGGTTTGAACTTCTGGCCTTTGGGTTAGTAGCCAATAACTTAGCCCCTCAGTCACCAGGGCTCCTCCAGCTGCCTTAGAAGACCCTCTTTGCTGTCTTCTACTTCATGGTAGTCTTGGCTATTTTCCCAGCATCTTCCTCCAATATGTGACAGTTTCAAAGTCTATTCTAGAATATTGCCCATAAGCTGTTGAAACAGGAATCAGTTCTACTTGAGGCTTGAATTTTTTCCTTCAATCATTAAGTTTAAAAGACCTGAATGTATTCTTTCTTTTCTAACTCTTGGTCTTTGCACATCTCATTATAATAATTTAGTTGGTCTTATTGAGCTGCCCTTTGAATTTTTCTGTTCAACTCTTTTATTCTTTGCTATCACAGAGAACACGTGTTCCACCTACGATTCCTATCTCTTTGTTTCTGACTTTTAAATTTTAATTGTCAATGCACACCATACATACTTTTTGAGTGTACGTATGGTAAATTTCAGATTGAACACATTGATATAATTCTTCAGTTTCTCAATCACTAGCTTTTGGTGATCCGTGCAAAAATGTGTATAATCATTGGGTTAACTGGAGTTCCTTGCATGTGTATAGAAATTATCCAGTCAGAGACCGCCTTGAACTTCAAGCTACATCTTGAAATGTCCTTTTTTACAATGAGTGTGACAATATTCTTCTAGAATTGTTATTCTCCCCCTCCCAAAGTAAACCTGATGCTTTTCTGATACAACATGGCCAATACCATTCATGTCAGTTTACTGAGGCTTAGGATATCTATCATTTTATTTTTATAACTTCCCATTTTCCTAGAATCAAACTTTATACATTGCAAGTGCCAATTATTAATAGATGTTTAGAGCTGTTTCTTCTCATGTTGATTAATTCCCCATCAGCAATTAAACATCCTGAAGGCTTTCCTTCATTCACATCATTCTGGTCTATGCTGCTTTCAGAAGGCAGCTCCTGCTCAGTCGCTTTTGAGTACATTCCCACCTGAGAGACTCATCTCCTGGCACTATTTCGGACGAGGTTTTGATGATATCCGTCAGGTTTGCAGTGGTTGATTCCTGAGAAGTGGGCAGTCTAATCCTTCTTCATTGTCCGTTCTTAGTCGGGAAAGTTTGTTGAATCCTTTTCACCTTAGGTACTTGAAAGATGAGTGACGTAACTTCCGGCATCACAACAACACACAAGCCATCACAGTAGGACAAGCCGATGGAAAAGTGGTGTGGTACAAAGGTTCGATATTTGTGTTTTGTTGTTTTGGAGGGGGGCTCATCTGATACATGACACCCTGCCCACTTAAATAGTATGCATCTACTAGGCAAGAAAATCTAGCATCTGGTTTTGGATGAGCAAATTATTGTAACCTTGAGAACTCAAACAAAAAAGAAGTAAGCAAGAGACACAGAAAGATTTACAATTTAATCAGAACACCCAGAAAGAGTTAGGGCAAGCTAATCAAGGCACTCTATTAGAGGTAATACAGTGGCTTTGGCCTCAGATTTATCTGGAGCAGCACTCAATTTGATAGGTTTCGAATTTATACCTAACTAGCACAGAAAGGTTTGCATAGAATGCAAGTACGAGTGGGAGAACGCACACTATGAGTTAGTTGCCGAGCAAAGTGGTACAGAGTGACCTTCTGGTTCCATTTAGATAACAGAGCCTCATAGTAAATTCTCTTGCTTTCAAATTAATATACTTCTCTAGTTCATCTCTTAGAGAACATCTTCTTTTTGTTTCCAAGTGCATCAGAGGAAAAGGGAATTAAGAAACTACAGAATAAAGTCAACCTTGTTGTGAGCTAAAAAATGCTGTTAGACTGAGGTACCACAGAAGAAGCAAAAGGAAAGAAAAAATGAAATTCCTCTTCCTTTTGAGAGATGGAAAATATACAAGGACAAATTCATTTTTTATGCACAATGAAATAAAATATAGTTATGATTTGTTTAGTGAAATGCACCAAAAGGCTTATACATAAAAGTATTCAATCATCTCCTTACATAGTGACAACCTTAAAGCACGTCACTATTGTAAACTCTGGAAGCAGACTAGTTTAAAAACAGTCGAAAGTACTGTGCTCATCCACTTCCCATTCTAATGGGTGAAAAGGAATTCAAAATAAACTAAATCAGTAACACAATTTCAGTTGGTGATAAGTTCTATGGAGGAAGGAAAGAAGAAGAATATAAAAGGATGGAGTATTTAGAATTGTTTCAGGTAGTAGCCAAGCGCTGTCCCCAGGAACCAGGTGAAGGACAACAATGGACATGTCAAGTGAGCATATGGGGGAAGAATAAATATTACAAAATAGAAAAGCAAATGCAAAGGCCCTCAAGTAGGCATTGTTTAGTGAAAGCAAATCCACTGACTCCTATTGTGACCTTGTGACTCGCACCAAGTATGCAGAGGAGACAGAAGGAGGAAATGGCAACCAAGAGGCCAAGGCCAAGCATTCCAGACATTTCGAATTTGAAAAGTGGTTTGTATTATTATTTAATTTGATCATCATATGGTAGGGAGACTAATGAACTACTAAGGATGTTCATATTTAAATCCCCACACCCTCTAAATAGATGATCATGGCAAACAGAAATTAAGCTTGCAGATGAAATTAAGACTGCTTACCAAAAAGCAGAAGTCCTGGTGGCATAGTGAGTTAGGCACTGGGCTGCTCCCTGCAAGGTCAGCAGTGCGAATCCCCCTGTCAGCTGCTCTGAGAGAGAAAGAGGAGGCTCCTGTAAATATTTACAGCTTCAGAAAGGCAAAGGAACAGCTCTACTCTGTCCTTGAAGTTCGCTGTGTGTTGGAATCAGCCCTGTAGCAGTAAGCTATGGTTTGGGTATATAAACCCAGGCACCATTAAGATTGTATGTGTGCAGAGTAGAATCAAACTTGGAAAGGTCACCAGGATTTTCCTCTTAGGCGTCTTTGGGTGGGTTAGAACCACCAGCTTTTTGATAAGTGGTCCAGCACTTAACTGTTTGTACCACCTGCATACTCTGGTCATTCATCAGCTGACCTTAAAATAAGGTGATCATTCTGCATGGCCTGAGTGAGTTCAAAATAAATTACAAGAGTTCTTAAGAACAGAGGTATGGGGCAGAAGAAGAGTCAGTGTCGTAGTGATGTAGTTTATGAATGACTAAATAGTTTCTCTCCTTTGAAGATCCAAAGGCAAGTAAGGAAGATAGCCATTCAAAGCTGGAAAAAGTCAAGGAAGCAGATCCTTCTCTGTACTCCGTCATGAATTCAAATTGATTCGGACTCATAGTCACCCTCCAGGACCAGGCAGAACTGCCCCTGTAGCTTTCTAACACTGATTCTTTATGGGAGTTGAAAGCCTCACTTTTGTCCTGCAGAGTTTTAAATTGCTGACCTTGGGTTTAGCAGCCCTATGCAGAACAATTACACACCAGCGCTCCTTCCTAGAACCTCCAAAATGAATGTTGCCCTGATGACACATTGAATTTAAGCCCACCAAGATTCTTCGAGAACTTCTGACCTTTAGAACTATCAGATAATAAATGTGTGTGTGTGTTTTTAAAATTTTTTGTTACAGATTCCATGATAATTTTTACAGAAGCAATTGGAAAGCAGTAGAATGTACAGAGATCAAAAATGACAATTAGCAATTGAATTTTATTTAAATGTTAGCATATCACTTTGGCTACTTCATGGGGAATCAATTATAAGGCTGCATAATGGAAAAATAAAGAATAATTAGTCAGCTGCTTTAGTAGATCAAATGAAAGACAATGTTAAAGTGGAGTATAACCCCTGGAAGCAAAGAAAATGGAGGAATTTAACGGGCATTTAAAACACAGCCCAGAGAACATTTTGAGGAATGGAATTTAAGAAGTAGAAGAGGAAGGCCTTCCAGGAGATGGATTGACACGGAGCCTGCACCCTTGGGTCGAGGCACAGGAACAGTTGTGAGGCTGGCGCAGGACCAGGCAGTGTTTCTGTCGGTTGTGGATAATAAGGCCCGTTCAGGTGAGAACCAACCCCGTGACAACTAATAACAACGCTGAAAAGAAGATTTCAGAAATCGAGTCTCAATGTAGAATGGAACGTTTGGGGGAGTGATAGTACTCTTTACTGGGTGCTGCATCACCAAAAGAATTATTTGGTAAAAACAATATTTTGCAAGCTAAATTATGTCGCTGGTATGTCACAGGTAGTAAAAAGCTTCACTCCAACCCTGATGCCACATTCTTTTTCCTAGAGTCCTTTTTCCCGTTTGCTCAGCATATGATTTAATAAGGATGGTGAAAAATATATAACACTGACACACATCAGGAATTTAACACCACACAATATTCTCTTGATCTGTTGAAAGGATTGCCTTTTGGGCCATATACAGATTCTGAATAAGTGTTCTAGATTCCCCATTCTTCTCAATGATAACCATCATTTGTTATGATCTCTATAGTTGTTTGTCTTTGCATAACCAGCAGCATACAATGCAGCATCTCTCTGGTATTCTCTATTTTCAGGCAAGATCCATTTGACATCAACAATGTTATCCCTTGTGCTGTGGCCTCTTTAATCCTGCATGAAGTTCTGGCAAATTCATATTTATGTTATGCAGTAACACTTTCTGCAGGACCTCTAGTAAAACTTTATTCTCATGTGATAGTTAATCATATTATATAAGTTCAGTAGTCTCTTTAGTCACCTTTTTATTAGATACACACAAATATGGATTTCTTCCAGGTGTTTGGCCAGGTATCTCTCTTTCAACATGCTTGACATGTGTGAGTGAATGCTTTCAATGCTTTTCCAGCTTGATGAAATATTTTCAGTTGGTATTCTGTCAATTCCTGGAACATTGTTTTTCACTAATGCTTCTGTGGAGTTTGAACACCTTCCTTCAATATCGTTAATTTTTGATCATATGCTACCTCTAGAAATGGCTGCAAGTTGACTAGTTCTTTTTGGTACATTGATTCTGTATATTCTCCCACAACCTTTTGATGATCTTGCATTGTTCAATATCTTACCCATAGAATCCTTCAATGTGTCAGCTTGAGACTTGAATATTTTCTTCAGTTCTTTCAGCTTGACATATGCTGACATATTTCTCCCTTTTTTTGTTTTCTAACTTCAAGCTTTTGTACATTTCATTGGGATAATTTTCTGTCCTTTGAAAATTTATGGTTATCATACCTTTCATTCTTTGAGCTATTCTACAATCTTATGACATTCACTTTTGCTTTTTATTTCCCTCCTTTCTTTTTAATGACCATTTGCCTTCTCTATGTATAGTCTTTATGTCATTTTATGTACAGACATTCCGTCAATAATGTTCAGTGTGTCAAATCTCTTCTTGTGATGTTCTCTAAACTCAAGTGGGATGCACTCAATGTTCTGTTTTGGCAATTAAAACTTTATTTTAATTTCCTTCAGCTTCAACCTGCTTATAGGCAATTGATGGATGGTTCTAGCTAATCATAATATTGAACTTATTTTAGAGAATTAGAAAATTCCTTAGTTGTCTCTTTTCACAGATGTAGTTAGTCTATTTGAT
>NW_022111369.1:92596033-92597356 GCF_000313985.2 Echinops telfairi
TCATTTTTGATGATTTCCAGTTTTCTTATATCCTTATTTTGCACATTTGGTTATGGGATGTTTTCAGCAGCTCCTTCTAGTCTTAAAATTGTACCTCTTCTTCATCAACAAATGAAAATATCAAAAGCTTTTCTTCATCCTTCTCATTGAAGTTAACTCTATTTCAGGAGGCAGCTCTTCCCCAGTCTTATTTTGATTGCTTCTCAAGCTGATATACACTCTATGAAACAATGTTCAGATGCTATTCATAAAGTTTTCAGTGGCTAATCCTTCAGAACTGGATGGTTTATCCCTTCTTCTTTGTCAGATCTTATTCTGGAAGCAGAGCCGACACCCGTTCACTATGGTTGGCACTGCTGATAGTGGACATTTTATTGGCAGCGCTTCCAGCATAACAGCAGCATGCAAGCCAACACAGAATACCAAACTGAAAGATGGAGAGCCTAATTGGCTATAGGAACATTTAGAAGGGATTCATTTATGACGTGATCCATAGTATCATGTGACAGAACTTTCTATGGAACCCCGAGAAATTTATGTAAGGCATACATTCCAGGAGGTTTAGTAACCTAAACTATTGAGACCCTTTGGTGATTAGGATGTGAACTTACTGTTGTTATGTGCCTTCAAGTCAAGTCAGTCTCAAAGTGAATGTTTGTATAATGCAACAAAACCCTGCCTAGTGGTGCACCAGCCTCACAACTGCTGCTACACCAGAGCTCATTGTTGAAGCCTCCACGTCAATAGAACTCCTAAAGAGTCTTCCTCTTCTTGGCTGCCCTTCTATTTTATCAAGCATGATAACCCATCCCAGGGACTATTCCTTCCACATAACATGTCCAACACACAGGAGATTAAATATTGCCATCCTCACTTCTAGGAAGCTATCTGGCTGTACTTCTTCCAACATAGATTTGTTTGTTCTATCGGCAGTCTACAGTGCTTTTGATATTCTTCCCAGCATCATCATTCAAATGCATTCATTTTTCTTTGGTCTCTCTTATCCAATTTTCAATTTTCAAATGCATATGAAGTGATTGAAAATACTGACCCATGGCCTGGTGGGGGACAGCACCAAAGCAACAGTGTGGGAATTGCACCCAATCTGATCCCGCCACACCAAGGCAAAGCACTGGGGGAATGCAGCAGAAAGGCAAGGGAATGGGGCAGCAAGGTCCCCGGGGAATGCCAAAGGTGGACTTTGGGGCCAGGGAATGGTGCCCCAACAGACTGGACTAGAAAACTCTCCTAAAGGCCAGTGATCCATGAACTAACTACAAGCTTTTCTTTCTTGTTGTGTTTTAATTTGTTCTTTGTCAGTGG